>NC_135953.1:20635867-20935867 GCF_053455715.1 Rhinoraja longicauda | reverse complement strand
TACTGAAGCCAATTAACCTAGTCTTTGGAATGTGGGGGGAAATCGGCGTACCCGGAGAAAACCCACGCAGGTCACGGGGAGAACGTTCAAACCCCGTACATTCAGCACCTGTACTCGGGATTCAATCTGCGTCTCCGGCGCCGTGAGGCGTCGACTCTACCGCTGCGCCATCGTCCCGAAAGCCGCGGTCACCGACTACCTCACACACCAGCGGTCTCACTGCAATCAAACATCACCAGGGGCTCTTTCCCACAAATCTGGCCTATCTTGATTCCCGGCCTCAGGAACTTTCATAGGGATTTACGTGTGGGGTGAGGAGGAGGAGGAGGAGGAGGAACGTGGGGTAGAAGCAAAGGGTTAGAGGAATGGGGTGGGGGTGGCAGGTGGAGTGGGATGTGCGGGATGGGAAACAATGTCTTGGTTTCTTTGCGGCTGCATATTACCATTGAAAACTTTTGACTTTTAGGGCGGCACGGTAGCGCAGCCTTATAGCGCCGGAGTCCCGGGTTCGATCATGACCACGGGTGCTGTCTGTACGGAGTTTGTACGTTCTCCCCGTGACCTGCGTGGGTTTTCTCCGAGATCTTCGGTTTCCTCCCACACTCCAAAGACATGCAGGTATGCAGGTAAATTGGCTTGGTATAAATGTAAAAATTGCCCCTAGTGTATGTAGGATAGTGTTAGTGTGCTGTGTAGGATCGCTGGTCGGCGCGGACCGAGTGGGCTGAAGGGCCTGTTTCCACTCTGTACCTCTAAAACTAAAACCTAAATCAATAAACATTTGCCAGTCACAAGCAGGACTCCCTGCTACTGTCCCAAGTGTCCGTTCCCTGTGCTTGGTGGAGTCTGCACGCACGCACGCACTAGTACGCACTGATGGGGGAGTCCAGAACCAGGAGTCACAGTTTAAAAATAAGGGGTAGGCCATTTAGGACTGAGCTGAGGAAAGACTTTTTCACCCAGAATGTTGTGAATCTGTGGAATTCTCTGCCACAGGAGACAGTGGAGGCCAATTCACTGGATGTTTTCAAGAGAGAGTTAGATTTAGCTCTTAGGGCTAAAGGAATCAAGGGATATGCATTGAAGGCAGGTACTGATTTTAAATGATCTGCTGCGATCATATTGAATGGCGGCGCTGGCTCGATGGGCCGAATGGCCTACTCCTGCACCTATTTTTCCTATGTATCTACCTTTCTGTGCTTATGTCCTACCTGTGTTATAAACACTAGGAACTGCAGATGCTGGTTTGCAAAAACATAGTTATCTGTGTAGATCTGGCTGCAACTGTCAGCAGGGGAAGCCGTACACACATTGCCAGGAGGGGTGGAGGGGGGGAATTAACCCCCCACCCCCACTCCTGCTTATTATTCGCAAGCCGTCCTTGTGTGGTCGGAAGTCAGTGCTTAGTGGGTATAATCCCTGGGGCCTCGGGTTCAGCATGACAATGGCTGCTTCATTCATTCACTCACTCATTCACTAACACTCTGATAGGCATTTCAATTTCAAAGCGTTTGTTGACCTGATAACATCAGCTTTTACTTTAGATGTCAGAGATACAGAGCGAAAATAGAGTGTTTGGCCCACCGAGTCCACGCCGACCAGCGATTGCCCAGTACACCAGCACTACCCTGTACACTAGGGCAATTTACAGAAGCCAATTAACCTGCACATCTTTGGGATGTGAGTGGAAACTGGGGCACCTGGAGAAAACCCACGAGGAGAACCCATGAGGGGGGGAACGTACAAACTCCGTGCAGACAGTACCCGTGGTCAGGATCAAACCTGGGTCTCTGGCGCTGTAAGGCAGCAACTCTACCGCTGCGCCACCGTGCAGCCGACGAGATGGAGACGGGTGGGAGCACAGCCTGCAGCCCCAGTCTATCGTAGAGGGTGCCGTGTCGGTGGGCGTGAGGGAGTTCCACCGAGGCCACGGTGAGACCGTGCCGCTGGTCACGCGATGGTCAGGCCACCGCCCTGCTCCTTACCTTCAGCACGGTGACGTAGGGAGCTCCATCCGGGCCCAACTTGCTCCCGTTAACCTCCACGTGTCTGAGCCACTGGATGTGGGGCTGTGCGTCGCTGAAGACCTTGCAGTGGAATTCCACGTCACTGCCCACCACCACTGACTGGTTTGCGGGCAACCCTGCCTGGAGAATAGGCCGGTGCGGAGAACGTTCTGAAAAACAAAGTAACCAGTTCCTCGGGTTAATCCAAACACACTCCCACTCCCAACACACTCCCACAACAGTGTATAAAATCATGAGAGGAATAGATCGAGTAGATAAACGCACAGTCTCTTGCCCAGAGTAGGGGAATCGAGGTCCAGAGGACATAGGTTCACGGTGAAGGGGAAAAGATTTAATAGGAATCTGAGGGGTAACTTTTTCACACAAAGGATGGTGGATGTATGGAACAAGCTGCCAGAGGAGGTCGTTGAGGTGTGGACTATCCCATCATTTACAGTTAGACAGGTACATGGATAGGACAGGTTTGGAGCGATATGGACCAAGCACAGGCAGGTCGGACTAGTGCAGCTGGGAAATGTTGGTCGGAGTGGGCAAGTTAGGCTGAAGGGCCTGTTTCCACACTGTATCACTCTTTGACTCTATGACCTGTCCCCGGGTTAATCCAAACACAACACTGTTACTCAGAATAAATAATTGAGTGGACAAGGAAGAAGGGGTCGGCCATCTAGGACTGAGATGAGGAAAAACCTTTTCACCCAAAGTGTTATGAATCCGTGGAATTCTCCGCCACAGAAGGCAGTGGAGGCCAATTCACTGGATGTCTTCAAGAGAGAGTTAGAAATAGCTCTTAGGGCTAACGGAATCAAGGGATATGGGGAAAAAGCAGGAACGGGGTACTGATTCTGGATGATCAGCCATGATCATATTGAATGGCGGTGCTGGCTCGAAGGGCCGAATGGCCTACTCCTGCACCTATTTTAAATGTTTCTATGTTTCTAAACACTCTTGTTTCTTGGTCTGACCAACTCCAGGCACTGGTTTCTGCTGCATTGTCAACATAATGCATGCAACCTGCAGCAAAGCCACCGAAGGTCAACTCCGGGAGAATGGCTACACGTTCTTGGCTACACGTTCCCTTTCGGGAGAGATCGGAGAACAACGATCTAGGTTGTAGCTCCAACATTGAGGCTGTCAGAGAAGAGTTTTGTGGATGGTATTAAGCTGGAGTCACGTCTGCCTCCGAGAAATGGCTGGTGTGGACTTTGCACGGGACAGGTCCAATTTCACGCTGGCCATGGTTTCACTCAGAAGTGGTCACCGGTTCAAATTGCAGGGGGTGTAACACCTGTTCCTAGGTCAGCACCATCCAAGGACCAAAACAGTCATCGAGGCATTCAACATGGAAACAGGCCATTTGCCCACCGAGTCCACGCAACCATCGATTACCCATACACACCAGTTCTATGTGTAGGAAGGAACTGCAGATTGTGGATTCAATCGAAGATGGACACAAAATAGTGTAGTAACTCAGTGGGACAGGCAGCATCTTTGAAGAGAAGGAATGGGCGATGTTCAGCGTCGAGACCCTGAATTAGGTCTGATTGTGGTTGATTGTGGACATGATCACAGCCATGATCACAATGAATGGCGGGGCTGGCTCGAAGGACCGAATGGCCTCCTCCTGTACCTATTTTCTTTGACCCGAAACATCATCCATTCCTTCTCTGCAGAGATGTTGCCTGTCCCACTGAGTTACTACAGTATTTTGTGTCTATCTTCCACCCACCTCTGGATGTCCCCCTGAAAATGTTGTGCCTAGGCCGGGTGAGGTGGCCGATCTCAACCTCATTGTGACTTCCGTGCCGATCAAGGCTCTGGAACTCTGGCCCAGCCTGAGCGGGCAGATCCGTTCACAGAGCCGACTTCCACGGGCAACTTTGCCGGCCGGTGTCACCCCCACCCCCCCCCCCACCCCCCCCCCCCCCACCGAGGCCGCGGCCTCTGTTGGTCCGGCAAAAGGGATAAATAGTACGGCAAGACTCTGGAGGCAAAATCGGCAGCGGACCTGTACAACCCACACTTGTTAGGTTCTTGCTCACCGAGCACATCGAGCTGGTATGTGTGGCTGATGCTGCCATACTTGTTCTCCACCACACACGTATAGTTGCCGCGGTCTGAGGGGACCACACTCTCCATCACCAAACTCCACTGCTGGTGTCGCAACTAGAGGGAGGAATCAGACACAAACACAAGCCACGTTATTCACCAGCTGCTGCCAGTCCAGATTCACGGACAGTTTCTTCCCAGCTGTTATCAGGCAACTGAACCATCCTACCAACAACTAGAGAGCCGTCTTGAACTACCGTCTACCTCATTGGTGACCCTCGGATCACCTTTGTTCGGACTTCACTGGCATTAATCTTGCACCAAACATTATTCTTTTATCACAAAATGCTGGGGTAACTCAGCGGGTCAGGCAGCGTCTCAGGAGAGAAGGAATGGGTGACGTTTCGGGTCGAGACCCTTCTTCAGACTGAAGAAGGGACTCGACCCGAACATTCAGACTGAAGAAGGGTCTCGACCCGAAACGTCACCCATTCCTTCTCTCCTGAGATGCTGCCTGACCTGCTGAGTTACTCCAGCATTTTGTAAATAAATACCTTCGATTTGTACCAGCATCTGCAGTTATTTTCTTATATTATTCTTTTATCATGTATCTGTATATCTGTGAATGACTCGATTGGAATCACGTATTGTCTTTCCGCTGACTGGTTAGCACGCAACAAAAAGTTTTCCCTGTACACGTGACAATAAACTAAACTGACCTGATTAGTGCATGCGATGATTCATTAGTAATGAAAGAAATTCACTAAACGGTGAAGCAGGCACTAGAGGTTGGCCGTCTTCCTCCGACCTCCGAGCCATTCCTGGGCTAGTTGTGATGGTTGCCAACACAGTCTTTAATTTGACCGATGATACTACTGCTGCCTGCCAGACTTTCAACAACCATAAGATGAAGTATGGGAAAGAGATCGAGAACCTTGTGCCATGTTTCCACCAGTGGGAGAGTCGAGGATTAGAGGTCATAGCCTCTCAGAATTAAAGGATATTCTTTTACGAAGGAGATGAGGAGAAATTTCTTTAAGTCAGAGGGTGGTGAGTTCTTTGCCACAGAAGGCTGTGGAGACCAAGTCAGTGGATATTGCTAAGGCAGAGATAGATAGATTTTTGATAGTACAGATGTTAGAAGTTATGAGGAGAAGGCAGGAGAATGGGGTTAGGAGGGAGAGATAGATCAGCAACGATTGAATGGCGGAGTAGACTTGATGATCCTATCACTTATGACCTTATGGTGTCAGGAAAACAACGTTAACGTCAGCATGACGAAAGAGTCCGTTGTTGACATAAGGAAACGTGGTCTGAACACAACTCTGTCCGCAATAACGGAGCGGCTGGAGAGATGGTCGGCAGCTTCAAGTTCCTAGGCATCCATATCACCAGCTGCCTAACCTGGTCCCTTCATATGAAGTATGCACATTGGCGTATTTATTCTCTTAGGTAGCTGAGAAGATTTGGCACGTCCACAAGGATTCTCTCGATATTCTGTAGCTGCGCTTTGGAAAGTATTTCAATGATGCATCTCAGCCTGGCATCGCAAACACAAATTGTGTAAGACAAGTGAGATTGCGTAGAACTAGTGTGAACCGCTGATCGATGGTCGGCGTGGACTCGGTGGGCTGAAGGACCTGTTTCCATGCTGTATCTCTAAACTAAACTAAACCGGGTCAGTGTAGACTCGGTGGGCCGAAGGGCCTGTTCCCATGCTGTCTCTAAACTAAACTAGACTTGATTGTACTCGCGTATCATATGATTGGACTGGACAGCATGCAAATAATGTTTGTCGCTGTATTTTGGTACACGTGACAATAATCAACCAATACCAATAGCAAATACTGTATGGGCATGTGCGCAGGAGCAGACTGTTTCTAAGGGCACTCGTTTGTTCTCCTGTGATACCCACTGCATTCAAATAGCTCCGTGGTGTGAGACTGTCAGCTTCGTACATGAACTGGGGCCACTTGGGGAGGGAATGGGTGAATGGCCAACACCTCATAGAGTCAGAGAGCATGGAAACAGGCCCTTCAGCCCAACTTGCTCACATCGACCAACATGTCCCATCCCAGCTGCCTGCGTTTGGCCCATATGCCTCCAAACCTGTCCTAATTGTTTCTTAAACATTGCAATAGTCCCAGCCTCAACTACCTCCTCTGGCAGCTTGTTCCATACACCCACCACCCTTTGTGTGAACAAGTTACCCCCCTCAGATTCCTATTAAATCTTTCCCCCTTCACCTTGAACCTATGTCCTCTGGTCCTTAGATTCCCCTACTCTGAGCAAGAGACTCTGTGCGTCTATCTACCGGATCTATTCCTCTCATGATTTTATACACTGTTGTTGTTGGAGTGTGTTTGGATTAACCCGGGGAACTGGTTCCTTTGTTTTTCAGAACGTTCTCCGCACCGGCCTATTCTCCAGGCAGGGTTGCCCGCAAACCAGTCGGTGGTGGTGGGCAGCGACGTGGAATTCCACTGCAAGGTCTTCAGCGACACACAGCCCCACATCCAGTGGCTCAGACACGTGGAGGTTAACGGGAGCAAGGTGGGCCCGGACGGAGCTCCCTACGTCACCGTGCTGAAGGTAAGGAGCAGGGCGGTGGCCTAACCTCGCGTGACCAGCGGCGTGGTCTCACCGTGGCCTCGGTAGAACTCCCTCACACCCACCGACACCGTAGCCTCGGTGGAACTGACCAGCACCTTATAGAGTGTCAGCATTACATCCCTGTTGCACCCAACCACTCTTGGCCTGGATTTGATTCCCTGGCTTGCCTTGCCTGCCAACACTGCCATAATCAGAAAAGCCTGAAAGAGAAAAAAATGTTTCCAGGTCTGATGGCTATTCCATCCCACCCAGTCAGAAGCGGTTGACTGAAGCAGACAAAACTACAGGCCCATGTTGTATTTTTCTCTGGATGAAGATGTATTTCGGCTCTGGTTTTTCGAGGCAGCGTGAAGTATAGATGAAGTAAATGGTGGGGATTCTGAGGTTAGTTCTGAGTTTAATTTATAGTCACGTGTACCGAGGTACAGTGAAAAGCCTTTGTTGCATGCTAACCAGTCAGTGGAAAGTCAGACAATAGACAATAGGTGCAGGAGGAGGCCATTCGGCCCTTCGAGCCAGCACCGCCACTCAATGTGATCATGGCTGATCACTCTCAATCAGTACCCCGTTCCTGCCTTCTCCCCGTACCCCCTGACTCCGCTATCCTTAAGAGCTCTACCTAGCTCTCTCTTGAATGCGTCACAGGGGTTATGGGGAGGAGGCAGGAGAATGGGTTTAGGAGGGAGAGATAGATCAGTTATGATTGAACGGCGGAGTAGACTTGATGGGCCGAATGGTCTAATTCTGCTCCTATCACTTATGGCCTTATGATTATACATACACCTCAATAGGATCGCCCCCTCATACTCCTGCGCTCCAAGGAATAGAATCCCAGCCTACTCTACCGCGAGGAGCGCACGGCAGCACTAATTTCACAGAGGAAGGGTGCAAGTGAAACATCTGATGTGAACCAGCGTCTGGAAGGAGCAGGGCAACAAAGAGGCGAAACATTCAGAGACTTTTGCTGCAGCGTCTGAGACAATTCCTGGCCAGCGTGGTTGGTAATGGATTAAAGGAGGCGCTGCATTCATGCGGCTAAGCATGCGATGGATGTCACATGGGCTTGAGAGGATTAGAAGATACTGCAGATTGCACAAAGGATTTGAAAGCTGCTTTAAAGTAGGATTTCAGACCAAAAAGCCAACTTGTCACTTCGGGTTTGTGTATAATTCCAAGTTGGAGACAACAGGTTGAGATGAATTGAACAAAAGTAAACGGGCAAACACATGTTTTATGGTTGTTCAGTAGGTTTATGGGAGTCATTAAAGGCAAGTTTAGAAACATATAAAATTCTTGGACAGGCTAGATGCAGGAAAAATGTTCCCGATGTTGGGGGGAGTCCAGAACCAGGGGGTCACAGTTTAAGAATAAGGGGTAGGCCATTTAGGACGGAGATGAGGAAAAAACATTTCACCCAGAGAGTTGTGAATCTGTGGAATTCTCTGCCACAGAAGGCAGTGGAGACCAATTCACTGGATGTTTTCAAGCGAGAGTTAGATTTAGCTCTTAGGGCTAAAGGAATCAAGGGATATGGGGTGAAGGCAGGAACGGGGCACTGATTTTAAATAATCTGCCGCGATCATATTGAATGGCGGTGCTGGCTCGAAGGGCCGAATGGCCTACTCCTGCACCTATTTTTCTATGTATCTACCTTTCTGTGCTTATGTCCTACCTGTGTTATAAACACTAGGAACTGCAGATGCTGGTTTGCAAAATTCACTGGATGTTTTCAAGCGAGAGTTAGATTTAGCTTTTGGGGCTAAATCAAGGGATATGGGGAGAAAGCAGGAACGGGGTACTGATTCTGGATGATCAGCCGTGATCATATTGAATGGCAGTGCTGGCTCGAAGGGCTGAATGGCCTACTCCTGCATCTATTTTCCATGTTTCTATGTTTCTAAGTTGCTTGTAGTTTTAAGCTGCTGTTTTTTGTCAAGAGATTTCAGCTCGCTCTCTATGACTGTGGATGGCCTGTCGGTCCCATGGTGATTCCTGTCTCCCTGTGGATGAAGGGGCAGGGGAGAACATTATGGACAAAGTTTCTGGGAGATAAGGCAAGGAGGCAAGGTCTGATGGAGCCATGGTCTGGTCAGCTTCATCTCCCAGCCTGGTCTCCACTGAACTCTCTTGCTGGGATTCCTTTCAACATAAAGCCCCCACCATCATCCCTCGGCCTGTGCGAGAGGCCTGTACTTGCTGGAGTTTAGAAGCATGAGGGGAAGGGGACCTCATTGAAACTTACCGAACACTGAAAGGCCTGGAATAGAGTGGATGTGGATTCCACCAGTGGGCGAATCTAGGACTAGAGGTCATAGCCTCGGAATTAAAAGACATTCTTTAAGGAAGGAGATGAGGAGAAATTTCTTTAGTCAGAGGGTGGGAAATTTGTGGAATTCATTGCCACAGGAGGCTGTGGAGGCCAGGTCAGTGGATATTTTTAAGGCAGAGATAGATAGATTCTTGATTAGTGCGGGTGTCAGAGGTTATGGGGAGAAGGCAGGAGAATGGGGTTAGGAGGGAGAGATAGATCAGCCATGATTGGATCGCGGATTAGACTTGATGGGCCGAATGGCCTAATTCTACTCCTATTCCTTATGACCTAGTGGGATAGTTTAGCACCTGTGGCCATAGACTCAGAATTAACGGACATACCTTTAGGAAGGAGATGAGGAGGAATGGGGTTGAGAGGGGAAGATAGATCAGGCATGACTGAATGTCGGCGTGGAGTTGATGGGACGAATGGCCTGTTTCTGGTTTCTGCTCCTCGAACCTATGAACGTGTAAGGCCGGTGAGCAGCGACTGTGACCGGACAGGCCAGGGCCGGCGCGGAGATTATGAGGGACCCCTGCCACCCCAGCAACGGACTGTTCCACCTGCTACGATCAGGCAAACGCCTCCGCTGTCACGCTGTGAAAACGGAGAGGATGAGACGGAGTTTCTTCCCACAGGCCATCAGGACTGTCAACTTTTATAACTCCTGAGACTACATTTTTGTCTACACTATAGTAACTTATTAACTTTATTTATATGCTGTAATTGTAATTCTTTTTTGTGCACAATCCGCAGGCATTGCCACTTTCATTTCACTGCACATCGTGTATGTGCGTGTGACAAATAAACTTGACTTGACTTAAGAGTAACCGCTCACCTTGATGCCGCCGATCCGGTGTTCTCCCCGGAACTCCTTGCTGTTCTTCAGCCAGCGGATGGTGGGGGTGGGGTTCCCGGCGGCCGGGCAGCGGAAGCGGACGGTGTTGGCCGCGGGGACCGCGTGTAGCTTCTTCTCCATGCGGTCGGGGCGAGCCCAGTACGGAGCTCCTGCAAACGCCAGGCAGAACAACATTTAACCAGGGACGGACGCATCTCAAACAGCTGCTAACAGCTGGACAACTCAATCATCCTACCACAACCACTGCTGAACTACCGTCTACCTCTTTGATGTCCCTTGATCAGACTTTGCTGGCGTTTACGAGGATGTTGCCAGGCTTGATCTATACGGAGACGTTGAGTCGGCTGGGTCTCCATTCCTTGGAGCGCAGGAGGATGTGGGGTGGCAGTGAGGGAGGGTAGAGGGAGAGGGGTGGGGTGAGGCTGAGGGTAGGGAGAGGGGTGGGGAGGGTGGGGAGAGGGGTGGGGGAGGGTAGGGAGATGGGTGGGGTGGGGCTGAGGGAGGATAGGGAGAGGGGTGGGGGAGGGTGGAGAGAGGGGTGAGGGAGGGTAGGGAGAGGGGTGGCATGCAGGTGAGGGTAGGAGGAGGGGTGGGTGAGGGTAGGGAGAGGGGTGGGGGAGGGTGGGAGGAGAGGGGTGAGGGAGGGTGGAGAGAGGGGTGGGGGAAGGTAGGGAGATGGGTGCGGTGGGGCTGAGGGAGGATAGGGAGAGGGGTGGCATGCAGGTGAGGGTAGGAGGAGGGGTGGGTGAGGGTAGGGAGAGGGGTGGGGCTGAGGGTGAGGGGAGAGGGGTGGGGGAGGGTGGGGAGAGGGGTGGGGGAGGGTGGGGAGAGGGGTGAGGGAGGGTAGGGAGAGGGGTGGGGCTGAGGGTGAGGGGAGAGGGGTGGGGGAGGGTGGGGAGAGGGGTGGGGGAGGGTGGGGAGAGGGGTGAGGGAGGGTAGGGAGAGGGGTGGCATGCAGGTGAGGGTAGGAGGAGGGGTGGGTGAGGGTAGGGAGAGGGGTGGGGGAGGGTGGGAGGAGAGGGGTGAGGGAGGGTGGAGAGAGGGGTGAGGGAGGGGTGGGGCTGAGGGAGGGTAGGGAGAGGGGTGGAGTGGGGGAGAATGTAGGGAGAGGGGTGGGTGAGTGTAGGGCGATGGGTGGGTGAGGGTAGGGAGAGGGGTGAGTGAGGGTAGGGAGAGGGGTGGGTGAGGGTAGGGAGAGGGGTGAGTGAGGGTAGGGAGGGGGGTGAGTGAGGGTAGGGAGAGGGGTGGGTGAGGGTAGGGAGAGGGGTGGGGAGGGTCGCGAGAGGGGTGGGTGAGGGTAGGGAGAGGGGTGGTGTTAGGGCTGAGGGTGAGGGAGGGAGAGGGGTGGGTGAGGGTAGGGAGAGGGGTGGGGCTAAGGGTGACGGAGGGAGAGGGGTGGGGGAGGGTAGGGAGAGGGGTGGGGGAGGGTAGGGAGAGGGGTGGCGTTAGGGCTGAGGGTGAGGGTAGGGAGAGGGGTGGGGGAGGGTAGGCAGGGGGGTGGGGGAGGGTAGAGAGAGGGGTGGGGGAGGGTAGGGAGAGGGGTGGGGGAGGGTAGGGAGAGGGGTGGGGGAGGGTAGGGAGAGGGGTGGGGGAGGGGAGGGAGAGGGGTGGCGTTAGGGCTGAGGGGGAGGGTAGTGAGAGGGGAGGATTCCTGTCTGTCTATGGGCCCGGGCAACGGTTCACGCACTGTCATATATGGCTGTGCTCTGTCACTGCTCACCCAGCATGGAGCAGCAATGTCAGACTAATTTACTTTCCCAGCATCGAGAGCTTAATCAAAGCTCGCTGCTCTGGGGCAACGCGGGGTCACAGCAGTTCTCACTGTTAACCATCACAAGCGAGGCGAACCAATAATGCAAGCCATTTATTTTGCTCTGGCACCCGGCAGATATTGGCTGACAGGTTTGCAGTGAGGGAGACGTTTCTCGGCAGACAGATATGGCCAAGAACATTGTCTCCCTGACCTTAAACGCTGACAAGAGAGCTCACTGACTGCCAACACAACGTGATTTAATTTCTCTGCACAAAACTATTTATGAGGCAGTGGAGGACAAGGTTATGGGCTGTGGGAAAAGACGACATCAGCCTTGGATCGGAGGTATGCTCATGGCGAAATCAAGCACCCACTACGAGCCACAGTCTGCATGTGGATGGGAATGAAGGCAAACCGCCGGAAATAACTCCTTGAACCAACCATTAGTGTTCCCCAGCTCCCAACCTCTGCTTTCAGAGTTCCTCCGCTGAGCAAGGGAAATGGGCGCTGTGGGACATTGTGGGACCGATCTGATGCTGACCGCATCTTGCAGGCTCACCGTGTGCCAAACTCAAAAACTCTTTTAGTTATAGTTTAGTTTGGAGATACAGCGTGGAAACAGGCCCTTCGGCCCACCGAGTCCGCACCGACCAGCGATCCCCGCACATTTTTAACACTATCCTACACACACTAGGGACGATTTACATTTATACCAAGCCAATTAACCTGCATACCCGTACGTCGTTGGAATGTGGGAGGAAACTGAAGATCGCAGGGAGAAAACCCACGCAGGAGAACGTACAGACTCCGTACCGACAACACCCGTAGTCGGGATCGAACCCGGGTCTCCGGCGCTGCAAGGGCTGTAAGGCAACAACTCTACTGCTGCGCCACCGAGGCCACCCTTGTCCTCTCAAAACAAATGGTCATAGAGTCATTCAGCATGGAAACAGGCCCTTCGACCTTGCCGACCAAAATGCCCCATCTACGCTCGTCCCACCTGCCCGCATTTAGCCCATATCCCCCTAAACCTGTCCCATCGATGTACCTGTCCAAATGTCTTTTACATGTTGTTATAGTACCTGCCTCAACTACCTCCTCTGGCAGTTCATTCCATATACCCACCACCCTCCATGTGAAAAAGCTGCCCCTGAGGTTCCTATTAATCAGTGTAGTTTCGAGTTCAAAGATACAACATGGAAACAGGTCTTTCGGCCGACCGAGTCCGCATCAACCAGTGGCCACCCAAGAAAGGAAATTGCCACTGAGAGTAAGTAGTAGCACAATTTATAAACTGTAAGGAATCTCAGAAGCAGGATTTACAATCAGGCAGGGAAGTCTTAGTTAAGTCAGACACCAAATGCTGGAGTGGGTCAGGCAGCATCTCTGGAGAACACGGATAATGTTTCAGATGGGGATAGAAACATAGAAAATAGGTGCAGGAGTAGGCCATTCGGCCCTTCCAGCCTGCACTGCCATTCAATATGATCATGGCTGATCATCCAGCTCAGTATCCTGTACCTGCCTTCTCTCCATACCTCCTGATCCCTTTAGCCACAAGGGCCACATCTAACTCCCTCTTAAATATTGCCAATGAACTGGCCTCAACTACCTTCTGTGGCAGAGAATTCCACAGACTCACCACTCTCTGTGTGAATCACCACTGTGATGGATCCTTAACAGCAGACTGATAATAGGCAGGAGGGGAATTTTAAATCATACTTCTCCATAATCACCACCTGATTAGTTTAGAGATAGAGATACTGTGCGGAAACAAACTCTTCGGCCCACCGCGTCCGTGCCGACCAGCTATCTCCATTACACTACCACTATCCTACATACTAGGGACAATTTACAATTTTTTACCGAAGCCAATTATCCTACAAGCCTGCACGTCCTTGGGGTGTGGGAGGAAACCAGAGCACCTGGGGAAAACCCACATGGTCACAGGGAGAACATACAAACTCTGCACAGACAGCACCCGTAGTCAGGATCGAACCTGGGTCTCACACGCTGTAAGGCAGCAACTCTATCACTGTGCCACTTTGCCGCCCTTAAGTCCCTGCCCCAGATAACCTGGCCAGGACAGTTCACACAGAGGAGCTGTAGTCGTGTACTAGTTGCCTGGAGATGGGAACCACTACTCTCCCTTCCTGAGCCAGGCCTTGCTCCTTCCTGCATATGGGCATTGACCGCCCGGCTGGTATTTCTGGACACCCACCACCAGGCCTGTTGACCGGGTTACAATTCCCTATTGCTAACAGATGTGATGATTATGCAAGTGGGTTAACGTAGAGACCCAGAGAAGTAAACAGCCGAGATTGCAACATCGGAATCAATGGCATTCATAAAATAATGCGTGAATCGCGCAGGCAGCCAACAGTGTTGGAGACACTGTGATGTGAATCCCTGGTGAGTTACTGCAGCAGATTCCACGCATTCCCTTGCAGCGCTCTTTCACATGCAGGCTCCACAGTCAAACTGCCTTCAGGACTCATTCCCCCGCGCCCCCACCCCCCCGGCTCCGCAAGTCCCCCGCCACCCAACGCTAAACCAGCGGCACTCCAGACCTCAGGATCCTCAGTACCGCTGGGCAAAGTGTTGGGCGGGGAGGGCCGCAGGCTGGGGGAGGAGAGCAGGGAAGAGGCCAGGGAAGAGAGGCTGGAGGCTGGGTCCGGGCCTAGGGAGGGGCTGTAGGAAAGGAGCCTTTTGCTTTTGGAGATACAGCGTGGAAACAGGCCCTTCGGCCCACTGAGTCCCTGCCGACCAGCGATCACCCGTTCACAATCATTCTATCCTACACACACCAGGGACAACTTGGTGGCACAGTGGTAGAGTAGCTGCCTAACAATGCCAGAGGGTCTGCTGTAACAAGTGGTGGAGGATTTGGGAATGGAGGCAGAGGGGGGTAGGGGAAGGGGTGAGCGGAAGGGGGTGGAGGGAGGGTGGAGGAGGGAGGGGAAGAGGAAGGGGGGAGAAAGAGGGATGGGGGAGGGGAGGAGAGGGAAGAGGGGAGGGGGTAGAGGGGAGGGGGAGAGAAGAGGGTGCTGCACCAATGCAGGAGAGGTTCCACTTGGTCTATTATGACAATAAAACACTCTTGACTCTCAACTCTCTTTGGGAGGTTCTTAAACTCTTCGCAGCCAATGAAAGCAATGCCGTTCGTGCTCCCACAATGGGAAACAAGGTGGCAGATTTGGACAGAGCGAACAGTGCGAGATTAATGACCAGTTAAACTGTTCCTTTGTACGACTTGTTAAGACATAGGTTTTTGGCCGGGAGTGTTGGAAACATGCCTGTTCCTCTTCACATCCAGGCAAGTGATCAAATGGGACCTCTTCTCTTGTACAGAGTGATGGCCTGTGAATTAGAGCAAACCCTTGCCACAGAACTGAGGGCTTCGGAGAATAAAATAAAGTGCTCAAGGCTTGAGAATCTAATCCACAGTCCTTTCACTTTCAGGCAAGTGAGCCAAGCCCAACACTTAATTAGGATTAACAATGTTTTAATCAACAGAGAGTGAAAGCAGGAGTAAGTTTAAGTTTTTAGTTTTGGAGATACAGCATGTCAACAGGCCAATCGGCCCACCGAATCCGCACCTACCAGCATTCCCCAGACATTAACACTATCCTACACACACGGGGGACAATTTACGCTTATGCCAAGCCAATTAATCTACAAACCTGCACGTCTTTGGAGTGTAGTTGGAAACCGAGGATTTCGGAGAAAACCTACGCAGGTCACGGGGAGAACGTACAAACTCCGTACAGACGGCACCCGTGGTCGGGATTGAACCTGCGTCTCTGGCTCTGCAAGTGTTGTAAGGCAGCAACTCTACCGCTGAGCCATCGTGCCGTGCCGCCCTTGAAGATTGAAGTTTCTGCTCAGAGACTGAAACTGTGCTGAACTAGTTCCCAACGCAAAGTCTACCTTTAAGGAGGTGTGCAGAGTACAGGGAGGGGGGGGGGGGGGGGAGCTTTGTTTGGTTACTGCACAGTGGACCCTCTGTATTAAGTTATTCTCCGCAAGATATAATGTGGAAAACTGAGCCCTGCTGCGTTCCTGAGGGAATCCTTCTCCAGTCAGAAGTCTTTATCATTCCAACAGAAATAGTGAAGAAAGAAATCTTTCATGATGCCCATATCCGTGCTACACACAGAAACAAGAGGAAAACCTCCGCTGATATTTTTTTCTGAATCATTTGCTGATGGAGAACTTTCAGGTTGCCCAAGGAATACATTTTGTTAGCACCACTGAACGATGTAATTGAGTTTTTAGTTTAGTTTAGAGATACAGCACGGAAACATGCCCTTCGGCCCACCGAGTCCGCACCGACCAGCGATCCCCGCACATTAACACTATCCTACACACCCCAGGGACAATTTTACATTTAGACAATAGACACGGCACGGTAGCGCAGCGGTAGAGTTGCTGCTTTACAGCGAATGCAGCGCCGGAGACTCAGGTTCGATCCTGACTACGGGTGCTGCACTGTAAGGAGTTTGTACGTTCTCCCCGTGACCTGCGTGGGTTTTCTCCGAGATCTTCGGTTTCCTCCCACACTCCAAAGACGTACAGGTATGTAGGTTAATTGGCTGGGTAAATGTAAAAATTGTCCCTAGTGGGTGTAGGATAGTGTTAATGTACGGGGATCGCTGGGCGGCACGGACTTGGAGGGCCGAAAAGGCCTGTTTCCGGCTGTATATATATGATATGATATGATATGATAATAGGTGCAGGAGTAGGCCATTCGGCCCTTCGAGCCAGCACCGCCATTCAAAGTGATCATGGCTGATCATTCTCAATCAGTACCCCGTTCCTGCCTTCTCCCCGTACCGCCTGACTCCGCTATCCTTAAGAGCTCTATCTAGCTCTCTCTTGAATGCATTCAGAGAATTGGCCTCCACTGCCTTCTGAGGCTGTGGAGGATTTATACCAAGCCAATTAACCTACAATCCTGTACATCTTTGGAGTATGGGAGGAAACTGAAGATCCTGGAGAAAACCCACGCAGGTTATGAGGAGAATGTACAAACTATGTACAGACAAGCACCCGTGGTCAGGATCAAACCTGGGTCTCTGGCACTGTAAGGCAGCAGCTCTGCTAGCCACCAGTAGCTCTGCTGTCCCATGGTCCCAGTTATGGTTATGGCCACATAACCACAGACATGTTTTATATCACTCTGTGGCACCAAGTGTTATACTACAGGGCGGCACAGTGGCGCAGCGGTAAAGTTGCTGCCTTACAGTGCCGGAGACCCGGGTTCAATCCTGACTACGGGTGCTGTCTGTACAGAGTTAGTACGTTCTCCCAGTGAATCTTGCTATTGAGGTCGTGCAGCGTAGGTTTACTAGGTTAATTCCCGGAATGGCGGGACTTTCATATGTTGAAAGACTGGAGCGACTAGGCTTGTATACGCTGGAATTTAGAAGGATGAGAGGAGATCTTATCGAAACATATAAGATTATTAAGGGGTTGGACACGTTAGAGGCAGGAAACATGTTCCCAATGTTGGGGGAGTCCAGAACAAGGGGCCACAGTTTAAGAATAAGGGGTAGGCCATTTAAAACTGAGATGAGGAAAAACTTTTTCAGTCAGAGAGTTGTGAATCTGTGGAATTCTCTGCCTCAGAAGGCAGTGGAGGCCAATTCTCTGAATGTATTCAAGAGAGTGCTGGATAGAGCTCTTAAGGATAGCGGAGTCAGGGGGTATGGGGAGAAGGGAGGTACGGGGTACTGATTAAGAATGATCAGCCATGATCACATTGAATGGCGGTGCTGGCTCGAAGGGCCGAATGGCCTCCTCCTGCACCTAGTGTCTATTGATCACCTGGGTTTTCTCCGGGTGCTCCGGTTTCCTTCCACATTTCAAAGACGTACGGGTTTGTAAGTTAATTGGCTTCAGTAAAATGATCAATTGTCCCTAATGTGTTTGGATAGTGCAAGTGTACGGGGTGATCGCTGGTCGGCACAGACTCGGTGGGCCGAAGGGCCTGTTTCTTTGCTGCATCTTCAAACCAAACTAAAGTAAGACACTGCTGTATTATTGTGACGACCTTATTATTGGTATAAACAGCATGAACACTGAATTCGCCAACTTTAAGTAACACCACCACTTTCCTCCCTTCCCCTCCCCTCCTTGCAGAATAGTGAAAGGCTTGGATAGAGTGGATGTAGAGGCGATGTTTCCACTAGTGGGAGAGTCTAGGATTAGTGGTCAAAACCTCAGAATTAAAGTAAGTTCTTTTAGGAAGATGAGGAGAAATTTCTTTCGTCAGTGGGTGGTGAATCTGTGGAATTCTTTGCCACAGAAGGCTGTGGAGGCCAAGTCAGTGGATATTTTTCAAGGCAGAGATAGATTGTTGATTAGTATGGATGTCAGAGGTTCTGGGGAGAAGGCAGGAGAATGGGGTTAGGAGGGAGAGATAGATCAGCCATGATTGAATGGCGGCGTAGACTTGATGGGCCGAATGGCCTAATTCTACTCCTATTCCTTATGACCTTATCTGTCCACACCCACTTCTCCCACCCTTCTACTATCCCTCCTCCCCTTCCACCTATATTCCTCCCTCTGGCTTTACATTTCACTCATCCTCTCTCCTTACCCTATACCCCATTGACTCCTTTACATCTCAGGTCTTTATCCACTCATCTGCCAATCAAACCCAACTTCTGTATCCACCTATCACTTACCAGGCTTTGTCCCACTCTCAAATGATTCCCACCTGACTGCCCTCTAATTCAATCAGTCTGAAAAAAGGTCCCTAATTTGAGGAAGGACATTCTTGCTATTGAGGGAGTCCAGGTTAATTCCCGGGACGGCGGGACTGTCATATGATGAAAGAATGGAGCGACTGGGCTTGTATTTACTGGAATTTAGAAGGATGAGAGGGGATCTTTTTGAAACATATAAAATTATTAAGGGATTGGACACGCTAGATGCAGGAAACATGTTCCCGATGTTGGGGGAGTCCAGAACCAAGTTTAAGAATAAGGGGTAGGCCATTTAGAACTGAGATGAGGAAAAACCTTTTCACACAGAGAGTTGTGAATTTGTGGAATTCTCTGCCTCAGAAGGCAGTAGAGGCCGATTCACTGGATGCATTCAAAAGAGAGTCAGATGGAGCTCTTAGGGCTAGCGGAATCATGGGATATGGGGAGATGGCAGGAACGGGGTACTGATTGTGGATGAATAACCATGGTCACATTAAATGGCGGTGCTGGCTCGAAGGGCCTACTCCTGCACCTATTGTCTATGTATCTATGTCCCAAAACGCCATCTGGCTATTCCGAACCTATTGAGTTACTTCGGCACTTTGTGCTTTACTTCAACCTACTGCTTTCCATTAAGGATAGCGGGTTAAATACCCAGTAAATGACCATGTATTAATTTTGGTTAAAAAGACTGGGACCCCGTTTAATAAATTGGTGCCGGCCACCAATTGTCTTGTAAATGGGATCAGGTGCTAATTACATCATGTGTCGGTCGGATGCCTGAGAATGCATGGCCAGATTTAATTAAAGATCAAATAAGCTCTCAATAGTTAAAAGGCGCATTGTTGAAGGTCCACAGGGAACAGGTATAAATGGACTTATTTACTAAAGTGAAGTGATTTTATTTGACTTAAGTCTGATTGCCAGAAAACATAATTGTTTTTCAGTTGAGGGGGAAATATTGAGCACTAGCCAGAGTTTCATTATCACTAACAACAAGGGTGCGTTCTTCTTTTGTTACGTGCGACTACAGAAATAAAAGAACAAAATGAGCTAGATAGATCTCTTAAGGACAGCGGAGTCAGGGTGTATGGGGAGAAGGCAGGAACGGGGTACTGATTGAGAATGATCAGCCATGATCACATTAAATGGTGGTGCTGGCTCGAAGGGCCTACTCCTGCACCTATTGTCTATTGTCTATAAAACTTAAGCATAGAGTCATAGCGTGACAACAGTGTGGAAATAGGCCCTTCAGCCCAACTTACCCGCACCGACCCACATGTCCCATCTACAATAGTCCCACCCGCCTGCGTTTGGCCCATATCCCTCCAAACTTGGCCTATTAATGTACCTGTCCAAATGTCTGATAGCACCTTTCTCAACTACCTCTTCCGGCAGCTCATTCCATACACCCACCACCCTTTATGTGATAAAGTTACCCCGCGGGTTCCAATTAAACCCCCCCAGCCTCACTTTAAAATTTTGTCCTCTGGTTCTCGATTCCCCTACTCTGGGCAAGAGACTCTGTGCGTAGTTGTTTTCATTCAGGAATGCACACCACGAAATCTTTCTGTGAAGGTAACAATTGCTTTTCTGACAAGGAGGTACTTAAGTGAAGATTAATGACGACTGCTGCTCCTTTTGTTTTAGACAATAGACAATAGGTGCAGGAGGAGGCCATTCGGCCCTTCGAGCCAGCACCACCATTCAATGTGATCATGGATGATCCTTCACAATCAGTACCCCGTTCCTGCCTTCTCCCCATACCCCCTGACTCCGCCATCTTTAAGAGCTCCATCCAGCTCTCTCTTTAAAGCATCCAGAGAATTGGCCTCCACTGCCTTCTGAGGCAGAGAATTCCACAGATTTACAACTCTCTGACTGAAAAAGTTTTTCCTCATCTCCGTTCGAAATGGCCTACCCCTTATTCTGAAACAGTGGCCCCTTGTTCTGGACTCCCCCAACATTGGGAACATGTTTCCTGCCTCTAATGTGTCCAATCCCTTAATAATCTTATATGTTTCAATAAGATCCCCTCTTTTATGTAGGAAGGAACCACAGATGCTGGTTTAAACCAAAGATAGACACAAAAAGCTGGAGTAACTCAGTGGGACAGGCAGCGTCTCTGGAGAGAAGGAATAGGTGACGTTTCGGGTCGAGACCCTTCTTCAGACTGGTTAGAAACAAGGGAATCGAGAGATATAGACGATGATGTAGAGAGATAAAGACCAACAAATGAAAGATTTCTGTTTTGGTCTGTCTCTGCGATACAATTTTAAACCATTTTGCATTTGACCCAGAACCGAGTCCACAATTGGGTTTCTTTTTTCCTGCACGCACAAAGAGAAATTTTTGATGTGCATTCAAATGAGGCCTAACAGGCTTAGAGCTGAATGTTTTGTTGGAAGTGGTGGACATATTTGGACTGGATAAGCCATCATCTAATTTCCTAAAGCAACAAATTGGCTCCAATTTGTACTAATCCCTTCTTTAAAATGCCGATATCCTGTGACGGGCCCAATGATGGTCACAGGCCAGATTTGTACACGTCTGCGTTACATTACAGGTAGCAGCAGCAACACATTTCACCCCCCCGTCACACTGCTTTAGATATCAGGCGTCTTGTTACCTTCTTGCCAATCTCCACCCACTTGGTTACCCTCTCCACCGGCTGCACACCGCCTCCACGCTGGCTCTCTACTCCAGCTGTCCAAAAATACAGAGCTCTATGCTTTGTGGTCACCTTCTCCTAGCTAACAATAATCTTAGGAGGAGAGTCATCAAGAGCACCACAGAGGCAGCGGAGAAAGCCTCGAGATGGCTCTGGATCAGGAGAGGAGGTCCATGGGGAGGAAGGAGCGAATGCCACCTGAACATAAGTCGTGGTCTGATCACCCACAGCTGGGTCGCCCTGGCGAGGGTGTCTGATGTTGAAAGACCCGAAACACCCAATGACCCCAGGTTACATCACTGATGATGTGTTCAGGAGCATCAGGATATGTATTTTATCACTCACAGGTGCTCCTCAGCTTACGAGCAGTTCCTTTCCGAAAAACCCATCGGAAACCGAAAATATCGTAAGTGAAAATGCATTTAATACACGCGATCACGTGGCCGGAAGCGATCACATGGCCGGAAGCGATCACATGGCCGGAAGCGATCACATGGCCGGAAGCGATCACATGGCCTGAAGCGATCACATGGCCAGAGCGAGCAGCGGCTCGCTGCCATTTGCACCATCGCAAAGTTGAAATATCGCAAGTCAAAGCATCGTAAGCCGGGGAGCATCTGTATTCCTCATTTTCTTTGCTCCGCATCCTCTTTAATGTCTCGTTCTCATGCCTTACGCTTCCTTATCTCTGTGCCTCCCTCTGCCCTGGCTCTCAGTCTGAAGAAGGGTCACGACCAGAAGTGGTGCCCATTCATTCCTTCTATCCAGAGATGCTGCCTGAGTTACTCCACCATTTTGTGTCTATCCGTCCAAAACTAATCCTCGCTGCACCACTTAGCACAGTTTAGTTTAGAGATGCAGCAAGGAAACGGGTCCTTCGGCCCACCGAGTCCACGCCGACCAGCGATCAGCCGTACACCAGTTCCATGTTATCCCAGTTTTGCCTCCCACACACAAGGGGCAATTTATAGTCCAATTAACCTACACATCTTTGGAGTGTGGAGGGAAATTGGAGCGCCTGGAGAAAATCCACGTGGCCACGGGGAGAACATACAAATTCCGAACAGACAGTACCCAGAGTCAGCATCGAACCCAGATCTCAGTCACTGTAAGGCGGCAACTCTTAACGCTGCGCCTCACCACTGTTTCTTTGTGCTTCAGAAACCATCAGACTTTTAAACACCACGACCTCCAAATAAGCTCCGAACTATATAGACATATATAGACAGGTTTTGTCTTTGCACTATTGATGTTTGTTTTTTACATCCTGAACATTTTTGTTGTTTATTATGGTGTTTACAGAGTACTATGGTTACATATCTGTTGTGCTCCTGCAAGTTAGAATTTCATGGTTATGTTTTGGGACAAATAACAATAAAGAGAGGCATGTTGGCACAGATGCTGCCTTACAGCGCCAGAGACCCAGGGTTCGATCCTGGCTACGGGTGCTGTCTGTACGCCGTTTGTACGTTCTCCCAGTAACCGTGTGGGTTTTCACCGGGTGCTCTGGTTTCCTCCCACACTCCAAAGACGTACAGATTTGTAGGTTAATTGGCTTTGGTAAAGATTGTAAATTGTCCCCAGTGTGTGTCGGATATTGTTAGTGTACGGGGATCGCTGGTTGGCGTGGACCCGGTGGGCTGAAAGGCCCAGTTTCCGTGCTGTATCTCTAAGCTAAACTAAACTAAAGCACTCTTGACTTGACTCTAGCTTGGATTCACTCTGGCAGGCAGCAGGCCAACGCAAGGGTAAGGAACTCCTCATCGCATTTTAATGCCGATTCAGAAGTGGCGTAAACTTCTGGTCCTCCACCCATCCCGTCTCCTCCAGAAAGACACCGACTTAAAGTTCTTGGTGGGCAAACACAGGCCCGGAGCTTGAGTCTCCAGGCGGCCAGCCTCCCTCCGCCTGCCTGTGGAGCGCCACCAACTCGCTGGGACAACTCCCAGGAGGCTCCGTGTGAGGCTAGGCCGGAGCTCCTGGCTAAAACACATGGCGCACCAGTGCTGGCCGCTGCATTCAGCACACTGAAAATTCAAAACAGATTCCGCTGGCCACATCTCGAGCTGCAGCCCTGGAAGCTTTCTCGGTTGCAGGAACAATGCTTCTTTGTAATTACTCGCATGTGATCGCATCTAGCCCCAATTAATCAGTGGGGCTGTTGCTAGGTGGGCCAAAACAAATACTGTAGCAGGGCGACTCCTGCTCTGGATTACCTGCGCGCTGGGCCACACAGGTGGCCATGACGTTACCAGCAAGCTCCTGCATGGTGCCTTATTTGTCTCGTTGTCACCTTCCCCTCCGCCAAGATAGAAAATAGGTGCAGGAGTAGGTCATTCGGCCCTTCGAGACAGCACCACCATTCGATATGATCGTGGCTGATCATCCAAAATCAGTACTTCGTTCCTACTTTTTCTCCATATCCCTTGATTCTGTTAGCCCCAAGAGCTAAATCTAACTCTCTCTTGAAAACGTCTGCCAACTAGTTCTCCATCCATGTCAATACCCTACCCCCAATACCATGTGCTCTAATTTTGCACACTAATCTCTTGTGTGGGCCTTGTCAAAGGCTTTCTGAAAGTCCAGAATGTGCCATTCTACATTTCCTTCATTATAGTCCCCATTTATCTGTGTTTTTACACCTTACACTTCCATATCTCTAAGTCCTTCTGCCCGGACTCTCAGTCTGAAGAAGGGTGTTGACCCGAAACGTCACACATTCCTTCCCTCCAGAGATGCTGGCTGTCCCGTTGAGTTACTCCAGCATTTGTCTATCATCTGCAAACTTGGCCACAAAGCCTTCAATGCCCTCATCCAAATCATTGATACACAACGTAAAGAGCACTGACCCCTGCGGCACTCCGCTAGTCACCAGCAGATGCTGCCTGACTTGCCGAGTTCCTCCAGCACTTTGTGTTTTGCTCAAGATTCCAGCATCAGCAGTTCATTGTCAGAGCGAGTCCCAGCGCAAATTGGAAGAATAGCACCTCCTATTTCACTTGGGCAGCTTACAACCCAACGGTATGAATATTGAATTCTCTAACTTCAAGTAACCCTTGTTTTCCCTCTCTTTCCATCCCTCCGACCAATCTGACTGTCCCCGATTACATTTTATCTCTGCTTTGTTGTTACTTCTCCTAGCTAACGATGATCTATTCTACATTTTCATTAGTCTCCACCCCCCTTTGATGTCTCGTTCTCACACCTTACACTTCCTTATCTCTGTATATCCCCCTCCCCCTCCCCGCAGCCTGAAGAAGGGTGTCGACCCAAAAGTCACCCATTCCTTCTCTCCAGAGATGCTGCCTGTCCCGCTGAGTTACTCCAGCATTTTGTGTCTATCTGCAGTTCCTTGTGTTTCCTCATCTCTCAGCCTTCTCCAGCTCCTCTGCATCGGTTCAAAAGATGATCCTGAAAAAATCCACTCCCTCGATAATATTCTTGCAATAGACAATAGACAATAGGTGCAGGAGGAGGCCATTCGGCCCTTCGAGCCAGCACCACCATTCACTGTGATCATGGCTGATCATTCTCAATCAGTACCCCGTTCCTGCCTTCACCCCATACCCCCTGACTCCGCTATCCTTAAGAGCTCTATCTAGCTCTCTCTTGAATACATTCAGAGAATTGGCCTCCACTGCCTTCTGAGGCAGAGAATTCCACAGATTCACAACTCTCTGATTGAAAAAGTTTTTCCTCATCTCAGTTCTAAATGGCCTACCCCTTATTCTTAAACTGTGGCCCCTGGTTCTGGACTCCCCCAACATTGGGAACATGTTTCCTGCCTCTAACGTGTCCAACCCCTTAATAATCTTAAACGTTTCGATAAGATCTCCTCTCATCCTTCTAAATTCCAGTGTATACAAGCCTAGTCGCTCCAGTCTTTCAACATATGACAGTCCGGCCATTCCGGGAATTAACCTAGTAAACCTACGCTGCACGCCCTCAATAGCAAGAATATCCTTCCTCAAATTTGGAGACCAAAACTGCACACAGTACTCCAGGTGCAGTCTCACCAGGGCCCTGTACAACTGCAGAAGGACCTCTTTGCTCCTAAATGTTATTCCTTTTATCATGTATCTGTACACTGTGGATGGCGTGATTGTAATCATGGATAGTCTTTTCACTGACTGGATAGCACGCAATAAAAATGCTGTTCATCTTTTACCTCAGTACAGATGACAATAATAAACTAGACTAAACTTGGGTGGTGGAATGAGGAGATTTTCACTACATTTCAGTATACTACATACAAACAAAAACATGGTGAATGAAAGATACAAAGTGCTGGAGTAACTCAGCGTGTCAGGCAGCATCTCGTGCAGAGGTGACATTTTTGGTCGATTTGCTTCTTCAGATTCAGATTCAGACTGTTATTCCAACACTTTGTGTCATTTTTTGTCAACCAGCACCTGCAGTTCCTCGTAGCTACAACAAAGCAAGTGACCATCTTCCACTGTATTAAGAATACAGTATTCCACTGTATTAAACACAGTTTAAGAATAAGGGGTAGGCCATTTAGAACGGAGATGAGGAAAAACGTTTTCACTCAGAGAGTTGTAAATCTGTGGAATTCTCTGCCTCAGAAGGCAGTGGAGGCCAATTCTCCGGGTGCTTTCAAGAGAGAGCTAGATAGAGCTCTTAATGATAGCAGAGTCAGGGGGTATGGGGAGAAGGCAGGAACGGGGTACTGATTGTGAGTGATCAGCCATGATCACATTGAATGGAGGTGCTGGCTCGAAGGGCCGAATGGCCTAATCCTGCACCTATTGTCGATTGTCTATTCAGCGGGAAGGGGTTTGCCAGCCAGCTCTCTGCCTGCCTTGCAGATAGGGCAGCATGATTCTTAACGAATGTAGGGGCAGAAAGAGCTTCTATGCGTTGGTACAGTACCTGTATCCTCACTTCCATCATCATCATCATCTTCATCATCACCCGAAGACAAAGAATCTGAAAGACAAATTAAAACTCTTATTAGCGTAACACCAGGGGCAACATGTAAGGTGGAACACTTCAATGTGCCAAGATTTCTTCAACTGCACCAACGAAAGAAGGACGCGAGCAACAGGAGCATGTGAATCCGACTCACCGTCCACTCATTGGCAATGTTGGCTGGCACCCTTCACTGTCGCTGGAACCAAGTCCTGGGACATTCTAGCTAAATGTAGGCGGCACAGAGGTGCATCTGGTAGAGCTGCTGCCTCACAGCGCCAGAGACCCGGGTACGATCCTGACTACAGGTGCCGTCGGTATAAAGTTTGTACGTTCTCACCGTGACCGTGTGGGCTTCCTCCAACACTCCAAAGACGTACAGGTTTGTAGGTTAATTGGCTTTCGGTAAAGACTGTAAATTGTCCCTAGTGTGTGCAGGATAGTGTGCGGGGACTCGGTGGGTTGGAGGGCCTGTTTACAATAGACAATAGGTGCAGGAGGAGGCCATTCAGCCCTTCGAGCCAGCACCACCATTCAATGTGATCATGTCTGATCATTCTCAATCAGTACCCCGTTCCTGCCTTCTCCCCATACCCCCTGACTCCGCTATCCTAAAGAGCTCTATCTAGCTCTCTCTTGAATGCATTCAGAGAATTGGCCTCCACTGCCTTCTGAGGCAGAGAATTCCACAGATTCACAACTCTCTGACTGAAAAAGTTTTTCCTCGTCTCAGTTCTAAATGGCTTACCCCTTATTCTTAAACCGTGGCCCCTTGTTCTGGACTCCCCCAACATTGGGAACATGTTTCCTGCCTCTAACGTGTCCAACCCCTTAATAATCTTATACGTTTCGATAAGATCTCCTCTCATCCTTCTAATTTCCAGTGTATACAAGCCTAGTCGCTCCAGTCTTTCAACGACTCCCTTTCCGCGCTGTATCTCTAAACTAAACATGACATGGTAATAAGGAACTGTTGAAGAGGTTTCTTCCTTGTGCACGGGGCCTCTGATAGGCCTTCAGGGGTCCAGTCAGACTGAGCAGAATTGCCAGCTGTCCATTCCCTCCACAGATGCTGCCTGACCCGCTGAGTTCCTCCAGCACTTCCTGTTCTGCTCAAGATTCCAGCATCTGCAGTTATCCGGGTGTCAATTTATTGCATTAACTTTACTTCAGAAACAGTGCAAAGCTCCCCTCCTGCAGATAAATGGCCTCAGAGTACAGAATGGAGGCGATACAATTGCTGCAGTACTCCCCGACCCAAGTAAAGGCAGTCAAGCACCAAGGCAGTATTTGCCGAACACTTGACCTTTTGTCATGAGCTTCCAAAGTGCTTCATAGCATGGGGATTACTCTTGAACTGTTGGCCAGTCTGGGTACAGTAAGTTCTCACACACAGAGCGATGAACAAAGATACAGTTAATCAGCTCTGACAGAGTAGGTTCATTGTGAAATGTTGGCCAGGAAACTGGGAGAATAGCTTTGCTCTTTGCTAAAGGGTGCCATGGGATCCATTACATTTACTGTACCTCCTCAGTTTAACTCCCTCAGTGGCAGCTTGCATTCGAAGCTTCGTGCTTCTGCAGTGACAGGCTCGGTCAGACCTGCGTCTCAGCTCGTGGGGCGAGAGAGTAATGAAGCACGGAAACTGGACCTTCGCACCAACTCGCCCACGCCAACCAACATGCCCATTTTAGCTCGGGCCATTTGCCCGCATAAGGTTCATACCCCTCCCAGCTTTTCCTGTCCACGTACCTGTCCAAATGTCATTTAAATGTCATTATTGTTTAGTTTAGTTTATTATACTGTCACATGTACCGAGGTACAGTGAAAAGCTCTTTGTGGCCTGCTATCTAGTCTGTAAAAAGACTACTTCATATGATTACAATCAAGCCGTCCACAGTGTACAGATACAGGATAAAGGGAATGAGGTTTAATGCGAGATAAAGTCCGATTAAAGATGGTCCGAGGGTCTCCAAGGATGTAGATGGTAGGTCAGGGTCGCTCTCTAGTTTGTATTGTACCTGCTTCAACTACTTTCTCCGGCAGATCATTCCATATACCCACCATCCTCTGTGGGGAAAGGTTGGCCCATAGGTTCCTTGTAAATCTTTACCCTCTCATCTTAAATCAATGCCTTCCCTTTCCCTTTCCCCATCCCTTTCCCCTTCCCCTTCGCTGGGAAAAAGCCTGCGCGCACTCATTTTTTAAGCGCTCTAATGATTATGCACACCTCTACAAAGTTACTCCTCAGTCTCTTCCGCTCCAAGGAATCAACTCCCAGCCTGCCCAACCTCTCCTTAGCACTCTGCCCCTCGAGTCCTGGCAACATTCTTATAAATCTTCTTTGCATTCATTTCAGATTAATGAAGTCTTTTCTATCGCAAGGTAACCAAGTGTACACAATACTCCAAATATGACCTCAAGAACATCTTGTGTAATCACAACATATCGTTCCAAGTCTTGTATTCAATGCCTCAACTAAAGAAGGCGTGCATGCTATAAGCCTTCTTCTCCACCCTGTCTACCTGAGATGCCACTTTCAGGGAACTATGTACTTGTACTCTAAGTCTGATGAAGGGTCTCGACCCGAAACGTCACCCATTCCTTCTCTCCAGAGATGCTGCCTGTCCCGCTGAGTTACTCCAGCATTTTGTGTCTACTTGCACTCTGGGATCCCTTTGTTCTGCAACACTTTCCAGGATCTGACTGTTCACTGTGAAGGCCCTGCCCCGGTTTGATTTTGCAAAATGCAACACTAAATCTAAACTGAACTCCATTTGCCATTCCTCAGCCCACTTACCCCATTGATCAAGATCCCGCTGTAATTTCTGACACTAGCTCAAAGATCTTCTCCTTTGACCATTACTCATGGGATTTGGCCATCAGTGACTTGGTCCACATTTATTGCTCAAACCTAACTTGGCATAATGTTCGGCACGGATACTGTGGACTGAAGGGCCTGTTCCCTTGCTGTACTAATCTATGTTTAACAAGGGGATGGTGAGCTGCTTTCTTGAATTCCAAAGTTCTCTTGGAGATGAAACCTCCAACAGTACTGTTGTGAAGGAGTACCATGACTTGGACCTGTTCAAGATGGCACTGGAGCTAGGTGACTCTCTGCATGCTGGTCCCAGGAGAGGATGTGGCACCATCCATTACAATCGCTCCACTCTTTTAAATCCTTATTTCAACACCAGCATTGCTTAACCCTGCACGAAGAACAGTCTGAAGAAGGATGTCGACCCAAAATGTCACCCATTTCTTCTCTCCAGAGATGTTGCCAGTCCCGTTGAGTTACTCCAGCATTTTGTGTCTGTCTGCGATTTAAACCAGCATCTGCAGTTCTTTCCTACACATTTCCTAACCCTCTATCCTTTATATCTTCTCCGTGGATTGTCACCATGTCGTGGTGGAGAAGCTTGTGTGGTCCTGAGATCCTGAGATCGATGCCGTCTGGAGCTACGTTCCTGGTAGGGTCACCCATGGCGGTAAGGTCGAGGGGGAGGTCCCTGACAAAGAGCAATCCAACCAAGACCTCAACGGTGGAACAGGCGGAGGATGATGGCTGTCTTTAGTGTAGCGTCACAACGGCTGGGAAGGCGGATGAGGGCTGCAGCAGAAAAGGGTCCCCGGTCGTCTTGGATTCCATGCCACTGGATCCTGATCCAGATCTGTCGAGGACCGTGTGGTGGCTGTCTGTGCACCAGTCTCCCCACGTTAAACAAAGTCACGCACAGGCGTCCTAAAAGGACAGTCATACTTGCTTCGAGTGACCGCTGATGATCCTTTATATCTGTACACTGCAGACGGCTCGACTGCAATCATGTTGCGTCTTTTCTTTGAATGGATAGCACGCGATCTAAACCTTTTCGCTGTAGCTCGGTACAGGCGACAATAATAAACCAGGCAGTGGTGATGAAAGAATGGCGATGCTTTTCCAGGTCAGGATGGTTTGTCAGGCGGAGAGTGAACCTGTAAATGTTGTTGTTCCCGCACGCCTGCACACCTGTGGCAGAGCTCACAGTTATGAGGGAGGACCTGCAGTCCGTTCTGTACACCAGCCACGGAGGGAATGAATGACTAGACCTCTGTGACTTGGTCCTTTTTTCTGCAAGAGTTTTCAAGAGAGAGTTGGACACAGCTCTTAGGGCTAACGGAATCAAGGGATATGAAGAGAAAGCAGGAACGGGGTACTGATTTTAGACAATCAGCCATGATCATATTGAATGGCGGTGCTGGCTCTGCCGAATGGCTTACTCCTGCTCCTATTTTCTATGTTTCTATGGAGGGGAAAGATTGAAAAGACTAGGCTTGTATTCACTGGAGTTTAGAAGGATGAGAGGGGATCTTATAGAGACATATACAATTATAAAAGGACTGGACAAGCTAGATACAGGAAAAATGTTCCCAATGTTGGGGGAGTCCAGAACCAGGAGCCACACTCTTAGAATAAAGGGGAGGCCATTTAAAACTGAGGTGAGAAGGAACTTTTTCACCCAGAGAGTTGTGAATTTGTGGAATTCTCTGCCACAGAGGGCAGTGGAGGCCAAATCACTGGATGAATTTAAGAGAGAGTTAGATAGAACTTTGGAGTGTGGAAGAAAACTGCAGCACCAGGAGAAAACCCCATGCAGTCACAGGGAGAACGTGCAAACTCCATACAGACAGCACCCATAGTCAGGGTCGAACCTGGTTCTCTGGTGTTGTGAGGCAGCAACTCTGCCGCTGCGCCACCGTGCCACCCCATGATTAGGGATGCCTGGCAACCCTTATTGGAACCGAATGGCAGCCGGGGGTCTTTGTCAGGCCCCACACAGCTACTTACTGAAGAGAGGCCCAGATAATTGAATCAGAAATACAAGTTTGCATCCCATCCCAGTGACTGGGGAATTCAAATACAGCAAATTCAATAAATTAAGAATAAAAAGTCAGTAAAAATGACAATTGAAAATAACCATCTGGTCTATTAATGCTCTTCAGGAAAGGAAATCCTCCATCCTTACCCAGTCTATCCTCCATGTGACACCACATCCACTCAATGAAATGGCCTAATAAGCGACCAAACTTAGAGGAGATTGGAGATTAGCAGTGACAATAGCTTCCTACGACCGAATAAGTAAAGAACAACATTCTAGATTTCTGGAATTCCTAAAAGGACACAAAGTGCTGGAGTAATCCAGAAAGTCAGGCAGCATCTCTGGAGAACATGGATAGGTGGTGTTTCTTCTGTACATTTACATGGACCGTAAAGTGGGTGAAATATCTTTCACACAGAAAGCTCGCTTTCATCAGCCACTTGATCAAAACCAGAAATCACCACCTGAGAGATATTGCCTGACCTGCCAAGGTACTCCAGCATTTTGTGTCCCAAATGCTCCCAATGGCCCGGTAGCATAAAAGGGTACATCTGCCCACTTAACCATGAATAATAACAAAATCATTTGAAAATTATATACCACTTTCAACTTCAGGGTGTTTTCAAATAATTCACAGCCAATGAATCATCCTTGAAATGTAGACAATATCTCCAACTAGACAGCAGTCCGTGAGTTCTGCAGTGCAGCACAGCCCAGATAACATGGAAACTTCCTTCCAATGGGCCACAAACCCCCAACATTGGACGCACAAGCAAATCTGTGACCGACTGGATGTTGACTCCATCTTTCGAATTAATGCAGTTACCTTTGTTGCTTTATATCGAGGCCGATTCTATTTCCGATCCTTCCTGGCTCACAGGCTTGCTGATCTTAGAAACATAGAAAATAGGTGCAGGAGTAGGCCATTCGGCCCTTCGAGCCTGCACCTCCATTCAATATGATCATGGCTGATCATCCAACTCAGTATCCCGTACCTGCCTTCTCTCCATACCCCCTGATCCCTTTAGCCACAAGGGCCACATCTAACTCCCTCTTAAATATAGCCAATGAACTGGCCTCAACTACCCTCTGTGGCAGAGAATTCCACAGATTCACCGCTCTGTGTGAAAAAAAACGTTCTCATCTCGGTCCTAAAAGACTTCCCCCTTATCCTTAAACTGTGACCCCTTGTTCTGGACTTCCCCAACATCGGGAACAATCTTCCTGCATCTAGCCTGTCCAACCCCTTAAGAATTTTGTAAGTTTCTATAAGATCCCCCCTCAATCTTCTAAATTCCAGCGAGTACAAGCCATCTTCCTTGCAAGTTCATAAGATATAATAATAATAATAATAATAATGCATTTTATTTATATAGCGCTTTTCATATACTCAAAGACGCTTTACAGAGATTTAGAGAACATAGGGAAATGAATAAATAGATAAATAAGTAAATAAGTAAACGAACAGAGAAAGGAGACAGAAGGTGAGGTGACCTTCAGTGGTTGAAGGCAGTACTGAACAGGTGAGACTTCAGCCATTGAATCTATTCTGCCATTCAATCATGGCAGATCTATCTTTCCCTCTCAACCCCTGACACCCTTAATAATCAATAATCTGTCAAACTCCGCTTTAAAACTACCCAATGACTTGGCCTCCACAACTGTCTCTGGCAATGAATTCCACAGATTCACCACCCTCTGACGAAATAAATTCCTCCTCGTCTCCTTTTTAAAGGTACGCCTTTTAATTTTGAGGCTATCCCCTCTGGTCCAAGACACTCCCACTAGTGGAAACATCCTCTCCACATCCACTCTATCCAGGCCTTTCACTAAATTCGGTAAGTTTCAATGAGGTCCCTGCTCATCCTTCTAAGTTCCAGCGAGTACAGGCCCAGTGCTGTCAAACGCTCATCATACGTTGCACCATGCCTTGAGGTTGTGATAAAGCATATTGACTGTATTTGCCTGACAGGTGTACATTTAAATGGAGCGTAAAGTGGGTGAAATATCTTTCACACAGAGAGCTCTCTTTCATCAGCCACTTGATCAAAACCAGAAATCACCACGGATGCAATGCATAGTGCTTCAATTCAAAACAGCTGCTGGAATCACTTAGCAAGTCAAGATGCAGCGTAACATAGTGCAGCAGGGTTTATGTTTGGGCCCTTGTTCTGAGGAGTACGTTGCTTGAAACCTGGTGGTAATGGAGAGAGGCGGTATTGAACCCACTCACATCGATCTGCCTGCAGATTTTAGTTTAGATTTAGAGATACAGCGCGGAAACAGGACCATCGGCCCACCGGGTCTGCACCGCACAGCGATCTCTGCACATTAACGCTACCCTAAAACACACTAGAGACAATTTACATTTATACCAAACCCAATTAACCTACAAACCTGTACGCCTTTGGAGCGTGGGAGGAAACCAAAGATCTCGGAGAAAACCCACGCAGGTCATGGGGAGAACGATTAAAAAAAACTCCGTACAGACAGCTCCCGTAGTCGGGATCGAACCCGGGTCTCTGGCGCAGTGAGTCGGCAGCTCTAACGCGGGCGGTGCCACCGTGCCGGCCTACGATCTGAGGGGAGGTACGATCTGCCGAAGGAGGGGTCAGGAAAAGGGGATGTTTCGCCAAGTGAATCGGGGAAGCGAGGATTTGGGAAGGAAGGGGAGGAAACAAAACCTGGGAAGGAGAGGAACGTGGTGTCGGACGGGAGCTGTCAGATCTGGGAAAGGGGGCAAGGTATTCAGGAGGGCGTTTGATTCACACGTGATCCAGAAATCAGAATTACGAGCAAGCCCTAATTTGCTCCAGCGGGATTCCAAATAAAGGATTAATCAGAGCACATAAAACACCAGTGGCCCAGCTGCTTCCAATATTCACACACCACAGTTAATTACTTTTCAATCAGTCATCAACAATTGGAGACGCAGGGCTCCTCCAAACACGTTGTATAAACTGATCATTGGAGCACTTGGTCAGGAGAAGCAAGTCATCACCCTCAGATCTGTCGTACTGGTACAGTAGGAAACATGTTCCCAATGTTGGGGGAGTCCAGAACCAGGGGCCACAGTTTCAGAATAAGGGGTAGGCCATTTAGAACGGAGATGAGGAAAAACTTTTTCAGTCAGAGAGTTGTAAATCTGTGGAATTCTCTGCCTCAGAAGGCAGTGGAGGCCAGTTCTCTGAATGCATTCAAGAGAGAGCTAGATAGAGCTCTTAAGGATAGTGGAGTCAGGGGGTATGGGGAGAAGGCAGGGACGGGGTACTGATTGACAATGATCAGCCATGATCACATTGAAGAAGGGTCTCGACCCGAAACGTCACCCATTCCTTCTCTCCTGAGATGCTGCCTGACCAGCTGAGTTACTCCAACATTTTGTGAATAAATAGCCATGATCACATTGAATGGTGGTGCTGGCTCGAGGGGCCGGATGGCCTACTCCTGCACCTATTGTATATTGATTCCCGGTGCTTTAACAGCGAGGCACACTGGCAAGCAGTCAGCACTCTCACTGGATGGAGTGGTACGCCTTGCTGCCACTGCCCCTGTGACCGACAGGCTGGTGGTACCTCCGGCCTGTGGAATTCTCTGCCACAGAAGGCAGTGGAGGCCAATTCACTGGATGTTTTCAAGAGGGAGTTAGATTTAGCTCAAGGGATGTGGGGGAAAAAAGCAGGAACGGGGTTCCTGATTTTAGATGATCAGCCATGATCGTATTGAATGGCAGTGCTGGCTCGAAGGGCCGAATGGCCTACTCCTGCACCAATTTTCTCTGTCACATCCAATTCTGTTATCCGGCAACTGAACCCACCTTTCACCAGGTTTGGGGGACAGTTTCTTCCCAGCTGTTATCAGGCAACTGAACCATCCTACCACAACCAGAGAGCAGTCCTGAACTATTATCTACCTCATTGATGAACTTCGGACTATCCTTGCTCAGACTTTGCTGGCTTTAACATGCACTAAACGTTATTCTCTTATCATGTATCTATACACAGTAAATGGATCGATTGTTATCATGTATTGTCTTTCTGCTGACTGGTAAGCATGCAACAAAAGCTTTTCACTGTATCTCGGTACACGTGACAAAACGAAAGGACGCCACCTTATAAAATAAAAAGTGGCCCTCACGTAGCGTCTACCTCACTGGACTATCTTTAATCGGACTTGACAGGACATTATCTTGCACTAAACTTTATTCCCTTCATCCTGTATCTGCACACTGTGTCTGTCTTGATTGTAATCATGTACAGTCTTTCCACTGACTGGATAGTAGGCAACAAAATGCTTTTCAAGGTACTTCAGCACATATGTTTTGTTTAGTTTAGTTTAGAGATACAGAGTGGAAACAGGCCCTTCCATCTGCTGCGTCCGCACTGACCAGTGATCCCCGCACACTAACACTGCCCAACACACACTAGGGACGATTTTCAATTTTTACCGAGCCAAGTAGCCTACAAACCTGTACGTCTTTGGAGTGTGGGAGTAAACCGGAGCACCCGGAGAAAACCCACGCAGGTCACGGGGAGAACGTACAAACTCCATACAGACAGCACCCATAGTCAGGATCGAACCCGGGTCTCTGGCGCTGTAAGGCAGCAACTCTACCGGCTGTTACTCCAACAATTTGAGTCCTTTCGTTTTTCTTTCCTTGCAGCTCAAACCTTAGGCTCAGGGTGGTGTACGAAACTCTTTGTGATTTGTCCAAATTAACTCCCTAGAAGTCAAATGTCTCCCTTGTCCCTCACTGACTATCATCAATGCAGAATTTCTTATCACGCTGGAATGAAGCTATTTGGTTACAATAGGAATTCCTAGCTTGCATACTACAAATTCCTAAAGATATCCTCTTAAGCCCAATGAAGCCCGCATTGATTCCTTACAATCTAATATCGCTCAATGTATTTGTCCACAGATTTGTTATATTAGTCTGGAATGTCCTTGTTCTCTGCTGGCGTAGCTCAGTGGCTTTAAATTAGGGAGATCGATCGCATAGTGTCCCCAATGCGTGCTATTGTTAGATGCCGTCAGATTTGGGCAGATTACATCTTCGTTCGGGCGGTGCAGCGATAGAGTTGCTGCCTTACAGCGCCAGAGAGCCGGGTTCGAACCCCACTACGGGTGCTGTCTGTACGGAGTTTGCACGTTCTCCCCGTGACCTATGTGGGTTTTCTCCGAGAACTTCGGTTTCCTCGCACACTCCGAAGACGTACAGGTTTGTAGGTTAATTGGCTTGGTGTGAAAATGTAAATCGTCCCCAGTCTGTGTAGGAATAGTGTTATGTGCAGGGATCGTTGGTCGGCGCGGACACGGCATCATTCTGTCAACACTCAATCGTAACGAATGGTCACCATGTACACGGGCTACAGCAAGACAAAGGGGAACCAGCACGGACTCAGTAAAGAATACCAATTGGCTTGGTAAAATTGTAAATTGTCCCTCGTGTGTGTAGGGCAGTGTTAGTGTACATGGATCGCTGGTCAGCGTGGACTCGGTGGCCTAAAGGGCCTGTTTCAACGCTGTGTCTTTACCAATTCCACTTGAATCTCAGTGATACAAAGCCCTAAACGGGCTTGCCCCCCCCCCCATATCAAAAATCTTCTAACCCACCACCCTATCTCCAGGTCCCTCAGGTCGGCCGACTTGGGGCTACTGACTATCCCGCGGTCTAGGCTTAAGCTCAGGGGTGACCGCGCTTTTGCGGTTGCAGCTCCTAGACTGTGGAACAGCATCCCTCTCCCCATCAGAACTGCCCCCTCCATCACCTCCTTTAAGTCCAGGCTCAAAACCTATTTGTATTCCCTAGCGTTTGAGGCCCTCTGAGGGGGTGCTGTGAACTGTTTATGTATGTGCTGTTATGTTTGTGTGCCATTGTATGTTCGTTCTTAGTACCTGAACTGATGTACAGCACTTTGGTCAACGTGGGTTGTTTTTAAATGTGCTATACAAATAAAATTGACTTGACTTGACACCAGTTCTTCCCACTGTCCCGTCAGGAGAACCTTTCTTGATGATTCAACTGGTTAAGACCATGACCAGTTCACGTTCACAAGTTATACGAGTAGAATTAGGCCATTCGGCCCATCACATCCACTCTGCCATTTAATCATGGCTGATCTCTGCCTCCTCATCCCATGTGCCTACCTTCTTCCCATAATCCTTGGCAACGGTTCTAATCAAGAATTTGCCTTTCTCTGACTTAAAAATATGCACTGACTTAGCCTCCACAGCCCTCTGTGGCAATGAGTTCCAAAGATTAACTACCCTCTGACTAAAGAAGTTCCTCCTCACCTCCTTTCTAAAAGAGCACCCTGTAATTCTGAGGCTATGACCTCTGGTCCTACACTCTCCCACCAGTGGAGACATCCTTTCCACATCCACTCTTATCTATGCTTTTGACCATTCTGTAATTTTCAATGAGGTTCCCCCTCAACCTTCTAAACTCCAGAATCAGAATTCAGAATTACCTTTATTTGTCATCCAAAAAACAAGTCTTTTGGGCGAGATTTCGTCACCCACAGTCCAACAATAAGAGCAATAAAATAAGCAAATTACACAACCCCAACCAACACAAAACACACCAAAAAAAAGAAATATCCATCACAGTGAGTCTCCTCCAGTCACCTCCTCACTGTGATGGAAGGCCAGAATGTCATTTTTCTTCCCCTGCCGTCTTCTCTCGCGGTCAGGCTGTTGAGGTTGCCACGTTCCAGGCCGCGCCGGACGGTGAAAGGTCCGCAGCGGGCCAACCCAAGCCCCGCGATCCGGTGCGGACCAGCGAGGCAAGGCCCAGTGCTGTCAAATGCTCATCATATGCTAACCCACTCATTCCTGGAATCATTCTTGTAAACCTCCTCTGGCCCCTCTAGAGCCAGTACATCCTTCCTCAGATATGGGACTATTCTCTATGTTTCTATTTGCAGAAGTGTGCTTTCCATGGTGCATGTGTAAATGTTTGTAAGGGTCATTGGAATCGTGCCAAGTTTCCTCAGTTTTCCGAGGGAGTAGAGGGGTCGGTGTGCCAACTTGGCTGTTGTTTCAATGTGGCAGGTCCACGACGGTTCATTGGCAATATTTACGCCAAGGAACTTGAAGTTCTCAACCATTTTCACCTTTTGGCACCATTGGCGCTGATTGGGGCAAGTTCTCCACCACCTTTCTTGAGGTCAATAACTAGTTCCTTTGCCTAGCTGCCATTGACAGAGGTGGTTGTCCTGACACCATGTTACTGAGTTCGGTATCTCCTACCTGTACTCTGCCTTGTCATTGTTCGTGATCCGGCTCATCACAGTGATGTCATCTGCAAACTTGTAGATGGAGTTAGAGCCTAACTGGACGACACAGTTGTGAGTGTCCAGGGAGTAGAGTTGGGAGAATGCATTCTGCAGGGCGCCAGTGTTGAGAAGTAATGTGGAGGTGTTGTTGTCAGCCACGGTCCATGGCGGCTGAACTCATGGCCCGGTAGATCGGGGCTTCAGGGGAGAGCCCGCCAAGCCGGTTCCCCGCGGCCGAATGGAAGACCCACTGGATGACGGGCTGCAGGAGAAGGCCCCCGTGTGGGGCCCCTGCTCGCTTGGAACCAGTGGACCGCAGGCCTGGGAGGGGGAGGCCGCCGTGCCGGCCCCTGCTCGTCCCCAGAAGACCAGAGACCGGGAGGACGGAGCCTGCGACGACGGACGCGGCGGGGGAGGAACGAGGCCGGTGGGAGAGGAGAGGGAACCGGGGTCTGGCCGACCGCGCCCTCGTGGTCGGCTGCGGGAGGCACCCCCGAGGAACAAAGGTGGACGGGGGGAGGAGAGGGACGCGGCGTCCAAGGAAGGTGACGGCTGGAGGCCCCGCAGAAGCCTGGGACTCGCCTGGAACTGGCACCGCTCATAAGAACAGGAGCGTAGACTTTGTAAATGGAGTCAAAACATGGCGCTTCTTGCACGCGGGCACAGTAGACTATTTCTGTGCGGTTGCTAATCGGTGGGAAGGCAATACCCCACTGGACTGTTTGTAAGGAAAATAATTTCACTGTGTCAGCACTTTTTGCACATGTGACTATAAATGCACCATTGAACCACTGGGTCCTTGAAACAACGGCCCGATATTTAACCGCTTCAGCACTTTCACTCGGGACTCTCTAAACTATCTGTCACCACTACACAAGGTTTTTTTAGATTTAGAGATACAGCGCGGAAACAGGCCCTTCGGCCCACCGAGTCCGCGCCGCCCAGCGATCCCCGCACATTAACACTATCCTACACACACTAGGGACAATTTTTACATTTTAACCAGTCAATTAACCTACATACCTGCACGTCTTTGGAGTGTGGGAGGAAACCGAAGATCTCGGAGAAAACCAACGCAGGTCACGGGGAGAACGTACAAACTCCGTAGTCAGGATCGAACCCGAGTCTCCGGCGCTGCATTCGCTGTAAGGCAGCAACTCTACCGCTGCGCCACCGTGCCGCACGTCAGCCAACTCTCCACAGCATTGTTCACAGACATCATAATGAAGGCATTTAGCGACCGCAAGTGACAATCAACACTCACCTGCAACCTTGATGGTGAAGTTGCTGAGAATCTCGTTGGTCCCCCAGAGCTTGCAGGAGTAGACTCCGGAATCATCGTAGGAAACGTTGATGATCTTCAGCCACTTCTGGCCGACTTGGGTCGTGTTGTTGGGCAGGATTCTGAGCCCGTCTTTCAACCACACCAGTGCCAGCGAGGAGCCAAGGGAATTGCAGGACAAGTCCAGGGTGTCTCCATTGCCAAGTACGATCTCCTCCACAACAGTTGGCTGGCTTCCCAATGTGACCGTTCCTGAGGAAAAAAACAATGACACTTTAAAAGCTTGTCTTTCAGACATTAAGTTCTCGGAGCAAAATTAGGCCATTCGGCCCATCAAGTCTACTCCGCCATTCGATCATGGCTGATCTATCTTTCCCTCTCAACCCCATTCTCCTGCCTTCTCCCCATATCCCCTGACACTTGTACTAATCAAGAATCTGTCAATCTTCGCCTTAAAAATAACCACTGACGGCCTCCACAGTCTTCTGTGGCAATGGATCCAACGAGTTACAATTCTGAAGTCCCTTTCATTAACCATTAGTCACTTACAAACACTCTAACCCACACCACCTACACAATGAGTGTCGGAAGGAACTGCAGATGCTGATTAACACACAAGATCGACACAAAAAGCTGGAGTAACTCAGCGGGGGGTCAGGCAGCATCTCTGGAGAGAAGGAATAGGTGACGTTTCGGGTCGCTGAGTTACTCCAGCTTTGTGTGTCGACCCTGCACTATGACATGAGCTGACTGATGCTTCACTCTTTGATGGCTACATCCAGCCACAGCTCTTGGCTGCCCTGCGGGCTGCAATGATGCCCCACGATCTACGCCGCATCACCTGGCTGGTAGTTGCAGCCCTTTGGACTCAAGAATGAGTTGGCCAATTTTATCCGTACACCGCGGATGACTAATTTATATACTGCTGATGGCTCTAATGTAATCACGTATTCCCCTCTAAACCTTTCCGATCCATGTACCTGCCAAATGTCTTTTAAATGTTGTTGTACTACCTGCCCCAACTATCACCTCTGGCAGCTCGTTCCGTACACCCACCATCTATCTGCACCCCACGCCAGCGTCTGCGGAATTAGTGAAACGTTTGCCAATCCTAATTGAACAACAGTGGGGTTAGCCTGAGAGATTTGGCTTGGCCGAGGAGATTGGCTTCATTTTAAATGAATGTTAATTCGCTTCAACAGTCCAGGAGGCCGGTCGGTCGGTGCACACCTCATGAATCTGGAAGGCCACTGGTCTCTATTTTCCTAATGCTCTGTTATTGTACACCGTGGCAAGAGACTGCACATTGCTGCTAGACAGGTCTCGAGTGGACACCGACCGACCAGATCAAGCAAAGGCAAGCACCTCACTTGTGAAGGGAAGCCACCACATTGATTGGCACCAGTGCGCACAACTTTAATTCGGGGCTAATATGCAAGTGTGCCGCAAGAGTGGAGGGGAAGTGGGGCGATAGTAAGAGGCAAGGAAGAAGCTTAGGCCATTATATGAGCTTTAGTAACACTAAACAGTTTGAAGGAAAACAGCTAAAAGCACATCTATCAACATGCAATCACCGAGCTGTATATTTTGGCCAACATGTCCCTACAATCCAACAACTCAGGAATACGCCTAGACAAAGGAAAACAAATAAAACAGAGAGGTGACATAAAGCAGCCTTTCATTCCAGCACAATTTCCCCACACATAGCAAACACAGTGTCGTTGCATTTTGTATGTATTTTCCTAACAGTAGTAAGTGCCGTCTTGAAAGGGCGCAATTCTGTTCGGTGAGGTATGCTCAAATATTTTTTATTTACCAGAATACCAGTGCATAAGAAAAACTATTTTAATTTCGAACGAGTTCTCTTAATCCGGGCACACAGCTGAAACAGCCCGGCAGGCTGTTCATTAGTCATTCCAGTGTTCATTAGTCATTCTAACAGCGATCGGCAGCAGCAGCAGCCCGAGCGTTTGACAGCATTGGGCCTCGACTCATGGAGTTTAGAAGGTTGAGAGAGGACCTCATTGAAACTTACAGAATAATGAAAGGCATAGATAGAGTGGATGTGGAGAGGACGTTTCCACTGGTGGGAGAGTCCAGGACCACAGGCCTCAGAACTAAGGGGCGCTCTTTTAGAAAGGAGGTGAGGAGGAACGTCTTTAGTCAGAGGGTAGTTAATCTGTGGAACTCATTGCCACAGAGGGCTGTGGAGGTCATCAGTGGATATTTTTAAGGCAGAGGTAGACAAATTCTTGATTAGAACGGGTGTCAAGGGTTATGGGGAGAAGGCAGGAAAATGGGATTAGGAGGCAGAGACCAGCCATGATTGAATGACGGAGTAGACTCGATGGGCCGAATGGCCTAATTCTACTCCTATAACTTGTGAACTTGTGAGAAAGCACAAACGATTCTGACTCGCACCATCCAAGCGTGTACAATCACACACAGGAGAAAGGAGGGAGTTTATGTAGGATGGAACTGCAGATGCTGGTTTACACCGAAGATAGACACAGAATGCTGGGGTAACTCAGCGGGACAGGCAGCATCTCAGGAGAGAAGGAATGGGTGCTGCTTCGTGTCGAGACCCTTCTCCAGACAAGCAGGGAGCTGCTGATCGGCCCAGGACCAGAGCCTTAACTCACAGGGGCCACATTTTCCTTGTGCCCATTCCAGTTTCTTCAGCTGTTTGGGTGTACAGTGTGTACTTTCTGCTTGTTTTGTTCTGTACATACAAAGGTTCATTGATTCATAACCTCACCACACCCCCAACCCCTTCACCAGCACCGTCCACCCACTCCCTTCAACCCTGACTTTGATAAATGCAATTGTCACGTTAGCCAGAGAACTCCAGGACTAAGATAGACACAAAAAGGTTAGAGTAACTCAGCGGGTCAGGCAGCATCCCTGGAGAAAAGGAATAGGTGACGATTCGGGTCGAGACCCGAAATATCACCTATTCCTTTCTCTCCAGAGCTGCTGCCTGACCCGCAGTGACTCCAGCATTTTGTGTCTATCTTTGGTGGAAACCAGCATCTGCAGTTCCTTCCTACACATAAGTGAAAATACATAAGTTCGTACGTTCTAGGAGTAGAATTAGGTCATTCGGCCCATCAAGTTTACTCTGTCATTCAATCATGGCTGACCTATCTTTCCCTCTCAATCCCGTTCTCCGCCCTTCTCCGAACCATAGCCCCCAACACCCATATTAATCAAGAACTTGTCAATCTCCAACTTACAAATATCCATTGACGGCCTCCACAACCGTCTACGGCAATGGATTCCACTGATTCACCACCCTCTGACTTAGGAAATTCCTTCTCATCGCCATTTCTAAAGATATATTATTTTATTCTGAGGCTATGGCCTCTGGACCTAGACTCCCCCCCCCCCCCCCCCCCCCCCCCCCCCCCAGTGGCAACATCCTCTCCACGTCAAACCTGGGTCTCCGGCGCTGCGAGCACGGTCAGGCGGCAACAAAGATACTAGAGGAACAAGATAGACCACTCGACCCTAAAAACCGTAGTACGTCAAGGCGCCATTTTAGTAGGCAGAAACATTTAAAAAGTAAAATAACAAAATTCTGTGAATTGAGATATATTCTGCATTTTAACGGTATAATCACACATACTGTTCCCCCAAAACACTGATTACACTGCGAGAGGCATAGCGAACGCCAGGTTTTGCCTACTAAAATGGCTCCTTTGCGTACTACACTTCAGTACAGGCGATTTCAACGGAGTGGTCCATCTTGTTCCTCTAGTATCTTTGGGCAGTAACTCCACTGCCGCGCCACCGTGCCAGCTGCTTGCTGTCCACTGGGCGCAGCTGTGCGCGTCAGATAGGCACAGCTGTTGAGCTGGGGAGAAGGGAGATTATCTGCACCTGTGGAAAACGTCCTGTCACATGAAGCACGACCTCCCAGCGGACGAAGGGGATAACGGAATACAACGCGGTAGTGAAGATGCAGCCTCCACGGGCACTGGAGGTCAAGGTGACAGACCACATCTGGAGTATTGTGAGAACTTTGGGCCCCATATGAGAAGGGATTTCTTCAGTCAGAGGGTGGTGAATCTGTGGGATTCATTGTCACAGATGACTGTGGGAGCCAAGTCAGTGGATATCTTTACAGCAGAGATTGACAGATTCTTGATCAGTACGCGTGAAAGGTTTTATGGGGAGAAGGCAGGAGAATGGGGTTAGGAGGGTGAGATAGATCAGCCACGACTGAATGGTGGAGAGGACTTGATGGGCCGAATGGCCTAATTCTGCTCCTACAACTTTTGAACATATCTGAGGAAGGATCTGCTGGCGTTGGAGAGGGTCCAGAGGAGGTTTACGAGAATGATCCCAGGAATGTGTGGATTAACATATGATGAGCGTTTGACGTCACTGGGCCTGTGCTCGCTGGAGTTTAGAAGGATGGGGGGGGGACCTCACTGAAACTTACAGAATAGTGAAAGGCCTGGATAGAGTGGATGGGGAGAGGATGTTTCCACTAGTGGGAGAGTCTAGAACTAGTGGCCAAAGGCTCAGAATAAAAGGACCTAACGTTAGAAAGGCCAAGCCAGTGGATGTTTTTAAGGCAGAGATTGACAGATTCTTGATTAGTACAGGTGTCAGGGGTTATGGGGAGAAGGCAGGAGAATGGGGATGGGAGGGAGAGATAGATCAGCCACGACTGAATGGCGGAGTAGACTTGATGGGCCGAATGGCATAATTCTGATCCTATAACTTCTGAACATGACGGCCAGGCTGGCAGCTGGGTTCTCAGACATGCCAAGGCAGAGAGGCTCCAAGGCTTGGACAATCCGTGTTACGCTGGGGTTGGGGAAATACAACATGGAACAGTGCATCACAGCAACAGGCCCTTCGGCCCTCAATGCCTGTGCCGAACATGATGCCAAAACTAATTCTTATCTACCTGCATATAATCCATTCTCTTCCATTCCCTGCATGTCCAAATTAACTGGCAGAGTTACAACAAAGGCTTGCAGTGCCACTCCAGTCTGAGGTGCAGAGTGGAAACCTGACCTGGCAATGCGGGGACTCTGGGCAGAAGGTAGCAAAGCTGCCACTTGTTCCAAAGCCCTGTTGAATGAAGCCTGATGGCGGTGACATACAGAGCTGAGCGCACCCACTCAGAGCCTACAGCACACTTGTCTTTCACATGCGATGCTTTGAAAGGCCGTCAAACACTGAGGCACCAAATGCACTTTACAGTGGCAGGGGGCATCCATTTGAGACCGCTGTGCAGGCACTTCAAGCATCCAGTCACACCCCATCCACCCTCTATCTCCGTCACCCTCTCCATATCTGTGTCCACTTTAGGGAGAAAGCCAGATTCCACCGACGGTGAAGAGAAGTGCTCACATTTCCCGATAGCGCTGAGTGCTGCAGACTTTGAACTCTAGCATTTACATGGAGTCGTAGACAGATCACAGTGCAGGAACAGGTCCTTCAGCCCACCAAGTGTGCGCCGACCATCAAACACCCATTTACACAAATCACACATTAATCCTATTTTCAATTCTCTTAATGATGGTATGTCAAACCAGGGCAGGACTTACACAGTGAAGGCTACAGCCCTGGAGAGGGTTGCAGATCAGAGAGGGAGGATCAGATCAGACCTGGGAAGTACAGGCGCCCGGTTCCCTAACATTGCCGAGTCAGGTGGACAGTTTAGTCCAGTTTAGTTTATTGTCACGTGTACCGAGGGGCAGCGAAAAGCTTTTGTTGAGTGCTAACCAGTCAGCGGAAAGACAATACGTGATTACAATTGAGCCGTCCACTGTGTACAGATGCATGATAAAGGGAACAACGTTTAGTGCAGGATCAAGTCCAGTAAGGTCCAGTTAGGGATAGTGCCAGGGTCTCCAGTGAAGTAGACCCTGGCTATTGCTATTGAGGGCGTGCAGCGAAGGTTTACTAGGTTAATTCCCGGAATGGCGGGACTATCATATGTTGAAAGACTGGATCGACTAGGCTTGTATACACTGGAATTTAGAAGGATGAGAGGAGATCTTATCGAAATGTATAAGATTATTAAGGGGTTGGACACGTTAGAGGCAGGAAACATGTTCCCAATGTTGGGGGAGTCCAGAACAAGGGGCCACAGTTTACGAATAAGGGGTAGGCCATTTAGAACAGAGATGAGGGAAAACTTTTTCAGTTAGAGAGTTGTGAATCTGTGGAATTCTTTGCCTCAGAAGCCAGTGGAGGCCAATTCTCTGAATGCATTCAAGAGAGAGCTAGATAGAGTTCTTAAGGATAGCAGAGTCAGGGGGTATGGGGAGAAGGCAGGAACGGGGTACTGATTGAGAATGATCAGCCATGATCACATTGAATGGCGGTGCTGGCTCGAAGGGCCGAATGGCCTCCTCCTGCACCTATTGTCTATTGTAGACGGTAGCTCTAGGCTGCTCTCTAGTTGTTGATAGAGGTGAGGTGAAGATGGCGTTCGGCACACTTGCCTTCATTGGGAATGGCATTGAGTACAAAGGTTGGAACATCATGATGGAGCTGTGCAAGCTGTTGGTGAAACCACACTTGGAGCACAGTGCACAGTTTTGGTCGCCCAGCTAAAGGAAGGATGTGGCGGCTCCCAAGGGTCGGGCCATACCACTACCGACCCCTCGGCATGGGAATGGACCAGTCCAGGGGGGCGGTCCGGTACTACATATATAAGGACAAGGTTTTGGGCGCAAAGCCATTCCGGCAGACTCGACTCGTCTGATAACCGTGTAATAAACCATAACGCCCCCCCAAAATACCCGGCTCTTTGCCTTTATTTCGGGCCTCTCTCGACGCGCCACATTGGTGACCCCGACGTGATCTGAACACGCAGCCTTCTTGGGGTTGTTTGTGTCTAATCTCCTAATGGCAGTGAATTACCAGGTAAACCAAAATCACTGCAGCAATCATCACATCCTGGTTCAAGAAACGCTCACAGAGGGAAGGAGGTTCTGATCCTATGGCACTGATCCCAATGCCCCAGAGCTACAGGCTGCTTCATTGTCCGAGCAGGTGTGCAAACTGTGGCAGCAGGTTGACTGGACACTGTGGCAGATGAAAGGCGTAGATAGGGTGGATGTGAAAAGGATGTTTCCACTGGTGGGAGAGTCCAGGACCACAGGTCACAGCCTCAGAATTAAAGGGCGCTCTGTTAGAAAGGTGAGGAGGAACTTCTTTAGTCAGAGGAAGGTTAATCTGTGGAACTCATTGCCACAGAGGGCTGTGGAGGTCATCAGTGGATATTTTGTAAGGCAGAGATGGACAAATTCTTGATTAGAACGGGTGTCAAAAGTTATGGGAAGGCAGGAAAATGGGATTAGGAGGCAGAGATCAGCCATGTTTGAATGGCGGACGGAGTAGGCTCGATGGGCCGAATGGCCTAATTCTACTATAACATGAACTTGAGGGAAAGCACAAACGATTCTGACTCGCACCATCCAAGCGCGTACAATCACACACACACACAGGGGAAAGCAGGAGGTGAGGAGGAGCTTCTTTAGTCTGAGGGTAAAGTGGAGGCCAAGTCCAGACTTCACTGGACTTTATCTTGCACTAAACTTCATTCCCTTTATCCTGGATCTGTACATTGTGGATGGCTCGATTGTAATCACTGACAGTCTTTCCGCTGACCGGCCAACACGGCACAAACAAGTTTTTCACTGTACTTCGGTGCGCGTGGCAATAAACAAAACTAAAATTAAACTAAATACCAAAGAGAAATTGAAGGGAAAAATCAAAGGAAAGATTTGACCTTGACTTAGATATTTCAGAGAGCCACACATGCACCTCATAAGCTGTCCACAGTGAGACAGATAATCACGAGACACTCTGGCTAATGAAACATGAGGTTAAGTACAGACGCTGGTTTTCGCTTCCATGTTCCTAGTAAATTTGCTCTTGCATTGCCTCCCCCCTCCTCCGATTTATGTTCCTGAGGTGCTTATGTTGTTACATCACATTCTGTGGCCCACCACCCACACTCCACTCCACAAATGAACCACAAGTCTATGCTGACCATCAAGCACTGGTCCCACACTGATCCCATTTTTATTCATCCCACATTCCCATCAGCTACTCCCAGGTTTGTTTTTATTATTTCTTTTGGAGATACAGGATGGAAACAGGCCCTTCAGCCCACGCCGACCATCAACATACAGTAGTTCTGTGTTATTCCATTTTTGCATCCTACACACTAGGGGTGATTTGCAGAAGCCAATTAACCTACAAACCTGCACATCTTGAGCGTGGCACGGTGGCACAGCGGTAGAGTTGTTGCTGGAGACCCAGTGCTGGAGACCCAGGTTCGATCCTGACTACGGGTGCTGTCTGTACGGAGTTTGTATGTTCTCCCCGTGGGTTTTCTCCGAGATCTTCGGTTTCCTCCCACACTCCAAAGACGTACAGGCTTGCAGGTTAATTGGCTTGGTGTAGGTGTAAATTGTCCCTAGTGTGTGTAGGATAGTGTTAATATGCGGGGATCGCTGGTCGGCGCGGACTCGGTGGGCCGAAGGGCCGGTTTCCGCGCTGTATCTCTAAACTAAACTAAACGAAATCTTCGGAATGCGCGAGAAATCCCACGGGAAGAACTGCAAACTCCACACAGTCAGCATCTGGGGTCAGGATCGAACCAAAGGCTGTGGCTCTCACACGCAGCCTAGTGCCAATTCATCTACCAACTCACACATCTTTGAGATTTGGGAGAAAACCGTGGCACCATGAGGAAACCCAAGCAACCAGTGTGAACGTGCAAACGCCACATAGACAGCATCCAAGGTGAGGATCGAACCGGAGTCTCTGGCGCGGTGAGACAGTAATGTTACTAGCAGAACCACTATGCAGTCCAATCCCAGCAGTGTTGATACCAATGGGGGTTTTTTCCCGTCTGTTCTTGAATTCCTGCTATCGGCACCTTTGAGTTCATCGTGGGCAAAACACAATCCTCTCAAAAGAAAAGGACGTACTTCCACAGCACCCTACACAGCCTCCGGCCCTTGCAAAAGAAGCACTTTCAAAAGTGTGGGCACTGCAAGAAAGCTGCAAATGTGATACCGAAGACAGACACAACGTTCTGTCGTAACCCAGTGGGTCAGGCAGCATCCCTGGAGAAAAAGGAATAGGCGACAATAGACAATAGGTGCAGGAGGAGGCCATTCGGCCCTTCGAGCCAGCACCGCCATTCAATGTGATCATGGCTGATCATTCTCTATCAGTACCCCGTTCCTGCCTTCTCCCCATACCCCCTGACTCCACTTTCCTTAAGAGCTCTATCTAGCTCTCTCTTGAATGCCTTCAGAGAATTGGCCTCCACTGCCTTCTGAGGCAGAGAATTCCACAGATTCACAACTCTCTGACTGAAAATGTTTTTCCTCATCTCCGTTCTAAATGGCCTACCTCTTATTCTAAAAACTGAGGCCCCTGGTTCTGGACTCCCCCAACATTGGGAACATGTTTCCTGCCTCTAACGTGTCCAACCCCTTAATAATCTTATACGTTTCGATAAGATCCCCTCTCATCTTTCTGGTCGGGACCCTTCTTCAGACCCGACCCTCAACGTCACCAATCCGTTTTCTCGGTGCTGCCTGACCTGCTGAGTTACTCCAGCACCGTGTGTCTATCTTCGGTATAAACCAGCATCTGCAGTTCCTTTCTAGACAGCGAATGATACATCCTGCACAACAACTGCTGGGCAAAATAAACATATCACGGCTCCACTGGGTGACATCCAGCTGGAGTGAGACGCTGGATCTCGTCTCTGTTGTGTGGTTACCAGGCAGTCTGCAGCCTTTCCCTGGAAATGCACTCAACCGAAATAGCTTCAGCTTCAGACGGGATTTTTATATTTTAGTTACCAAAACCCACTAAAGACTCCAGCGCCAACTGTTAAATGGTTAGATACAACCTCCCAATTGTTCAATGCTGGTGAATCTGGTGTTTAACTGACACCAATCAGAATAACAGGATTTAGTCTAGTTTAGTTCAGTTTATTGTCACGTGTACCGAGGCACGGTGAAAAGCTTTGGTTTAGTTTTAGTTTTTAAGTTTAAGTTTAGTTTATTGTCACGTACGGTGAAAAACCTTCGTTACGTGCAAACCAGTCAGCGGAAAGACAACATATGGATACAATCGAGCCATTCACAGTACATGATAAGGGAATAACGTTTAGTGCAAGATAATCCAGTGAAGTCCTATCAAAGATAGTCTGAGGGTCTCCAATGAGGTAGATTGTAGTTCAGGACTGCTCTCTAAGTTCATAAGTGATAGGAGCAGAATTAGGCCATTCGGCCCATGAAGTCTACTCCGTCATTCAATCATGGCTGATCTATCTCTCCCTCCTAACCCCATTCTCCTGCCTTCTCCCCATAACCTCCGACACCTCGGTACTAATCAAGAATCTATCTATCTCTGCCTTAAAAATGTCCACTGACTGACTTGGCCTCCACAGCCTTCTGTGGCAAAGAATTCCACAGATTCACCACCCTCGAGTGAAGCCTGTGGCTCAGACACCACGAGACGCCGGCATCCATTCTGGATCTCACTGCCAACGAAAGGGAAAGTCTGACTCATCTGTCGCGTGTGTGGATGCCAGGCGGGGAGAGAGTTCACCATCCAGCACAGAAAACAGATCAGGTTCCAGCAGGTTTGGTTGCCTCCAAAGGGCACTGCTGAGGAATACTGCAAGATTGTGCATTAGTGTGGTGCGTTTTAACGCGGCACAAGGTTCCAATGCAGGCAAGAGACGAGCCAGCTGCAATTCCTCCTCTGTGAGGAATTCAATCTCACTGTGGGCTCTATCAACTTCACCAACACTTCTTTCCAAGCCTTTGAGCGTCCACACAAGCCCACCATCCTAATTTAGTTCAGTTTAGTTATATAGGGTAGAAACGGGCCCTTCGGCCCACCGGGTACGCGCCGACCAGCGGTCGATCACTCTAGTTCAATCCTACCCACTAGGGACAATTTACAGGACAATTAACCCACAAACCTGCACGTCTTTGGGATGTGGGAGGAAACCGGGGCACCCGCAGAAAACCCACGCCGTCACAGGGAGCATCCCATCCAAACTCCGTACTGACAAGCGCCTGTAATCAGGATCAAACCTGGGTCACTGGCGCTGTAAGGCAGCAACTCCGCCACCGTGCCGCCTCCAAAACTGATAAGAACAGGTACTACACTGGATCTTAGCCAACCATCTACTTGTACTCATCCCCAATCATTGTCCCCATCATTCCCCCTAGATTCCACCACTCACCTCCACACTGGGGGCAACTTACAATCGCCAATTAACCTGCAAACCTTTTGTGTAGTGGGAAGGAAACTGGAGCACGCAGAGGAAACACACAGCGTCATTGATGGAAGAACATGCAAACTCCACACAGGCAGCGCCAGAGGTCAGAACAGAATCCAGGCGACTGGAGTTGTGAGTAGGAAGGAACTACAGAGGCTGGTTTACACAGAAGACAAGACACAAAAGTACTGGAGAAACTCAGCGGGGCAGGCAGCACCTTTGGAGAAAAGGAATTGGTGACGTTTTGGGCCGAGACCTGTCTTCAGACTATATGTGTGTGTATATATATATATGTGTGTGTGTGTGCGTGCGTGCGTGCGTGCGTGTGTGTATGTATATATATAAATGTGTGTGTGTATAACTTTCTTTTGGTTTATTATACTGTTCTCAGAGTACTATGTTTGCATACTCTGCTGTGCTGCTGCAAGTAAGAATTTCAATGTTCTGTCTGGGACACATGTCAATAAAACACTCTTGACTTAACAGGGATGGCATTGCAGAAGAACTCCATGCCCACAATCTTTTTCCCCGCGTCAATGAAATACAGCACATGCACGTAACCCCCCTCTTTGTCGGTCAGTGCGAGAGGTTGCAGGGACTCTGGCAATCGGTGCTGAGGCAGTACCATCTCCGAGGACCAGAGGATCAAAGTATCAACCCAGAGATGTTGTTGCCATTCTCTGGCCACCCCACAGACTGGGGTCTGGGGCAGAGGCACATGAGGCCTGTGCGGCCTCAATGAACGCCGTACAATATTGGAAAACCCACGACAAAGCAGAGGGTTAAACTCCTGTTTCGCAGATGCACAGAATCCAAATCCTGTCCCATTCACTGCTTTGTGATTTTAACAGCCCCTGCCTAATCTGTGTTTAATGGAGGCGCACCCGGATGTAAATAACTCAAACAATGCCTTTAATCTAACAGTGTGCAACAAAAACTTCATTGGAAATGAGGGAGGGGAGGAAGCTAATCTCACTATAGATACATAAAAAACAACTCTATAACATCCAGTGAGACTCAGGGGAGGTGTGGAAGCCAATCTCACTATAGTAGATACATAAAAACCAACTCTATAACATCCAGTGGGACTCGGGGAGGGGAGGGGGGAGCAAGAAAGTGAAGGTTAACTGAATGCAGACAGCTCTGCTGATTGGCGCAGTATTAAAACAGCCCACTGCTCTAGTTTAGCTTTGCTTATTGTCTATGCGCCAGGGTGATATGCGATTCCTCCTTCTTCACATAAAGCTCACAAAGTGTATGCAGATGTAATGGTAAATGCAATGATAAAAATACGACAATCAGTGCAAAGCAGCAGAATCAAGCAAGATTCTAGTTCAAAACTCCTAGCTGTCGCAATTAAAAAAAATAATCACAGAACAACAATGGACTAACCAAATGTGGAGTCAAGAGGCAGCACCGTCGGGGAAGGGATGAGAAAGAGTCGATTAGAACAGGAGTCTGAAGAAGATGTCCTTAAGATAGACACCAAAAGCTGCAGTAACTCAGCGGGTCAGGCAGCAACTCTGGAGAAAGGGAATGGGGGATCATTTGGGTCGAGTCCCTTCTCTCCAGAGATGCTGCCTGTCACGCTGAGTTACTCCAGCTTTTTGTGTCTATCTTCGGTTGAAACCAGCAGCTACAGCCCCTTCCTATGTGAAGCTGTTCTTAAGTCTGGGCATTTGAGCTTTCAAGCTCCTGCATCTTCTCCCAGGAGGGAGAAAAGGGAGGGGCCGGGGTGGCAGGCATCCTTGACGATACTTCCAGCCTTCCCGACGCAACATCCCGTGATGATAAGGTCATAGGTTGTCGGAGCTGAATTAGGCCATTCGGCCCATCAAGTCTACTCCACCGTTCAAACATGTCTGATCCATCTTTCTCTCTCAACCCCATTCTCCTGCCGTCTTCCTGCACTCCTCGACACCCTTACTAATCAAGAACTTATCAATCTCCACCTTAAAGATATCCATTGACTTAGGCTCCACAGCCTTCTGTGAATGCCACAGATTCACCGCCCTCTGACTCAGGAAATTCAATAGACAATAGACAATAGGTGCAGGAGGAGGCCATTCGGCCCTTCGAGCCAGCACCGCCATTCAATGTGATCATGGCTGATCATTCTCAATCAGTACCCCGTTCCTGCCTTCTCCCCATACCCCCTGACTCTGCCATCCTTTAGAGCTCTATCTAGCTCTCTCTTGAATGCATTCAGAGAATTGGCCTCCACTGCCCTCTGAGGGGGATTTTCAATTCCCCCTCATCTCCTTTTCTAAAGGTACATCCTTTTATTCTGAGACTATGGACTCTGGTCCTAGACTCTTCCACACGTGGAGACATCCTCTCCACATCCACTCTATCCAGACCTTTCACTATTTGGTACGTTTCAATGAGGTCCTACCTCACCCTTCTAAGCTCCAGCGAGTACAGGCCCAGTGCCGTCAAAGGCAAAGGCGGACTGGATGGAAGTGGTGAGCCCAAGTGGGACTGGGCTGTGTTCACCACTCTCTGTATATTCAGGCAGTCAAGAGTAAATGGCATCCTGACACAAATGGCATCCTGAGAAAAATTACCCGCAGTTCAACAATAAGACCAATAAGAATAATCAATAAAAATGCAATAACACATACAATCATAACCTAACAACAACCAAAAGAAACATCCATCATAGTGAGTCTCCTCCAGTCACCTCCTCACTGTGATGGAAGGCCAGAATGTCTTTCACTCTATGACTCTCTAGGGGCTTCATAGTAACATCTCACTTGCTGTGTACCTCTTTGGCATAGCCACCACATTAGAGCACTTGCTTTTAGATGAATCGTAGTCAGGGTGTCACTGAGACTCAGCAATAAAGGGGTTAACGCTTTGACATTTGTACAAGGTCACACAAGCCCCAATTTCCCCTTTACCTGCCCCCTCCCCTACGCCCTACGTCCAGTCTGAAGAAAGGTCCCGACCTGAAACGCTACCCATCCTTTTACTCCAGGGACGCTGCCTGACCCGCTGAATTAGTCCAGCACTTTGTGCGTCAACCTCTAATATTTGGCCTGCACCCTGGCGATGTTTAGACACACAGCACCCACTGACAACATTTTGCAAATAGCACAGCTCTGGAATTAATTTAGCAATTGAGTTAAGCAGCATCATTTGAACTTCCTTATGACTTCCGAAAGGAAGTGACCTTTCCAGTGAGAGTCATTTCCTGTGTGGCGGGTGTTGCTGTTTTCGAGCATTCTTTTCCGCAGGAATGTGACGAATCTCCCAGGACACATGCCTATTTGACGTTAAAACTTCATGGATGTAGTTACACCAGCTTTGAGATGAATACTAACAGAAGCTACATGCCAAAGTATTCCCCTTCTTCCCGCCTTCAATATTTTGTTCCCTCAAATTCACCGCATTCATTGACAACTCCGAATTTAGTTTAGTTTAGAGATACAGCGCTGAGACAGGCCCTTCGGTCATCCGAGCCCACGCCGACCAGCGATTCCCACACACCAACACTATCCTACACACACTAGGGACAATTCACAATTAAGCCAAGCCAATTTACCTACAAACCTGTACGTTTTTGGAGCGTGGGAGGAAACCGGAGCACCTGGAGAAAACCCACGCGGTCACAGGGAGAACGTACAAACTCCGTACGGACAGCACCCGTAGTCAGGATCAAACCCGGGTCTCTGGCGCTGTAAGGCAGCAACTCTACTGCTGCGTCACCGTGCCGCCCAAAGTTGCCCTGAAGGCTGTCAAGGGTTATGGGGAGAAGGCAGGAAAATGGGATTAGGGGGCAGAGATCAGCCATGACTGAATGGCGAAGTAGACTCGAAGGGCTGAATGGCCTAACTCTACTCCTATAACTTGTGAACTTGTAAATGTCAGCCTTGGAGTGTGGGTCTGGAATTAGAAGTAGTCTGGTCCAGCCTGTGGGAGCAGCACGTTTAAGTCCCTACGGTAAACTGGTAAGGCAGCTGGGTTTTACACCAGTCCAGCACCGCATTTATTTTAGTCTGGTGTCTGACACAAATCCAAATTAACACAACTTTTGGATGGCCAGTTCAATCCCAGAACCAATGAGGCACCACAAACCTCGACAGCTAATGTAGTCCTTACTTGTTCACTGTGCAACATTTTAACCAGAACTGACACAGTAAAAATTATTTCTAGGTGCAATCTCACTGATTATAAAACTGCACCAGCCACTTTGAGTGTGATTCCCATTAAGGTACCTGACCTATTTGTATCATTGTAGACACAAAATGCTGGAGTAACTCAGCGGGTCAGGCAACATCTCTGGTGAAAAGGAATAGGGGACCTTTTAGGGGCGAAACTCTTATTTGTGTCATTGGTAGACAACTAATAGTTTAGTTTTGTTTTGTTTCGGTTGGAGATACAGCGTGGAAACAAGTCCTTCGGCCCACCTAGCCCACGCCGATCAACAATCACCCACACACTAGTTCTATGTTACCCCACTTTCACATCCTACACCCAAGGGGCAATTTATGGAAGCCAATTATCTGCACGTCTTTGGAATGTGGGAGGAAACCAGAGCACCCGGAGAAAACCCACACGGTCACAGCGCCCATAGCCAGTCTCTGGCGCCGTAAGACAGCAACTCCACCGCTGCCCCACAGGGCCATTTGTTGACAATACTATTCATGTAACTTTTTTTCCTGCACCGACCGATGTAAATTGGAAATCAAAACTTCAAACTGCGGCCATCAAAGAAAATGTTTCACGTGAATTAGATGGTTGCTTCATTGGAAATTTAAAGGGAGTCTCTACCACCATCAGGCAACCTGAGGCACAGCCTCGGAACTGACGCCAGGCTGTTTAAATGCCTTCCAAACTCCAGAGTGTTTCTGCCAACACACAGTTTTTGCTGGTGGGTTTAGCTGTTGAGATGCTCATTTAATGGATGCCTCCTCACCCCTGGTGACTCTGTATTCTGCAAGCTTCATTATGACCGCTACTTGGCCGCACGGCAGCGCAGCGTTAGAGCTGCTGCCTTACAATGCCAGAGGCCCGGGGTCGGGGTTATGGGCGCTTGTCTGTACGGAGTTTGTACGTTCTCCCAGTGACCGCGTGGGTTTTCTCCGGGTGCTCCAGTTTCCTCCCACATTCCAAAAACGTGCAAGTTTGTAGGTTAATTGGCTTCTGTAAATTGTTGGAGAGAACTAGTGTGCATGGCTCCATAAATTCATAAATGATAGGAGCAGAATCAGGCCATTCGGCCCATCAAGTCTACTCCGCCATTCAATCCTGGCTGATCTATCTTTCCCTCTTAACCCCATTCTCCTGCCTTCTCCCCATAACCCCTGACACTCGTACTAATCAAGAATCTATCAAAAATATCCATTGACTTGGCCTCCACAGCCTTCTGTGGCAATGAAATCCACTTGCTTGCTAGACGGCACAGACTTGGTGGGCCAAAGAGCCTGTTTCTACACTGTATCCATAAACCTAAACTACACTAAACCTGTGGTGTGACAAGTGAATGGGCTAGCCCTGGCACAGCTGGATTCAGCCTTACTCTACAACATCTGTAAATCTCTGATCTGAAGCACTTGGATCCAAATCTGATAATTAGCCACCTCCCTCTACAATGGTGGCTGACCATGTCCTTTGACAGCTGGATTGGCCTGGACCAATGAAAATTACAGCTGCCTGACTCTGGCAGCTGGAGCTACCTTACCACACATCTGGATTTCAGTAATTCCACAACAGCTGTAATCAGTTTAATCCAAAACAGCTTGGGGTCAGCTAACTTTGCATTAAGCCAAAAGAATCATTTTCTGCTCTGGTTACGATGGTTTGGTTTTAATTATCAACCAGGGACAGCGGCAGCTTATAGAATGGAGACACCTTGTTGAAAAGGCAGCTTAAACATAGGAAACTGTCCCACCCGCTTTAATCAGACACAGATGGATGATGAACTCAGGAACGGGAGAACACCATACATTTACATAGAGACATAGAAAATAGGTGCAGGAGGAGGCCATTTGGCCCTTCGAGCCAGCACAGCCATTCATTGTGATCATGGCTGATCATCCACAATCAGTAACCTGTGCCTGCCTTCTCCCCATATCCCTTGATTCCACTAGCCCCAAGAGCTCTATCTAACTTTTTTAAATTCATCCAGTGAATTGGCTTCCACTGCCTTCTGTGGCAGAGAATTCCACAAATTCACAACTCTCTGGGTGAAAAGGTTTCTTCTCACCTCAGTTTTAAATGGCCTCTCCTTTATTCTTAGACTGTGTCCCCTGGTTCTGGACTCCCCCAACATTGGGAACATTTTTCCTACATCTAGCTTGTCCAGTCCTTTTATAATTTTATACGTCTCTATAAGATCCCCTCTCATCCTTCTAAACTCCAGTGAATACAAGCCTAGTCTTTCCAATCTTTCCTCATATGACAGTCCCTCCATCCCAGGGATTAACCTCGTGAACCTACGCTGCACTGCCTCAATAGCAAGGACGTCCTTCCTCAAATTAGGAGACCAAAACTGCACACAATACTCCAGATGTTGTCTCACCAGGGCCCTATACAACTGCAGAAGGACTTCTTTGCTCCAGTACTCAAATCTTCTCGTTATGAAGGCCAACATGCCATTTAGGGAACAATGGTGATTCTGTGAGGGAAGTCAACAGCTAGAACATTTTAGGGCGGATATTCCAGAGTCTAGGTAACAACACCGGTGGCACGGTGCAGCCTTAGAACGCAAGAGACCCGGATTCGATCCTGACCACGGGTGCTTGTCTTTATGGAATTTGTACGTTCTCCCTGTGACCGCGTGGGTTTTCTCCGGGTGCTCCGGTTTCCTCCCACACTCCAAAAACATGCAAGTTTGTAGGTTAATTAGCTTCGGCAAAAATTGTAAATGGTCCCTAGTGTGTGTAGGATAGTGTGAATGTGTGGAGATTGCTGGTCGGTGAGGACTCGGTGAGCCGAAGGGCCCATTTCCAGGCTGTATCTCTAAACTAAACTCAACTAAACTGCAGTCCTGCCAAAGGTGCTCGCATAACGCTGTTGGGTTGGGAGTTTCGGGATGCAGTCTCTGTGACTCTGAAGGAACACTAGGAACAGCATTCCTCGTGAGCACAGTGTGTGAATCCGGAGCGTGGAAACAGGTCCTTTGGCACAACTTTCCCAGGCTGACCAACATGCCCCATCCTCACTAGTCCCCCCCTCATGCCTGCATTTTGCCCATATGCCTCTAAACCTGCCCTATCCATGTACCTGTCTAAATGTTTCTTATATGTTGCGGTAGTACCTGCATCAACTACCTCCACCGGCAGCTCGTTCCACACACCTGCTGCCCTTTGCATTAAAAAAGTTGCCCCTCAGGTTCCTATTAAACCTTCCCCCCCTCATCTTAAACCTATGACTTCTGGTTCTTAATTCCCCCACTCTGGGCAAAAGACTTTTCGCTCAAATGCCTAATTTAATGCCCGCTTTCCATACTGTTAGATATAGTGAATTGTTAGCCATAAATACTTCCTGTATAAAGAAGAATTTTCCTCCTTCCTCCCCTTGCATCTTTCACCACATATTTTAAACCCGTGCCCCTAGTCCTTGAACAAACAAATGCACTAATTAAGAGCAGGAGTAGGCCATTCAGCCCATCAAACTAGCTTTGCCATTTAACAAGATCATGGCCGATCTGATCAACTCCACCATCCCGTCTATTTGTGGTAACTCTTCACCCTCAATATTATCTGGAATCTACTGACCCTTGTCTTAAAAATATTCAAAGATTGCGCTTCCACTAAACATTTGAGGAAGAACGCCTTAAAGATTCATGACACTCTGAGTGAAAAAATTACCTCATCTCTATCTTAAATGGCAAGCCCTTATTCTAAACTGATGTTTTCAAGAGAGAGTTAGATAAAGCTCTTGGGGCTAACGGAATCAAGGGATATGGAGAAAAAGCAGGAACGGGGGGTACTGATTTCAGATGATCAGCCATGATCATATTGAATGGTGGTGCTGGCTCAATGGGGCCGAATGGCTACTCCTGCACCTGTTTTCTATGGTTCTATGTTAAACGTGACCTTGCCCTTGGACCACAGCCACTTTGTCATGGTCCTTCGAGAATCTTTTATATTTCAATTAAGTCACTTCTCATTCTTCTAAAGTACAGCATAAATGCTTTAACAATCTGGTGGTTTCATGGTCTTCATTCCTGAGATTAGTTGTTTATTTTTTAATAAGTTCCAGATCATTAACTGAATTTAAATTCCACAGATGCCACAGAAGGATTTGAACTCAGATTTCTGCATTACTGGTCCTCTGTGTTACTTCAGAGTAACTTGTGCACAACCACCATGGTTCTGAAACATCGGGACTAATGAGAACAGCTTCACTTTTCAAGTCTGAAGAAGGGTCTCGACCCGAAACGTCACCCATTCCTTCTCTCCCGAGATGCTGCCTGACCTGCTGAATTACTCCAGCATCTTGTGAATAAATAACTTTTCAAGTAACCCTTGCTTTCCCTCTCTCCCCATCCCTCCCCGATTCCTAGTTCTCTGACCAGTCTGACTGTCCTCCTGATTAAATTTTACATTGTATGCCTCTTTGTCACCTTCCCCTTGCTAACAATGATCTATTCTACATTTTCCTTGAACTTCGCCCCTTTGATCTCTTGTTTTCACACCTTACCCTTCCATATCTCTTGTATCCCTCTCCCCTGACTCTCAGTCTGAAGAAAGGTTTCGACCCAAAATGTCACCCATTCCTTCTATCCAGAGATGCTGCCTGTCCTGCTGAGTTACTCCAGCATTTTGTGTCTATCTTCAGTGTAAACCGCATCTGCAGTTCCATCCTACTCATTTCCTCTTCCGAAACATTGAAACATAGAAAATAGGTGCAGGAGTAGACCATTTGGCCCTTCGAGCCAGTACCGCCATTCAATATGATCATGGCTAATCTCCAAAATCAGTACCCCGTTTCTGCTTTCACCCCACATCCCTTGATTCCGTTAGCCCTAAGAGCTAAATCTAACTCTGTCTTGAATACAGCATAAACCAGTCATGACCGTGTATACCTTCTTTAAAAATCTACTTTGATGTAAAGGGCAGCAGACAGAATTGTCTCACAAAACGCCAATGGATAGAAGCTTGGCTTCTCATGTTTGATAGTGTGTGTGAGAGTGTATGTGTGTGAGTGTTTGATTGAGTGTGTGTGTGAGTGTGAACGTGTATGTGTGGGTGACTGTGTGTGTGCGTGTGTGTGTATTTGATTGAGTGTGTGTGAGTGAAAGTGTTTGATAGCGTGTGTGAGAGTGTATGTGTGTGAAAGTATGTGTATGTGTGTGTGAATGTGTGTGTGTGTGTGAGAGAGTTTGACAGTGTGTGTGTGTGTGAGAGATATGTGTGCGAGTATGTGAGGGTGTGTGTGTGTGTGTGTGTGTGTGTGTGTGAGGGAGTGTGTGTGTGTGAGGATGTGTGTGTGTTAGGGAGCGTGTGTGTGTGTGAGGGAGCGTGTGTGTGTATGTGTGGATGTGTGTGTGTGTTTGTGTATGTGTGTATGAGTGTGTGTGAGGGAGTGTGTGTGAGTTGTGTGTGTGTGAGGGAGTGTGTATGTGTGTATGAGTGTGTGTGTGTGTGTGAGTTGTGTGTGTGTGAGGGAGTGTGTGTGTGTGAGAGGGAGTGTGTGTGTGTGAGGGAGTGTATGTGTGTGTGTGTGTGAGTTGAGTGTGTGTGAGGGAGTGTGTGTGTGAGGGAGTGTGTGTGTGAGGGAGTGTGAGTGTGAGGTTGTGTGTGTGTGTGAGGGTGTGTGTTTGTGGGTGTGGAGTGTGTGTGTGAGGGAGTGTGTGTGTGTGTATGAGTGTGTGTGTATGAGTGTGTGTGAGGGAGCGTGTGTGTGAGGGAGTGTGTGTGAGGGAGTGTGTGTGAGGGAGCGTGTGTGTGAGGGAGTGTGTGTGAGGGAGTGTGTGTGAGGGAGTGTGTGTGAGGGAGCGTGTGTGAGGGAGCGTGTGTGTGAGGGCATGTGAGTGTGAGGGAGTGTGTGTACGCGAATGTTTGAGTGTGCGTATATGCATGCATGAGAGTGCATGTGTGCGTGCAAGAGTGTGCGAGTGAGTGTTCAAGAGAGGTGTGCTAGTGCGAGAAAGTGTGCGTGTGAGAGTGCATGTGTGTGTGTAGAGTGGTATACAGGCGAGCATGCACGCGCATGTGTGTGTGTGTGTGTGTGTGTGTGAGGGAGCGTGTGTGTGTGTGTGAGGGAGCATGTGTGTGTGTGTGTGTGTGCGTGTGCGTGCGTGCGTGGGAGTGTGTGGGAGTATGTGCGTGTGCAGATCTGTGTCTATGTGTCTGCAGCAGTCTCTCTTGAGAGGAACTCCTGCCCACACATGCGAAACCTCAGCCGCAGTCTGCATGCAGCACAATCAGCTCGCATTCAGCACCAGGACTCCAAGGTTCTTGGCGGGCAGAACCCGCGGCTCCAGCCCTAATCAGCGCAGTCTTTATATCCACCTCCATCGGCGGCTATTTGGGAGCTCCATAAATCAGCCCATTTAACTGCAGAGAATAAGTTGTGCTGTGTTCCGTTTGGAAGATGTTTTCACTGCGGCTTTCTTGCCGATAAAAAACCCCAACCTAGGTAACGATTTATGGCATTAAATTAAGCTGGGGGCACACAGTGGAGGGAAGTCAGCGTTGGTGAGGGGGGACATTTTGGGGGTGAGGAGGGACATTTTGGGGGCAAGAAAGGAGGCTAAGCCCGAGGAAAGGGGGGCATCTTGCCAAGGACATCCATCCCTTATCCTTCCGTGCGGATGGTGAGGAGATGAGGGAGGTGGGCGAGCAGAAAGGGGAGCTCTGGGCTGGAGTGCTAGCTCTGGTTGCCTCGACAACCTGTTATCCGCTGCTGGGAGCGAGGGGGTGGGAGGCAAAGCAATGCTGGTGGTTTAGAATCCATCAGGCCCCACTTTGTAACAACCACTGCCACTTAAAGCAAGCATGGAGTCATAGAGCCAGACTGCGTGGAAACAGGCCCTTCAGCCCAACTTGCCCACACAGGCCAAGCAGTAAAGGTCCAGCACGTTTAATCAGACCATCTAAATGGCCTGATTTGTAGGAAAAAAATCTGCAGATGTTGGTTTAAATCGAAGGTAGGCACAAAATGCTGGGATAACTCAGCAGGTCAGGCAGCATCTCAGGAGAGAATGAATGGGTGACGTTTCGGGTCGAGACCCTTCTTCAGACAGATGTCAGGGGGGGGAGGGACAAAGATATGATGTAGTCGGAGACAGGAAGACTAGTAGGAGAACTGGGATGGGGGAGGGGATAGAGAGGGGAGGCAGGGACTACCTGAAGTGGGGGAAGTCAATGTTCAAACCGCTGGGGTGTAAACTGCGAAATATGAGGTGCTGTTCCTCCAACTTGCACTGGGCCTCACTCTTGACAATGGAGGAGACCCAGGACAGAAAGGTCAGATTGCGAATGGGAGGGGGATTCTTAGTCTCTGACTATGGGATGCGTGTTGGGGATGTAAATGCCACTTAGATTAGTTTGTCAGAGGATTTATAAGGAAAATTATTTTTAAACCATTCACATTCCTTTTCCCATTGGAATCAAATTGTTAACAGCCTGATGGAAATTGCAGAAAGATTTAATCAGCGGAGATAATGAGCAGCGATAAATATTACCGGTTCTTCTCATGTTGATTCCAACTTTCTACATTTCTGTAGCAGTGTTAATGTACCAGTTCATTGTGTGATGCTTCACAGGAACCTCAAAATAAAATGTGAAATCAGAAAGGGTGTCAGGGGTTGTGGGGAGAAGGCAGGAGAATGGGGTTGGGAGGGCAAAACAGGTCAGCCATGATTGGATGGCAGAGTAGGCTTGATGGGCCAAATGGCCTAAGTCTTCTCCTAGAATTTAAGAACCAAGCATGGAGAGATTAGATCAGATGACCAGACGTTTAAGGGGGGTTTCAGCAGAAGGGTTAGCGGTGATTCCACAATGGGGCATTTCTCAGATGAACATCTAGCTGGCAGTGGTGGGGAGGTTTAAACAGAGAAGCATAAAACAGCCGTGATCATAGGAAACCTCATGGTGTGCGGAACCAAGATTATAAGGGAGTAGGGGAGGTCATAGCCTCAGATTGAAAGGCCGTACCTTTAGGAAGGAGATGAGGAGGATTTTTTTCAGTCAGAGGGTGATGACTCTATGGAGTTCATTGCCACAGAAGGCTGTGGAGGCCAAGTCAATGGATATTTTTACGGCGGAGATTGATATTCTTGATCAGTACGGGTGTCAGAGGTTATGGGGAGAAGGCAGGAGAATGGGGTTACGAGGGAGAGATAGATCAGCCATAATTCAATGGCGGAGTAGACTTGATGGGCCGAATGGCCTAATTCTGCGCCTATCACTCATGAACTTCACACGATGGATTGCTCAGCAGAAACACCGGTTTCATTACAAAGGATGAAAGGTTCGTATGTGAGCCAGCATCCTGGACTGCCTTACCAAGTAACGTCGAGGGAGTACAATACCTTCAACACAAAGATGACTGCAATTCAAGAAAAGACCTTCCCCAACATCATACACACCATAAACACTGAACTTGTTTACAATGCCTAGGTGCACAGATCAATCATTTAAAAGAACGTGTGAGTGCAAGAATCATAAACATTCTGGCTCTTGTGCAGGAAGCAACTGCAGATGTTGGTTTACACCGAAGACAGACGCAAAATGCAGGAGTAACTCAGCGGGTCAGGCAGCATCTCTGGAGAAAAGGAATAGGTGGCGTTTCATAGAAACATAGAAAATAGGTGCAGGAGTAGGCCATTCGGCCCTTCGAGCCTGCACCGCCATTCAATATGATCATGGCTGATCATCCAACTCAGTATCCCGTACCTGCCTTCTCTCCATACCCCCTGATCCCTTTAGCCACAAGGGCCACATCTAACTCCCTCTTAAATATAGCCAATGAACTGGCCTCAACTACCTTCTGTGGCAGAGAATTCCACAGATTCACCACTCTCTGTGTGAAAAAAAACGTTCTCATCACGGTCCTAAAAGACTTCCCCCTTATCCTTAAACTGTGACCCATTGTTCTGGACTTCCCCAACATCGGGAACAATCTTCCTGCATCTAGCCTGTCCAACCCCTTAAGAATTTTGTACGTTTCTATAAGATCCCCCCTCAATCTTCTAAATTCCAGCGAGTCACAGCCCTTCATCAGTCCACAACTTCGAATCCGCAGTCTGAAGAAGGGTCCCGAGCCAAAAGGCAATACGGGGACAAAAGATGAGGTACGACGGTAAGCTAGCCAATAATATAAAGGAGGATAGTAAAAGCTTCTTCAGGTATGTGAAGAGGAAAAAAATAGTCAAGGCAAATGTGGGTCCCTTGAAGACAGAAGTGGGGGAATTTATTACGGGGAACAAGGAAATGGCAGACGAGATGAACTGGTACTTTGGATCTGTCTTCACTAAGGAAGATACAAACAATCTCCCAGATGTTCTAGTGGCAGAGATCCTGGGGTGACGGAGGAACTGAAGGAAATTCACATTAGGCAGGAAATGGTGTTGGGTAGACTGATGGGACTGAAGACTGATAAATCCCTAGGGCCTGATGGTCTGCATCCCAGGGTACTTAAGGAGGTGGCTCTAGAAATCATGGACGCATTGGTGATCATTTTCCAAAGTTCTATAGATTCAGGATGAGTTCCTGTGGATTGGAGGGTAGCTAATGTTATCCCATTTTTTAAGAAAGGAGGGAGAGAGTAAACGGGAAATTATAGACCAGTTAGTCTGACATCAGTGGTGGGAAAGATGCTGGAGTAAATTATAAAAGACAAAATTGCGGAGCATTTGGATAGCAGTAACAGGATCGTTCCGAGTCAGCATGGGTTTACGAAGGGGGAATCATGCTTGACTAATCTTCTGGAATTTTTTGAGGATGTAACTAGGAAAATGGGCAGGGGAGAGCCGGTGGATGTAGTGTACCTTGACTTTCAGAAAGCCTTCGACAAGGTCCCACATAGGAGATTAGTGTGCAAAATTAGAGCACATGGTATTGGGGGTAGGGTATTGACATGGATAGAAAATTGGCTGGCAGATAGAAAGCAAAGAGTGGGGATAAATGGGTCCCTTTCAGAATGACAGGCAGTGACTAGTGGGGTATCGCAAGGCTCGGTGCTGGGACCGCAGCTATTTACAATATACATTAATAACTTGGATGAAGGGATTAAAAGTAACTTTAGCAAATTTGCAGATGACACAAAGCTGGGTGGTAGTGTGCACTGTGAGGAAGATGCTATGAGGTTGCAGGGTGACTTGGACAGGCTGTTTGAGTGGGCTGATGCATGGCAGATGCAGTTTAATGTGGATAAGTGTGAGGTTATCCACTTTGGTGGTAAGAATAGGAAGGCAGATTATTATCTGAATGGTGTCAAGTTAGGAAATGAGGACGTACAACGAGATCTGGGTGTCCTCCTAGTGCATCAGTCACTGAAAGGAAGCATGCAGGTACAGCAGGCATTGAAGAAAGCCAATGGAATGTTGGCCTTCATAACAAGAGGACTTGAGTATAGGAACAAAGAGGTCCTTCTATAGTTGTACAGGGCCCTAGTGAGACCGCACCTGGAGTACTGTGTGCAGTTTTGGTCTCTAAATTTGAGGAAGGATATTCTTGCTATTGAGGGCGTGCAGCATAGGTTTACTAGGTTGATTCCCGGAATGGCGGGACTGTCAAATGTTGAAAGACTGGAGCGACTAGACTTGTATACATTGGAATTTAGAAGGATGAGAGGGGATCTTATTGAAACATATAAGATTGCTAAGGGGTTGGACACGTTAGAGGCAGGAAACATGTTCCCAATGTTGGGGGGAGTCCAGAACCAGGGGTCACAGTTTAAGAATAAGGGGTAGGCCATTTAGAACAGAGATGAGGAAAACCTTTTTCAGTCAGAGAGTTGTAAATCTGTGGAATTCTCTGCCTCAGAAGGCAGTGGAGGCCAACTCTCTGAATGCTTTCAAGAGAGAGCTAGATAGAGCTCTTAAGGATAGCGGAGTCAGGGGGTATGGGGAGAAGGCAGGAACGGGGTACTGATTGAGAATGATCAGCCATGATCACATTGAAAGGTGGTGCTGGCTCGAAGGGCCGATTGGCCTCCTCCTGCACCTATTGTCCATTGTCTATTGTCTAAAACGTCACCTATTCTTTTCCTCCGGAGATGCTGTCCGACCCGCTGAGTTACTCCAGCATTCTGTGTCTACATTCTGACTCTTCTTACCATCCCCTCCCCCCCACCCCCCACCATGCACGGATAAACTGAAGATAAACTAAATTCATGGTGATACTCACTTGGTGGAGTGCGCGTGCTGGTCTTCGCTTCGGGCTCGGAGATGCGGAGCCTGGCTGCTGGGATGCTGGCGGCGGTGGCGACGCAGACCCAGAGCGCGTACCACAGGGAGGTCATTCCTCCGCAGCTGCTGCCCGCCCGACTGCCAACGCCCTGCCCAGCCCTGGACATCATCTGCGCGCCTCCCTCGCAGTCATGGGCGCAGTGCTGGCACTGCCCACCTCCGTCGCTCTGTGCCCTGCAGGAGAAAAGGAGACGTCAGCACAACAACCAGGTCTGCATCACTCAACTTGCAAAGCGGTTCTTTTAGTTTCATTTAGTTTAGAGATACAGCGCGGAAACAGGCCCTTCAGGCCACCGCGTCCGCACCGACCAGCGATCCCCGCACATTAACACTATCCTACACACACTAGGTACAACTTACACATACACCAAGCCAATTAAAACCTACAAACCTGTGCGTCTTTGGAGTGTGGGAGGAAACTGAAGATCTCAGAGAAAACCACGCAGGTCACGGGGAGAACGTACAAACCCCCTACAGACAGCACCCGTAGTCAGAATCAAACCCGGGTCTCTGGCGCTGCATTCGCTGTAAGGCAACAACTCTACAGCTGCGCCACCACGATCGCACAACTAATTAATCCTTTGATTAATTCTTGATTAGTAAGGGGGAATTTCGTATGTCAGAGGGTGGTGAATCTGTGGAAATCATTGCCACAAACTGCTGTGGAGGCCAAGTCAATCGGTATTTTTAAACCAGAGATTGCTAGGTTCTTGATTAGTACAGGTGTTAGGGGTTATGGGGGGGGAAGGCAGGATAATGGGGTTGAGAGGGAAAGGTAGATAGGCCATGTTTGAATGGCAGAGTAGACTCGATGGGCCGAATGGCCTATCCCTAAGGGGGTCGCTGGTCGGCAATGGACTCGGTGGGCTGAAAGGCCTATTTCCACGCTATATCTAAACTAAACCAAGCATTAGAAAATTAACTGATATAGATATAGAAAAAAGATTGACAGACTTAAACTTGAACAATGTGACTGAGGTATTAATAATGGAATATAAAGATGTGGAAGATATATTAAATGGTTATTTTGGATTGGTCTTTACAGTGAAGACATTAAAAATGTCCCTGTAATATTAGATAATCAGAGGGCTACAGACAGTGAAGAATTTGATATGAATTCGACCATTTAAGTAAAGCGCTACAGTAAACCAAAGGCCCACAGGTCTCCTTGATCTGTTCTACATTTTTCATAACCTTCGTCATCTTTGATCTCTCATTTTCACACCTTACCCCTCCATATCTCTTGTTTCCCTCTCCCCTGACTCTCAGTCCGAAGAAGGTTCTCGGCCCGAAACGTCAGCCATTCCTTCTATCCAGAGGTGCTGGCTGACCCGCTGAGTTACTCCAGCATTTTGTGTCTATCTCCTTGAACTGGTGGTCTAGATCCTTTGACCTCCGCGGAAGTGACTGCAGTGGTCGTGAGGTTACGGTTGTAATCTAGGAAAATCCCCAGAATTCTGGAGAGGTCTTTGAGGATTGGGAACGTGCAATTGTAACACTGCTATTGAAGAAACGAGGGAGACAGAAAGCAGAAAACTCTAGAGCAATTAGCCGAGCGCCTGTCATTGGGAAATTGCAGGAACCCATTATTAAGGAGATAATAACGGGATATTTAGAAAACCACATGGCGATCAAGCAGAATCAACGTGGTTTATGAAAGGGAAATTTAGGCGGTTTCTTTGAAGATGTAACGCACAGGATGGATAACGGAGATTTAATGCAATTGGATTTCCAGAAGGCGCTCAAAAAAGTGGCGCATTAAAGGTTACTGCACAAAGATTAGAGTACACAAGGTGAGCCAATATATTTGCTGGGCACGGTAGTAGCTAATGAAAAGAAATGAGAGAATGAATAAAATGGCTCGTTTCCGGATTGATAATCAATAACTGGCTAGGTTCATTATTTACTCTCTATATTGATGACATGAATCAAGGGATTGAGTGTACTGCAACCAATTTGCTGATTTTACAAAGATAGGAGGGCCAGAAATATTTGGAGAAGGATACGAGGCCTACTGGGGAAGTAGATAGGATAAAGCGAGTGGGCAAGAAGTTAGCAAATACAGTACAATGTGGGAAAATATGGGGTTGTCCTCTTCGCAAACAAGTATAAAGAAGCAATTTTTTTATTTAAACAGAGTGAGACTGCCATACGTAGGCGCACGGAACTGCCATTGTTGGTTAATCTTATCGAAATGTATAAGATTATTAAGGGGTTGGACACGTTAGAGGCGGAAACATGTTCCCAATGTTGGGGGAGTCCAAAACAAGGGGCCACAGTTTAAGAATAAGGGATAGGCCATTTAGAACTGAGATGAGGAAAAACGTTTTCAGTCAGAGTTGTAAATCTGTGGAATTCTCTGCTTCAGAAGGCAGTGGAGGCCAATTCTCTGAATGCATTCAAGAGAGAGCTAGATAGACCTCTTAAGGATAGTGGAGTCAGGGGGTATGGGGAGAAGGCAGGAACGGGGTACTGATTGAGAATGATCAGCCATGATCACATTGAATGGCGGTGCTGGCTCGAAGGGCTGAATGGCCTCCTCCTGCACCTATTGTCTATTGTCTATTTACAAAAAAAGACATAAGGTGCTGGAGTAATTCAGCAGGTCAGGCAGCATCTCTGGAAAACGCCCCGACCCAAAACATCGTGGGTCTCCAGAGATGCTGCCTGCCCTACTGAGTCACTCCATATTGGTTGTGATTAATTGTCATGTTGTCAATTGTCAACAACAGAACAATGAAATTCTTACTTGCAGTAGTGGAACAGGCCTGAAGCACAATTCGCGCAAATATAATAAATCAAACAAACATCAATAAATTAATTACCACAGCCTTGCGTGGTAATGAACTCCACAGATTCACCACCCTCCGACTCGAGAAATTCCTCCACAATTCCTTTCTAAAGGTACGTCCGTTTATTCTGAGGCCATGGCCTTTGGTCCAAGACTCCCCCACTAGTGGAAACATCTTCTTCACATCCACTATATCCAGGCCTTTCCCGATTCGGTAAGTTTCAATGAGGTGTCCCTCCCCCCGCTCATCCTAGGAATTATGGAAGTAATGCAGGAAGAAGGAATCTGTGGGGAGGGCGAAATCTTACAAATAATGCATCTGCAGCAAAACCCAGGGTGTGCATTCCATTTCCATTCGAACCATTAAGAAATGAGGCACTCCATACAAGTCTCTGACAACGGGCTGCAGCCCCCTACACTGTTCAACACCTCATCAGCAGGTGTTGCCTTCAAGGCAAGGGCTTCTGCCTTTCAACCTCAACAATGGCAGGCTGCTAAGAATGGCTGGAGGCAAGCAAGACTTGAATGAATAAACTTTTCTGGAATACCGCCTGACAAAGGCATGATTGATGACACTTTAGACCTGCAACCCTCAGAGGTTAGGTTAGGCAAATTTGCCGTTGTGGAATTCACAAATTCCTACCCAAAAATAGGGATAAAATTCACTCTCATGAAACTTATGTGAAAAAGTTGTACATCGACAATTGACAAAAGGGGCAGTACGATGGCGCAGCGGTAGAGTTGCTGCCTTACAGCGCCAGATTCCCGGGTTCGATCCTGACTACGGGTACTGTCCGTACGGAGTTTGTACGCTCTTCCCGTGACCGTGTGGGTTTTCCCCGGATGCTCCGGTTTCCTCCCACATTCCAAATAGGCTAATTGGCTACCGTAAAGATTGTAAAAGTGCACGGGGCAATCGTTGGTCGGCGATGTTTCCTGTTTCCGTGCTGTTTCTCTAAACTAAACTAAATAGCAGTAAGTGAGCTCGATGGGTTCTTAATTTCTATTAGAATACCTTCATGACACATGAAGGAGTTCATACGAATAAACTAAAATGTACTTTTCTTCAACTCGTGTTTATTGATGGGCGTGCTGATACCGCAGATTTTGTCTTACGGAAAACCATGGGGAATGCGGAGCCAGTTTTCGGGAAATGTAGACCACTCCCCACCCACCCCCCCCCCCCCCCCCTCCTGTAAAGCGGGATCTGCCTGTAAAGGTTTGCACACCAAAGAGTCTCTTTCAGTCAACTTCCCTCAAGACTCCTTTTGCACTTCAAAGCTCCTGCCCGTGGAAGGAATGTGCACCCTAGGCTGAGTGTCAGCAGGATCAGTGGAGCTCGCCTGCATAACAAGATCGGCAACTCACCCTCGGGCTCTGTGGTAACGACACCAGGGTGGGGGTGCTCTCCACGCACTAGCCTTTGACATACCACAGCCACTAATGGACACGGGGACACACAGACATGGACACTTTCTCACTCGACAGGAGTGAGGTGAAGCAGAATTGACCAGGGCACTCCTCTCAACTATAATCGACCTCTTTGGTGATCCTTGGACTATCCCATGATCGGACTTTGCTGGCTTTACCTTGCACTGAACGTTATTCCCTTATATCTCCATACACTGTAACTGGGTCGATTGTAATCAAGTCTTGCCTTTCCGTTGACTGGTTAGCACGCAACAACAGCTTTTCACTGTACCTCGGTACACGTGACAATAAACTAAACCGAAACTGACTGCTGGTTGAAGTAGTGCGAGGATTATTTAAGAAGAGTCTCAATAGACAATAGGTGCAGGAGTAGGCCATTCGGCCCTTCGAGTCAGCACCGCCATTCAATGTGATCATGGCTGATCATTCTCAATCAGTACCCCGTTCCTGCCTTCTCCCCATACCCCCTGACTCCACTATCCTTAAGAGCTCTATCCAGCTCTCTCTTGAATGCATTCAGAGAATTGGCCTCCACTGCCTTCTGAGGCAGAGAATCCCGAAAAGACCTCGACCCGAAACGTCATCCATTCCTTCTCTCCAGAGATGCTACCTGTAACTGCTGAGTTACTCCAGCATTTTGTGTCTGTCTGAGGATTATTTAGTGGTACACTGTAGGTTTCGGTTTACTATTGCCACGTGCACCGAGGTACAGGGAAAAGCTCTGACAATCACGAAGTGCTGGGGTAACTCAACAGGCCAGGCAGCTTCCCTGGAGAACATGGAAAGGTGCTGTCCCGGCCCGGAAAGTCACCTGTCCATTTTCTCCACAGATGCTGCCTGACCCCCTGAGTTACACCAGTACTTTGTGTCTGTCTTTTGCCACAAACTAACATCTGCAGTTGCTCCTTAATGAGAAATTGTCATTCTAGGGAGCACCTTCACTGTTATCAATCCAATTCAAATCGAGAATCGACATGTGGGGGTGGGAAAGAGAATTTTGGGGAGGGGGGGAAATCTTAAATATTGTATCTTCAACAATACCCAAGCTGTGCCCTCGTGACCTTATTACAGCGAAAACCTTTGTTTTGCATGCAATCCAAACAGATCAGATATACCATACATAGACATACAAACAACTCAAATACAATAGATAAAGGAAAGGGGAAGATACAGAATGCAGAATACAGTTCTCAGCATTGTAGTGCATCAATTCCAAAGATAGAGAGAGCAAGGTACGCCAACCACTATCCTTTTGCTTAGTTCAGTTTAGTTTATCATCACTTGTATCGAGGTACAGTGAAAAGCTTTTGTTGCGTGCTAACCGGTCAGCGGAAAGACAATACGTAATTACAATCGGGCCTTCCACAGTGTACGGACACATGATATGTTCCCGATGTTGGGGGAGTCCAGAACCAGGGGCACAGTTGAAGAATAAGGGGTAGGCCATTTCGGACTGAGATGAGGAAAAACTTGTTCACCCAGAGAGTTGTGAATCTGTGGAATTCTCTGCCACAGAAGGCAGTGGAGGCCAATTCACTGGATGCTTTCAAGAGAGAAAGATATAGCTCCTAGGGCTAACAGAATCAAGGGATATGGGGAAAAAGCAGGAATGGGGTACTGATTTTGGATGATCATATTGAATGGTGGTGCTGGCTTGAAGGGCTGAATGGCCTACTCTTGCACCTTTCTATCTTTCTATGATAGATTTTAAAAGGTGGAGCGATGGTAATGCGTGATTGCTGATCCACTTCAGTGACTAGCACTCAAAAGAGTCGCCTGGGTTGGGCGCCATCTTGGATCAAAAGTAAACTTGATATCAAAAGCAGAAATAGCTAAGCTGGTCACTGCCATCTCTGAGACAGTCCTGGTTCAGACTTGCCACCATTATTTCCTGTACAACACCTCAAGCTACAATTCATCCAGTGTGCACTTTAAAATTATCCATGCAGTGTGCACTTAAAATTATACTCCTTTTAGTATTGCGATCGCTCGTCATTTTTTGGCTCCTTTTTTTTTCTGGTGCATAATCTGAGAGCGACTGATATTTTTTAGCAAACGTGCTCAGTTTTCTAACAGCAACTGTTCCTAAATTGTTGCAGTTCACTGTAACCTAGTGTACAGTACACAAAGTTCTGTCTCCACGTTAATAAGATACCAGATGAGGTTTTCAATGTAGCCTGATTAAGAGTGAACCAGTGGAGCGAATCTGGGGAATTGTGGCCATGTCTTGAAGAACCGTTAACAGGAGAGACGTCTAAACCACAGAGACCTTGAGCCGGGACATGTGGTGCTCATTTGTATGTGGTTCGAAGGGGAGAAGAAAAATAATGTTACACTCGAAGATAGACACAAAATGCTGGAGTAACTCAGCGGGGGACAGGCAGTACCTCTAGAGAGTTCTTCAGAGTGAAGGGTCTCGACCCGAAACATCGCCCTTTCCTTCTCTCCAGAGATGCTGCCTGTCCCGCTGAGTTACTCCAGCATTTTCATTTTTTTTTCTTCCATATTTCAGATACAGCGCGGAAACGGGCCTTTTCGGCCCACCAAGTCCGCGCCGCCCAGCGATCCCCGCACATTAACACTATCCTGCACACACTAGGGACAATTTTTACATTTACCCAGTCAATTAACCTACATACCTGTACGTCTTTGGAGTGTGGGAGAAAACATGAAGATCTCGGAGAAAACCCACGCAGGTCACGGGGAGAACGTACAAACTCCTTACAGTGCAGCACCCGTAGTCAGGATCGAACCTGAGTCTCCGGCGCTGCATTCGCTGTAAAGCAGCAACTCTACCGTTGCGCCACCGTGCCGCCCAGCGTGTCTATCTTCGATTTAAACCAGCATCTGCAGTTCTTTCGGACACAAGAATGTTACACTGTTTAGTTTGGGAGAAGTTCATCTCTGTACCCTGCAGGGGGCATGTTGGTCGAGGTGGGAAAGTCGGGCCGAAGGGCCTGCTTTCACGCTGTGTAACTCTAAGGCTCTATGCCGAGTGCTTGGCGTTGGGTGCTCATCCAGAGAGCAGAAGGCTCTCAGGTTTGATCGCTGGTCAGCATAAAGCTTTCAGCAGATCGGTTAGCCCAAGCATTGGAGGTCAGTGCATCAGCAATTAGGAGGCGTGGACTCCAGATCCTGAGATTCAAGTGGAAATTTAACTCTCATAGGGAAAGATGGTGATTGGAGCAGAATTAGGCCATTCGGCCCATCGACTCTACGCCGCCATTCAATAATGGCTAATCTATCTTTCCCTCTCAACCCACTGTCTTCCTGTCTCCACCTACATTCTTCCTTTGTCCCGCCCCCCCCCCCCCCCGACATCAGTCTGAAGAAGGGTCTCGACCCGAAACATCACCCATTCCTTCTCTCCCGAGATGCTGCCTGACCTGCTGAGTTACTCCAACATTTTGTGAATAAATACCTTCGATTTGTACCAGCATCTGCAGTTATTTTCTTACACCATTCTCCTGCTTTCTCCCCAAAACCTGATACCCGTACAAATCAAGAATATCTAAAGAAGGGTCTCGACCCGAAACGTCACCCATTCCTTCTCTCCCGACCTGCTGAGTTACTCCAGCATTTTGTGAATAAATCAAGAATATCTATCTATCTTGGCCTTAAAAATATCCATTGACTTGGCCTCCACAGCCTTCTGTGGCAATGAATACCACAGATCCACCACCCTCTGACTAAAGAAATACCTCCTCGTCCCTTTCCGAAAGGAAAGTCCTTTCATTCTGAGGCTACGACTTCTGATCCTAGACTCTCCCACTAGTGGAAACATCCTCTCAACATCCACTCTATCCAGGGCTTTCACTGAAGTTGTTTGAAGTCATCTATCAAGGCCACACAATTTCAATGCAGGAGTTCTTCAGAACAGGTCCAACGACTTGCAGTTGCTTCATCGATGACCTTCCTCCCACAGGAGAATCAGAAGAGGGATCGTGCGCTGAGAGTTGCATAGCGTTCAAATTACCTGGCATTCCATAGCAAAGTAACCAGTCATGGCCTGCACTGCGTCAGTGACGTTCAGACAAGGCTAATGGGCAGTGAAGACATCCGCCCACAAAGTCCCAACTACACATGCTCCCCGACGTACGATGCTTTGACTTACGATATCTCGACTTTACGATGGTGTAATAGCTGGGCAACGGCAGCGAGCCGCAGCGAGCCTCCGGCCACGTGACCCGGTGTATTAAACGCATTTCGACTTACGATATTTTCGGTTTACAATGGATTGATCGGAACAATAGACAATAGGTGCAGGAGTAGACCATTCGGCACCACCATTCAATGTGATCATGGCTGATCATTCACAATCAGTACCCTGTTCCTGTCTTCTCCCCATACCCCCTGACTCCGCTATCCTTAAGAGCTCTATCTAGCTCTCTCTTGAAAGCATCCAGAGAATTGGCCTCCACTGCCTTCTGAGGCAGAGAATTCCACAGATTCACAACTCTCTGACTGAAAAAGTTTTTCCTCATCTCCGTTCTAAATGGCCTACCCCTTATTCTTAAACTGTGGCCCCTGGTTCTGGACTCCCCCAACATTGGGAACGTGTTTCCTCCCTCTAACGTGTCCAATCCCTTAATAATCTTATATGTTTCAATAAGATCCCCTCTCATCCATCTAAATTCCAGTGTATACAAGCCTAGTCGCTCCAGCCTTTCAACATACGACAGTCCCGCCATTCCGGGAATTAACCTAGTGAACCTATGCTGCACGCCCTCAATAGCAAGAATATCCTTCCTCAAATTTGGAGACCAAAACTGCACACGGTACTCCAGGTGCGGTCTCACTAGGGCCCTGTACAACTGCAGAAGGACCTCTTTGCTCCTATACTCAACTCCTCTTGTTATGAAGGCCAACATTCCATTGGCTTTCGTTCCCATTGGGGAAGTTGAGGAGCACCTGTATATAAGACGCGTGTAGAGTACTGTGTGTAGGAAAGAACTGCAGATGCTGGCATTGTGTTCAGTTCTGGGCACCGTGTTACAGGAAAGATGTTGTCAAGTTGGAAGGGGTACAGAGCAGAGAAGAATTACCAGGGTGTTGCCAGGACTCGAGGGTCTGAGCTACATGTAGAGGTTGAGCAGGCTGGGACTCTATTCCTTGGAGCGCAGCAGGATGAGGGGGTGATCTATTAGAGGTCTATAAAATCATGAGAAGAAATTCATCGGGTAGACCCTGTGCCACCTCATTAATTTCCAGACATTTGAAGTCTTTCCTTCATCCCGTCACCAGCTTCTTGAAACAAAGGTTTTGCTTCAGATTAAAATAAATGATTTTAAGAAAAGCCACATCCCAAAATGTGAGACCAGCCAGGAGGTGGAAACAAAGGCGATGGATGGCTAGAGTTCTCCTCCCCTTGTGTCCAGATATGGGCTTAACTGTGGGGTTGGACAGTCGTAAGATCATAATAGCAGGATTAGCCCATTCGGCCCATCAATTCTACTCCGCCATTCAATCATGGCTGATCTATCTCTCCCTCCTAACCCCATTCTCCTGCCTTCTCCCCATAACCTCTGACACCTGTACTAATCAAGAATCTATCTATCTCTGACTTAAAAATATCCACTGACTTGGCCTCCACAGCCTTCTGTGGCAAAGGATTCCACAGATTCACCACCCTCTGACTAAAGAAACTTCTCCTCGTCTCCTTCCTAAAAGAACGTCCTTTCATTCTGACAGTGGCAGATGGGGATAGGCCACAGGCCAGGTATGTGGTCAGGCGGGCAGATGGCAGGGCCAGGAGTGACCCAGAGACTGCGGGTGTAGTCCAGAGGGGAGGCGAGTTCCTGGGAATTGGGCAGACATCCCAGGAGTGTCCCGGAGACTCCAGGAGTGGTCCAGAGGAGGACGAAGACCTTGGAAATGCCCCAGAAATATCAGGTGTGGCCCCAAGAATCCAGATGTGGACTGTGGAGGGATCAGGGCTGAGGGAGGGAGGAGAAGCCACCCCTGGATTTGGAGAGGTCAGAATATCCAACGCACTGTGGAATCTATCATTTCCGCCAACATCGCACCATCGGACGGGCATTGGTGTTGTGGGGGTTTGGTGAATCTGCTGTTCTTGCAGCTCAGAGAGCCTGGGGAAGGGTCCCGACCCAAAACATCACCTATCCTTTCTCCTCCAGAGATGCTGCCTTTCCCGCTTAGTTACTCCAGCACTGTGTGCCTGTTGGATTTGAAAGACTTGGAAACCGGAAATGTTGCGATTAGACCAACCCCAACAGCTATTGACAGCAGACTGTGCCTTCTCAAGCGTGGAATCAGAAGTAGGGCGTGTGTGTGAGTGAGGGAGTGAGTGAGTGAGTGAGAGAGAGAGAGAGGGAGTGAGAGAGGGAGAGAGAGAGAGAGAGAGAAAGAGTGAGAGAGTGAGTGAGAGGGAGAGAGAGAGAGTGGGAGAAAGAGTGAGAGAGAAAGAGTGAGAGAGAGAGAGAGTATGAGAGAGAGAGCGTGAGAGAAAGAGTGAGGGTGAAAGAGTGAGAGAGAAAGAGTGAGAGAGAGAGAGAGTATGAGAGAGAGAGCGTGAGAGAAAGAGTGAGGGTGAAAGAGTGAGAGAGAAAGAGTGAGAAAGAGAGAGAGAGAGTATGAGAGAGAGAGCGTGAGAGAAAGAGTGAGGGTGAAAGAGTGAGGGTGAAAGAGTGAGAGAGAAAGAGTGAGAGAGAGAGAGAGAGAGTATGAGAGAGAGAGCGTGAGAGAAAGAGTGAGGGTGAAAGAGTGAGGGTGAAAGAGTGAGAGAGAAAGAGTGAGAGAGAGAGAGAGAGAGAGAGAGGAAGAGTGAGAAAGAGTGAGTGAGAAAGAGTGAGTGAGAAAGAGTGAGAGAGAAAGAGGGAGGGTGAAAGAGTGAGGGAGAAAGAGTGAGTGAGAAAGAGTGAGGGAGAAAGAGTGAGTGAGAAAGAGTGAGGGAGGCAGGGAGGGGGGAATCAAGCAGTAACCAGCCCAGTGGGAGTGGGAAGGTGCTGGTTTATTCTTCCCCAGTAATCTGCCTATTTGGCATCAGATTCACTGCAGGTTGCAACCAGTTTGATCCAAAACCTTGCCTTTCACAATTTGTGAATCCGGGAATAATTCACAATGGCGATGAGTGATTACTTTCAAGATACAGCGCAGAAACAGACCCATCGGCCTACCGAGTCCACGCCAACTAGCGATCCCCGTGCACTAAGCACTATCCTACACATTAGGGACAATTTTACAAATTTCAACCGAAACCAAATAACCTACAAACCTGGACGTCTTTGAAGTGTGGGAGTAAACTCCCTTGTGCCCTTATGGCTAAAGGGATCAGGGGATATGGAGAGAAGGCAGGTACAGGATACTGATTGAGAATGATCAGCCATGTTGAATGGCGGTCGGTGCAGGCTTGAAGGGCCTACTCCTGCACCTATTTTCTATGTTTCTATGAAACCCGAGCACCTGGGGAAAGCCCACGAGGGTCACGGGGAGAACGTACAAACTCCGAATATTGACGGCGCCCACAGTCAGGATGGAACCCGGGTCTCTGGCGCTGTAAGGCAGCAAGTCTACCCCGCTGTGCCACCCCCTGAAAATAAATAGATTAACGGAGTGCTGAGGACTTGTTGGGGAAACACTGTGAAGGTTGTAACAGTAGCAGTATCTCTCTGCGTGAAGGTTTAAACAGTGGCCGTATCTCTCTGCGTGAAGGTTTAAACAGTGGCCGTATCTCTCTGCGTGAAGAAATTGTTCATTGAAGGCTCGGCAGAGAGCTGAGTGTTTCAGAATCGAGGTGTGGTTTGTGCTGGTAAGTGAGGTTAGTGGTGGACTCAGCACCCTGAGGCTAGGGAAGGATGAACAAAGTTTAATGCTCATCACCCGATCACTAAGCAGTTACACTTGTCGGTTAATATGCATGTGGGCATGCTAAACTGTGACATGTGTGGGAAGGAACTGCAGATGCTGGTTTAAACCGAAGACAGACACAAAAAGCTGGAGTAACTCAGCGGGACAGGCAGCATCTCTGGAGAGAAGGAATGGGTGACGTAATGGGTCGAGTCTTTAAAAGGGTCATAATTTGATGGGTTGTGATATGTCTTGTGTGCCCTCATCATCAATCCCAACAAATGGCCTGCCCCCCAGCATTTCTGGTTTCCTCATCAAACAACTACCTGTCGGGTGTAGTTGGAAAAAGCAGGAACGGGGTACTGTTTGTGGATGATGAGCCGTGATCATATTGAATGGCGGTACTGGCTAGAAGGGCCGAATGGCCTACTCCTGCACCTATTTTTTTATGTTTCTAAATTTACAATTAGAATTGTAATACTTAAAATACCACTACTCCACAAGATAGACACAAAGTGCTGGAGTAACGCAGCGTCACAGGAGAAAATGGATAGGTGACGTTTCGGGTCAAGACCCTTAGGGCTGATTGTATAGTAAGAGGAGCAGGGAAGATTTTCCTTTCCCGCTCCCTCTACCACTATCAGTCTGAAGAAGGGTGCTGACCTGAAACGCCATTTTCTCCGGAGATGCTGCCTGACCTGCTGAGTTACTACAACACGCGGTGCCTATCTTTGGTATAAACCAGCATCTGCAATTACTTCTTATTACTCCACAAAGCACCTCACAGGAGCTTAATCACACAGCACTCTTGACAGAGAGAGCTTGGGGTTCAAGTTCATAGGTCCCTGACAATAGCAGTACAAGTAGATCAAATGGTAAAGAAGGCTTGTAGTATGCCTGCCTTCATCGTTCAGGGTATTGTATAGGATGTGTGGGAAAGATCTGCAGATGCTGGTTTAAATTGAAGGCAGACACAAAATGTTGGAGTAACTCAGTGGGACAGGCAGCATCTCCGGAGAGAAGGAATGGGTGACGCTTCGGGTCGAGACCCTTCTTCAGTCTGAAGGGTCTCTGGAATTCCTTCTCCTCAGAGATGCTGCCTGTCCCTCTGAGTTACTCCAGCGATCCCCCGTACACTAACACTATCCCACACACACTGGGGACAATTTTTACAGTTTTACCAAGGCAATTAACCTACAAACCAGTTCTTATTTGGAGTGACCTGTACTTATTTGGAGTGTGGGATGAAACCAGAGCACCCGGAGAAAACCCACGCGGGTCACGGGGAGAACGTACAAACTCTGTACAGACAGCACCCGTAGTCAGGATCGAACCCGGGTCTCTGGCGCTGTAAAGCAGGAACTCTACCGCTGCGCCACCTGTGCTGTCCTGTTGTATGTTTTATCTGAATATTTATAGCAACACCCCATTGAGTATAAGGGTCAGGGAGTCACGTTGCAGTTGTGTAAAACATTGATAAGGCCGCATTTGGAGTAATGTGTGCAGTTCTGGTGGCCCACTCTTTCTTTCTTTCTTTCTCTTTTTCTTTTTCTTTTTCTTTTTCTTTTTCTTTTTCTTTTTTTATCTCTCTCTCTCTCTCTCTCTCTCTCTCTCTCTCTCTCTCTCTCTCTCTCTCTCTCTCTCTCTCTCTCTCTCTCTCTCTCTCTCTCTCTCTCTCTCTCTCTCGCTCTCTCGCTCTCTCGCTCTCTCGCTCTCTCTCTCTCTCTCTCTCTCTCTCTCTCTCTCTCTCTCTCTCTCTCTCTCTCTCTCTCTCTCTCTCTCTCTCTCTCTCTCTCTCTCTCTCTCTCTCTCTCTCTCTCTCTCTCTCTCTCTCCCTCCCCTTCCCAGTTCTCCGACCAGTCTTACCGTCTCCGACTACATTTTATCTCTGTTTGCTTTGTTGTTACCTTCTCCCGGCCAACAATGTTCTATTCTACATTTTCCAGGATCTCCATTCCCTTTGTCCTATTTTCATGCCCAACACTTCCTTATCTATGCATCTCCCTCTCCCCTGACATCAGTCTGAAGAAGGGTCTCGACCCGAAACGTCACCCATTCCTTCTCTCCTGAGATGCTGCTTGTCCCACTGAGTTACTCCAGCATGTCGTGTCTACCTCTGGTTTAAACCAGCATCTGCTGTTCCTTCCTACACAGGATATGTATATCTATGTATCGAACTAAGGTTGACTCAGCTCACTGTCATTAAAAGCAAACAAAAACCCCTGTGCCCCAGTTGGCACTTACTCAGAGAATAAATGATCCCAATCTGCACATCAAAGATCCCTCTGCTGCATGTGAAACATGGCCTTTGCATTTCTGTGAAGAAGGCCACACAGCCTTCGGTCGCTGTGTCTTGTGGGAGTGGAGCAGAGGGCCCTGCCTCCCTCCCCCAGCAAGAAGCACTATCTGTCTTGCCTTGTTCTGGCCATCTGCTCGTTTCAGTGACCTGGCCTGTCGCTGTCAAGGCTCCTTTATCCCTCTTACCCCGGCACCTACACTCAAAGTCAGTGACATGCCTTCTTTGTCCTGGGGTTTCCGGCCGTGATCGCCACTACAGACTACTTCAGAGCAGAGATCTGGCAATTAAATGAGAATGACAAGAACTCTCTTCCAGGAACTTCCAGCCAAACACTATTACATTCGGACATTCGGCCAATCGAGTCTACTCCGCCATTCAATCATTTTTTTTTAGATTTAGATTTAGAGATACAGCGCAGAAACAGGCCCTTCGGCCCACCGGGTCCGCGCCGCCCAGCGATCCCCGCACACTAACACTATCCTACACCCACTAGGGACAATTTTCTTTTTTTTACATTTGCCCAGCCAATTAACCTGTACGTCTTTGGAGTGTGGGAGGAAACCGAAGATCTTGGAGAAAACCCACACAGGTCACGGGGAGAACGTACAAACTCCGTACAGACGGCACCCGTAGTCAGGATTGAACCTGAATCTCCGGCGCTGGATTCGCTGTAAGGCAGCAACACTACCGCTGCGACACCGTGCCGCCATTCAATCATGACAGATCTCTGCCTCCTAATCCCATTTTCCTGCCTTCTCCCCATAACCCTTGACACCCGTTCTAATCAAAGAATTATACTTTACAGGAATTCCAGGAATTCAGGAATGGCTGGGTTAGCATATAATGACACCTGTTCTAATCAAGAATTATATTATATTATATTATACTTTCCAGGAATTCCAGGAATTCAGGAATGACGGGGATAGTGTATAATGAGCGCTTGACAGCATTGGGCCTCTCCTCGCTGGAGTTTAGATGGTTAAGGGGGGACCTCATTGAAACTTACAGAATAACGAAAGGCATAGATAGTGTGGATGTGGAAAGGATGTTTCCACTGGTGGGAGAGTCTCGGACCAGAGGTCATAGCCTCAGAATTAAAGGGCACCCTTTTAGAAAGGAGGTGAGGAGGAACTTCTTTAGTCAGAGGATCGTTAATCTGTGGAACTCATTGCCACAGAGGGCTGTCAGTGGATATTTTTAAGGCAGAGATAGACAAATTCTTGATTAGAACGGGTGTCAATGGCTATGGGGAGAAGGCAGGAAAATGGGATTAGGAGGCAGAGATCTGTCATGATTGAATGGCGGAGTAGACTCGATGAGCCGAACGACCTAATTCTACCCCCATAACTTGTGAACTTTATTTTACTTTAGAGATACAGCGTGGAAACAGTCCCATCGGCCCACCAAGTCCGCGCCGACCAGATTGTCCCGTACACTAGTATACTACTGCCGTACACTACACACCAGCGACAATTTACAGTTTTTACAGTAGCCAACTAACCTACATCTTTGGAGTGTGGGAGGAAAGAAGAAAACCCGTGCAAGTCAGAGGGAAAAAGTATAAACTCTGCACAGGCAGCACCCGTAGTCAGGATCGAACCCGGGTCTCTGCGCTGTAAGGCAGCAACTCTACCGCTGCGCCACTGTGCTTCAAGGTTCCTTTCCCAAAACCACCTGCAGGACGTCTTATCTAAAAAGCCCAGTTACCGTATCCTCCCACAGCAGGTATTTGAAATACCTTCTGTATGGTTTCATCAACAGCAATGTAGATTACACAAGGTTTTTTTGTTTTAAAAACTTCGTATTGAATGTAATCTGATCTTTATAGCCACAGATACAATCCCCTGGATTCACAGCATGAGATTATTACCAATTAACAACCCCAGGCGAAAAACTCTCCTAATCTAAACAGACTTTTGTGTCAAGTGGGTTTCACAGAGTCTCTTAAGTGTTCTAGTCGAGCGGATTAGTTTAATAGCTGATGCAAAGTTTAAATATTGGCATTTAATGTAAAGCAACTATCACCGAGTGTCACTGGAACGCCCAGAGCCACATGGCAAACCCTGGAGTGGAATTGAGATGATGAGGGGGAATTATGAGCTGGAATAATGGTGTGTGTGTGTGTGGTGTGTGACTGTGTGTTTGTCTGTGTCTGAGAGAGAGAAAAAGAAAAAGAGGGAGAGGAGAGAAAGGAGAGAAAACCTGAGAGAGAAAGAGAGAAAGTGTGAGATAAAAAGTTTGAGAGAGAGAGAGAGAGAGAGAGACAGAGAGAGAGCGGGGAGAGAGAGGGGGGAGAGAGAGGGAGAGAAAGTGTGTGTGTGTGTAGGGAATGTTGGTGATCCCAAGGAAACGTGTCCCTCCAGAACCAGCCCCAGATATTCTGCGGCTCTGAAGTTGGTGAATGAACTAATTGCCGACCAGCAGTTGTTCACTGGGTGATATCTTCCACAAACATTGGAGGAACCTCTGTTACCTCACTGAAAGGGCCATTCTCCATTTATAAAAGTGAGATCACAAGCTTGAAATGGTTTTCCAAACTGGAATATGGAACACTAAGTCTAGCCGACAGTGGTGCCAATGTGATCGGCCTTTAGTGGCCAGTCCGCAGTGACTCTCAATGCACACTGCGGGGGGCTTGGGTTTCCACAACTTGAGCCACTGAGGTACACTTCACTCTTTGAAACTCCTCTGCCTTTTGAAGCATTTCTAAAAGCAGAATCTAGCTCGACCTCCGTGATTAACAATAACCTGACGCTGTCCCACGATGGTGAAGATTTATCGCCATCCTGCTCATCCAAGCCTTTACAGGCGGTGGCTAAATATTAGCCGCGGTGGTGAGCCTCTGCCAATTGGCTAATTTTTAAACCCAAAATACCACAATACATTACCCTGCTGTTAAATAAAATCACCCGGTGAAGCTGCCTCCACTGAAGGCTTTCGGCTTCCAGAGATAACTCCAGAATCACTCCGATACTTTCCAAGGACGCCACACAGATAAACTTAAACTTCATGATATGTTTTAGATTGGACTTTTAGACGGGCAGATGGAAGTGCAGGGAAGAGAGGGAAATGCATCATGTACAGGCAGATGACAATAGGCAATAGACAATAGACAATAGGTGCAGGAGGAGGCCATTCGGTCCTTCGAGCCAGCACCGCCATTCAATGTGATCATTGCTGATCATTCTCAATCAGTACCCCGTTCCTGCCTTCTCCCCATACCCCCTGACTCCGCTATCCTTAAGATCTCTACCTAGCTCTCTCTTGAATGCATTCAGAGAATTGGCCTCCACTGCCTTCTGAGGCAGAGAATTCCACAGATTCACAACTCTCTGACTGAAAAAGCTTTTCCTCATCTCAGTTCTAAATGGCCTACCCCTTATTCTTAAACTGTGGCCCCTTGTTCTGGACTCCCCCAACATTGGGAACATGTTTCCTGCCTCTAACGTGTCCAACCCCTTAATAATCTTATATGTTTTGATAAGATCTCCTCTCATCCTTCTAAATTCCAGTGTATACAAGCCTAGTTGCTCCAGTCTTTCAACATACGACAGTCCCGCCATTCCGGGAATTAACCTAGTAAACCTACGCTGCACGCCCTCAATAGCAAGAATATCCTTCCTCAAATTTGGAGACCAGTTTAACTTTGCATCATGTTCAGCTGTACTTTTCTACGTTCTATGATATGGTGAGTCCCACATAAAAATCTGCGAGCTCTTTACATATGGGAGAGGAAGATATCTCCTTTCAGTGACAAGAGAAGAAGGCAGTGGCCAGACCGAGCACAAGATTAGAGATTGAGTTTAGTTTATTGTCACGTGTACCAAGGTACAGTAAGAAGCCTATGTCACGTGCTAACCAGTGCTAACCTGAGAGATGGGGTTTTGAAAAGACATGGACAAATAAACTTCCAATTGTGATTTGGCAAAGAGCCAGAGTGACACGAGAAATAGCCTTCACTGAGAGGTTGTCACGACCTGTAATCTGGTGGAAGAAGAGTCGATTGTTGCTTCTAAAAGAGATCAATGCGGGGGAGGATTAAAAATCTATTTACAGGGCTTCGGGGAACGAGCTGGGGAATGGAACTAACTGGATTGGCCCAGCAGGGAGCAACACTGGTTTGATGGGCCGAATGGTCTCGTTCCATGCTGTGAGGATTCTTGCGTTCCATTAGCACCTTATGACACGTTTGGCCATTTCAATCCACCTCAGTCTCAATGCACTCAATGCACCGCAATAAAACGTCACCCATTCCTTTTCTCCAGAGATGCTGCCTGCCTGGGTATGGGGAGAAGGCAGGAACGGGGTACTGATTGAGAATGATCAGCCATGATCACATTGAATGGCGGTGCTGGCTCGAAGGGCCGAATGCCCTCCTCCTGCACCTATTGTCTATTGACCCGCTGAGTTACTCCAGCATATTGTGTCTATCTTTTGGTATAAGCCAGCATCTGCAGGTCTTTGTTTCTGCACTGAATACAAAATGTATTCACTGTTTTAATGGGGGCAAACATGCCCGTTGATTTAGTCATCAAGATGTCACTGAAATGAGACGATTGTTCGGCTAAATTGTGTTTGGTAGTGGTTTGAAAGAATGTTTGTGACCATGGCATCAGGGCAGCCCGTCTAGTTAGGATCTTTATGTTACCCCCATCCTCGTGAGCGGTAACAAAGCCACACAAAGGCGGCACGGTGACGCAGCGGTAGAGTTGTTGCCTTACTGCGCCAGAGAGCCTGGTTTGATCCTGACTATGGTTGCTGTCTGTGTGGAGTTTGTACGTGTACGAAGGAACTGCAGATGCTGGTTTAAACCGAAGATAGACACAAAATGCTGGTGTATCTCAGCAGGATAGGCAGCATCTCTGGAGATCCCATTCCTTCTCTCCAGAGATGCTGCCTGTCCCGCTGAGTTACTTCAGCATTTTGTGTCTTTCTGGAGTTTGTACGTTCACCCTGCGACCTGCGAGGGTTTTCTCTGGGTGCTCCGGTTTCCTTCCACACTCCAGAGACGTACAGGATTGTAGGTTAATTGGCTTGGTGTCATTGTAAATTGTCCCTCGTGTGGGTAGGATAGTGTTAGTGTGTGGGGATCGCTGGTCGGCACGGACTCGGTGGGCTGAAGGGCCTGTTTCCGCGCTGTATCTCAAAATAAAACTAAACTCTGAAGGGCAGGGTGAACTGGGGGAGAACGTGCGAGCATTGGATCCCCCTGAATAAGTCCATTTGTAAAAGACTGGATGGATTCAATGTTAAGTAAATAGCCAGAAGATGAAAGATTTAAAGACTGAGCCCCACGCAATTTTTCTCTCCAAATCAGTGCGGTTGGTAGCAAGCCAATAGATGAAAAGAAAGCCCAGAGAGAGAGGAAAAAAAACAAAGATCTTCCAAGACCAGAACTGAAAATAAATCGCATTCTGACGTATCGCATAACCTTACACGGAGCAGAGATACAACCTTGTATCAGCTTTGTAATAAAAATGTCACGAACTTGGAATTGAGATTTGGTTTGAGTTCTAATCAACAAGCAGGCGAAAATGCCCAGAAGAAAAGAATTTCTTTGCAATATTCCCTTTTGAATCTTCCCTCATCCACTGCACTAGGAATTGCTTCCTCGTTGGAGGAAGGGTTCCAACAGCAGAGGCCTTTGGTGTGTTGCAGAAGCAATTATTCTTCACACAGTGAGCTGAGGGGGGGAAACACTTTGATGTCGGCTGCAGCCTTATCTAATGCTGACGTGCATTAGATCATTGCCGAAAGTGAGAAATGTTACAGGGCACAGTGAACGAGCCATGGTTGCTCGTGTGTCACTGATCGTAGACCTGTTGAGATAAGACCACTTGCTACCAAAGACATAAAACGCCTGAGTAATTCAGTGGGTCAGGCAGCATCTCCGGCTGCCAATGTGTGGCATTACTTGGTTGCAAGTTTCCATTAGTTCAATTCAGTTAGTTATGAGTTCAGGTGTCAGGGGTTATGGGGAGAAGGCAGGAGAATGGGGTTAGGAGGGAGAGATAAATCAGCCATGATTGAATGGCGGAGTAGACTTGATGGGCCAAATGGGCTAATTCTAATCCTATCACTTATGACCTTATGAGTTCAGCTTAGTTTCTGGTCACGTGTACCGAGGTACAGTGAAAAACTTTTGTTACTTTTATGCTAGCCAGTCAGCGGATAGACAACGCACGATGCAAGGTAAAGCCAGTAAAGTCAGATCAAAGATAGTCCGAGGGTCACCAATGAGGTAGATGGTAGTTCAGGACTGCTCTCTAGTTGTGCTCTCTACACCCTCCAGCAGGGGTCGCTAGACAGCTATCAGGAAATGGGAACTCAAAGGCTGCAGATAGATGCAGGTAACCTTTAAAGGGCGCTACATAAATGCATGTTTCTGTTATTGGGCTTCTCCTTCTTTAGCCCAGGAACATTTAGGTTGTGACGCCTGCTATCACAGGCAGCCCTGATGGAGAATACAAACCAGTAATGGAACCCAGGGCAGCTGCAAGCTTCCGCTACATTCAAGTCATTGGGAAATGTTTTTATAGTTCTCACATTTTAATTACGCTATTTGATGAGAATTCAACAAATCATTCCACACGCATGGTTACATAATTGTAAAATTGACTTAAACGATCAAGAAAATGTAAAATTGTCAAAAGGTAAACTGCCAAACCGGATTGACAATTAGCATCATCAGATAATGGTACTGTCCAACCTAAGGGCGTGGACTGATACATCTAGAACAGAACAGCACTGGTGGAACAGGCCCTTCAGCCCACAATGCCTGTGGCAAACAGGGTACCAACAGGGTACCTAATTTTCTCTGCCTGTATGTGATCCATGTCCATCAATTCATTGCCTATCCAAAAGCCTCTTCAATGCCACTATCGTATCTTCCTCCACCACCACCTCTGGCACCCCAGGCAGATGGTGGGTGGGTGCCTGGACCTGTATGATCTTAAATGATTCTTGTGTGTGAGAGGGCAACTATGCCAATATACCAAAAGTAGACACAAAATGCTGGAGTAACTCAGCGGGTCAGGCAGCATCTCAGGAGGGAAGGAATGGGTGACGTTTCGGGTCGAGACCCTTCTTCGGACTGCCAATATACCACTTCCATGTGCAAAGGTCCTTCAGTGGCTGGCTATTAAGTGCTCCTGGACTTCCCATGATCCACAATGGGTCTAAATTTCACATGTTTTCCCCCTATTGCTAGCTCACTTCCATGTTGAAACTGCCAAATCAATGCACACTGCCTCTCATCCGTATTAAATTATTTTCTTCCTGCCTCACCTCTACTGGGTATTGATCCACAGCTCGGCGAAGGTACCATTATTACAAGTGCCTGAAGGCAGTGCAGTGAGATGGCATCCTAGCTAAACCCAATCTAACATCCACTTAATATCCAAACACACATGCTTCCCTACCCCTGCCCCCCTCTTCCCCACACCCTGACCCCTCCACGGCACTAGAAAAAGCAAGATCGACTCAAAATACTGGAGTAACTCAGTGGGACAGGCAGCATCTCTGGAGGGAAGGAATGGGCGACATTTTGGGTCGAGACCCTTCTTCAGACTGAGTTCCTCCAGCATCTGCAGTTCCTTCCTACACACTCATCAGGACAGCAAGCCATTTTGCCCATCCCCTCCCATCAATGTCCCCAGCCAGTATCAGCTAACTCAGTGAAATCCAGGGGCTCGTCCCAAGCCTTTACAGATCTGGGCACATCTGAAACGTGTTTGGTACTGCGTTTACTCAGTACAATGAGGGAGACTCAAGGGCAAAGACTGCACAGATGTGGTCGTCCCTCTGCCACATAGATGCGCCTGAAGGAATCACACCCCGATGTGTGATTCAAGGAGAAACATGGGAATTGCCATAATGTAAGATCGCTTTTGAGGTACCAGTGTTCTCTCTCTGTGTCCCTTTGTTATCACCTCTACCCCAGCCAACAATGGGCCATTGTGGGCTCCACCCTTCCTCGGTCACCTGTTGCCGGCCCAGATTTGTTCTGGCCTTTTCCTACCTCCAGTTCCCTCCCCTTCACTCTCATTCTGAAGAAGGGTCCTGACCCGAAATCCTATTCCTCCATCCTTTTTCTCCAGAGATGCTGCCTGACCCGCTGAGCTACTCTGGCACTTTGTGTCTATCCTCCTATCTTCACCGGATGCTCCTGCTGTTGGGATGATGTGTCGGGGCTCTCTGAGGCCTCTCGTGCTGTGTTGACATGGCCACCAATCACATCCATGTGTCGCTGAGCACCAACAGGCTATCTATCCCACGAGCGCGTATATCAGACTCGGCCCCTTTCGTCCACCATTTAAACACACAATCGCCCAAAAGGTCGACACTACCCTGTGACACAGGAATGACGGGTGCCCGACATCTGATAAAGCAGAGGGATCAACAGTATTCACAGCAGCTCGCTACAGCACCGGGTGAGATTGGCTGGCGTACTACGTAACAGTCAGGGGAATTCAGTGAGTGGCTTTGAAAATTGAGAAAAGGAAGATGTGACTGTTGACGGTTAAATTCTAAGCCAGATTAACCAACCCACCAAGGGATAAATTGGGTTCCAATATCTAAAGGGGCTGCACTTCTCACCCACCATCCTCATCTTTGGACACCCTGTGCGTAGGTGAGAGGGTAGGGCCCAAGATGTCCTTGTTGGGTTGCTCCTGGGCCTGGCCAAGCTGGCCATCCGCGACTCACGGCGCCAGGCGGAAGAGGGCTCTGGCCGAGCCAGCTGCCTACCCCTTTCCCGGGGTTACATCCGCGCCCGGGTGGTGTTGGAGAGGGACTACGCGCTGTCCACGGGCACCCTGGGGGATTTCCGGGACCACTGGGCACCGCGGGGGATTGGATGCATCCTTGACAAGGATTGTAACATAGTTGTATAGTGGTTTATTTAGTATATTTGTTTGTCTTGTATTATGGTGGTGGCTTCTGTTTTGTTTCAAGGTATTGTAAATATTATTTCTAATAATTGAATAACATTTTTTATTAAATAAAAAAGGGATAATTGGAATATGGTAATAACTAAACTCACTTGGCCATCTTCACATACAGAATTTCCTTCTGGCATCTTTGTTTAGTTCTGTTCTGGCTTCCCTCTCCTACTGTACGCATGTTACATATTAACCCTTTCAGGAATAATGGAGGTAATGCAAACCAAGATTGAACTGGCTATGTAGAAACAAGGAACTGCAGATGCTGGTTTGCACAAAAGGACACAGAGTGCCGGAGTAACTCAGCGGGTCTGCGGGAAGTTACTGCCTGACCCGTTGAGTTACTCCAGCACTTTCTGTCCTTTTGCACAGAGTATTCTTTTGTTCCATAAAGCCCACAATAAAGGATGTTGGCGGTTGCCATATATTTTCTTCCAATGGTCATCCACTGTTTATACTGAAAAAAACATTCACAAAGTGACAAACCATATTGCAAATACTTATCGGAAAAAAAAGCTAAGATCCCTTTCAGATAGACACTAAATGCTGGAGTAACTCAGCCGCGAGCGGTCAGGCAGCATCTCTGGATAGAATACCTTTCACCATACATCGTTAGATTTTCTCTCAATAAAACTCGTTATCCAGCCTCTGGAAGGCTGCCTTCAGCTAACTGTACACTAACAAGGGTCGTTTTCTTTTCTGGAGGTGCGTCACTCTACGATTCTGTGATACCTCAGCCACTTTCCACACACACACACACACACACACTGTGTAAGCTGTTAACCGGTTAATTATTCATTTACCAGCTCAGCTCAAAGCAGCACATGCCATTAATCTCGGCTGCCCCAAACTGTCGCGTTTTTGTGACTACCGTGGCAGTATTTTTCTTCCACACACATGCCTTTTTTTTTCCTGCTTACACTGCACAACATTCACTTCCCTGTACTGCCCGTAAATGTGTACAATATTGTAGAAAGAGTCTCACAGGAGTGTACTGTACATCAGGAAGAATGGCATTCTGTGTAATCAAAAGGTTGAATACTACACTGGGGAGTTAAAATATGCTGAGCAGAGTAAATAGGTCTCCTCCAACACTGAGCTGCCTTTTTACCAGTTGCTTAACATATATTTTCCAGCACATAATGCATGAATGATGCCGCTTTTGAAATTTTAACAAGATATATTGGTGCAAACGAAAAAAAAAACCAGAATATTTTAGCATCAATTGGCAGGTCAGTGAAAATACTAGCCCCTAGAGTATTTAAAATACTCTATATTTTCCACTTGATTTTCACAGTTCTGCTGTTCATTTTGTATTCTTTGTATCTTTTCATTGAAATATTTAAACTGCGTGTTTAAAATTCAATGAAAGGAACAGTGAACATCACATACCATATTAAATCCAAACGCGTACACTGAAATCTCTGCTTCCATGTACCTACCCCTTTTCCAGGTATTTAAGGTGATTTATTTATTGAGCATCTGCAGCGGTTGCAACATCTGCATTTTCTCTTGCTTTGCAACAAATGGAAGTGCTGAAAGCGTGCAGATTCCGTCCTCCCCTCCAGTCTGCCCGCGGTGAGACATCGCCAAGTGCTCGCTTTTGAAGTTAACTTGCAGTCCCACTACCCCGGGGCTGGTTGGACCGAGGGCTCTCTCTCTCTCTCTCTCTCTCTGTGCGTTCGCCAGCAGCACAGCAATGGGTGACTATTAGACTATGCTGCCTATTGCTATTTGGGGCACAAAGTTACACATGACGTTCAAAGCAGCGGGTTTTCCTAGCGCACAGTTTTGCCCAGCACAGGACTGTTAATATATCCCTCATCCCTCATCTACAAGGGCTCAGGCAGCCGAAAGGGCGTTTAACTTCATCATTGCCGTGGGGGGAGGGAGGAAGAGACTCAGCCAAAATGTTTGCTGATTTCCATGCATCTAATGGTTTAATGCCATTGGCGGGATATCCAGGGATTTGGAAACGCTTATTTTTTTAATAAACATAATCAGTTTGCAATAGATTCCCCCAAACGGGTGCATTCATTAAAGGGCAAAGAGGCCGACGATAAGCAAGTGTCCTTTGCAAATACTGGGATTCCGTCCATCCCTTTTATCGTATTCAGTTGTTCCTCTCCCTCTCTCCCCCTCTATCTCTCTCTCTCGCTCTCTCTCTCTCCCTCCCTCTCTCTCTATATATAATTTTATCTCTCTCTCTATCTCTCTCTCTCCCTCTCTCTATCTATCGCTCTCTCTATATCTCTCTCTTTCTCTCTCTATATATACATATATATATATATCTATATCTCTCTCTATCTCCATCTCTCTATATATCTCTCTCCCTCTCTCTCTCTATATATATATATATATCTATCTCTATATATATCTCTCTCTATATATCTCTCTCTATATATCTCTCTCTCTCTCTCTCTCGCTCTCTCTCTATCTCTCCATCTCTCTCTCACCGTCTATATCTCTCGTTTCTCTTTCCCCCGACTCTCAGTCTGCAGAAGGGTCTTGGCCAGAAACGTTACTCTCCAGAGATGCTGCCTGATCCGCTGAGTTACTACTCCAGCATTTTGTGTCGTAGAAACATAGAAAATAGGTGCAGGAGGAGGCCATTCGGCCCTTCATTGTGATCATGGCTGATCATCCACAATCAGTACCCTGTGCCTGCCTTCTCCCCATACCCCTTGATTCCACCAGCCCCTAGAGCTCTATCTAACTTCGGTGTAAACCAGCATCTGCAGTTTATTTCCCACACACTTCTTTTCTTTCTGTCCACCACTGCCTGCCAGCCTGCCTGCCTGCGACTTTAAAAAATGATCAACCGCTTGGCACAATGTTGCAGCTGGAAGGGCAAAGCAAACGCGACTAACATTTTGCCAAGTGTCCGTGGTATTTGCTGAGGGAATGCAAAACGATATGACCATTAACGAGATTCCCAGAATGTTTCTTCCCTTTTGCTCACTCACAATGTTACATCCGTATCAACCCTGCAAGTCGGTGATGTTAGAGTTGGTCTAACTCAAGATAACCAAAACGTTAGGCACAAAATGCTGGAGCAACTCAGCGGGACATCCTGAAGAAGGGTGTCCACCCGAAACGTCACCCATTCCTTCCCTCTTGAGATGCTGCCTGACCCGCTCTGAGTTACTCCAGCTTTTTGTGATACCTTCGATTTGTACCAGCATCTGCAGTTATTATCCTACTACAACGTTCTTGTGTCTATCTTCAGTGTAAACCAGCATCTATCTGCGGCTCCTTCTTCCTACACGGCTCAGATGACCAGTTGTTTGGATGGTCCAACGTGACGGGCAGACACACTCAATGCTGCAAGCTATTCATTCGGTGGGAAGGCAAGCCCTGGTGGCAAAGTCAGATTCACTTAGTGCCTCAGACAGCCACAGAATGCTGGAGCAACTCAGCGGGTCAGGCAGCATCTCTGGAGTAAATGGAATAGGTCGAGACCCTTCTTCAGACTGGGAGCCAGGGGGAGAGGGAAACGAGAGATACAGACTGTGAAGGTAGACACAAGATATCTCTCTGGAGTAAATGGAATAGGTCGAGACCCTTCTTCAAAACATCACCCATTCCTTCTCCCCATAGATGCTGCCTGCCTGACCCGCTGAGTTACTCCAGCATTTTGTGTCTACCTTCGATTTGAACCAGCATCTGCAGTTATTTTCCTGCACAGTGATGTGGAGTGGGGTATGTAAAACCCGACAGGGCAAGACATGTCTCACATTGTCAGGGGTCGCAGGAGTCACAGAGGGTCACTTTCAGTTGAAAAATGTTTTTTTGTTTGCAAAAAAAAACCCCAAAACTGGAAATTGTCAGTGGGTTTTGCAGTCTCCAGTGCGGACTGACTGCCTCCTTCCTCCCACGTTCAGCAAACACATCAAGTTGGGCACGGATCATGCGAGAGCCGCTCACACATTGAAGTTAATCATTGCCCAGTTAAGTGCTTGTTGTGCGCGGCGCTGGGCAGTCACACTCTGCCTGCCAAGGTGTCCGGGTTTGTTTGCGTGGCAGAGAGGTGCATGGATGGGGTGACTCCAACAAAATAAATAACTTGCATGGGGCGACTCGGGGGGGGGGGGGGAGGAAAAAAATGCCCATTGCTGCTGTCCAGTCTAAAATAAAACACCGGCTCTCCGATTACTGAAGGGCTTGGATCAAATGGAGGAAGGAAAAAAAAATGATGCACACTTACAAAGTTTCGACCGCCGGTGGTAACTTTATATTCCAGGGCCTTTGCTGAACTATTTTTTTTTCCTGCCTGTTGGTTTGCAACCAGTGGGATTCAGCTGGGTCTAGGGAACTCGACCCATTAGAACACGATTTGTGTGTGTGTGTGTGTGTGTGTGAGTGAGTGTGTGAGTGAGTGTGTGTGAGTGTGTGTGAGAGAGTGAGTGTGTGAGTGAGAGAGTGTGTGTGTGTGTGAGATAGTGAGTGTATGTGAGTGTGTGTGAGTGTGTGTGTGAGAGAGTGTGAGTGTGTGTGAGTGAGAGTGAGTGAGTGAGTGTGAGTGTGTGTGTGTGTGTGTGTGAGAGTGTGTGTGAGAGAGTGTGAGTGTGTGTGTGTGAGAGAGTGAGTGTGTGAGAGTGAGTGTGTGTGTGAGTGAGTGTGTGTGAGAGTGAGTGTGTGTGAGTGTGTGTGAGAGAGTGAGTGTGTGAGTGAGTGAGTGTGTGTGAGAGAGAGCTATATAACTCATATAACATATATAGAAGAGCTATATAACTCATAACATATATAGAGCTGTATAACATTTATGTACACACACCGAAACACACACACAGTGAGTGCCCTCCTCGCCTTAGTTTGAGGGACCCTGAACATCTATTTCTGCTTTTTTTTGCAATCTCCCCTCTTTCCCACCGGGTGCAGGAAACGTGCTGTAATTTCACAGCTCCCCAACCTCCTCCACACGCCTGTCTCCCTATATTATACCTCCCTAATTGGCTGATGGCTCCCACCTCAAGGAAACACTTCACACAGATCCTTGTCCCAATGTAAAGCAAACGGCAGATCTTTTGCATCGCACCCCACCACTACCCCCCACCCCACCACTACCCCATCACCCCACCACCCCATCACCCCACCACACTACCCCCCAACCTCCTTTGCTAAAAGCTAAACCGGACAGAGAGAGAAAGAAAAAGTGAGAATTTAAAAAAATAACTTTTTTACTGACCGGTTCTCTCGAAAAAGAAGAAGTAGGGGGGGAAAATAAAACTTGTCCTGAAGTTTTTTTTGAAAGTGCCAATTCCGACTCGCTCCCTCAGCAATGCCTTCCTTGCTTGGGTCCCTCGCTGTAGAGTTGCAGGGGAGGTGGGGGTGTGATGTTCCTCCAGCGGTTTCAAAAGGCGATGGAAAAAAAAAGCAGGGGGCTTGCTCGGAATATTCAAGTCATTTGTAAATCCAGCGTGAAAAACCCAGAAATGAAAAACTGGCGGCTGATAGTCAACGACTGCAGAAACTGCAACTCTCCTGAAATTCAGTTTCTACAGTGGGTGCCTGCAGTAAACAATCCTGACCTGGGCTTCTGCTTACCAGTTCATGCACCTTTTCTTTACCATTTTGATTGGGGGGGTTGGTTGGTCTAGTTTTGCATTCACTCTACTTGGTTTCTTCACTCAGGGTTCTCGGTTTTGGTTTTTGTTTGAGCAGAAAGAATCCTCCCCGTTTGTTGCCCAGTGCTGTTTCTTGTCTTCAGGGTGAGTGTCTGTCTGTCTGATCCTGGGCAGTCGCGATTAGCAGGAGTATATTTCTTCCAGGGTCTGTAGAATGGGTGCAGAAGTGTCCAGAGGTGCTGCTTTGGCTCGGTCGCTCCCGTGTGTTGTTTCAGTTTGCTGACTGTGTGCTGTGCTGTGTGTGTGTGTGAAGGTTTGGCTCCCAATATCTGAACTGCCAGCGAAGAGCCAGTGGCAGAACTGGAGTGTGTGTGAGAGAGAGAGAGGGAGGGAGGGAGGGAGGGAGGGAGAGAGAGAGAGAAAATTAAGGGCGATCAGATTTCAGTCTCCAGTTCTCTCAGCAATGACGCTCAGTGAGCAGTGTTGTGGGAGGGGAAAGCGATTCAACCCACCAACTACATACATACAGTGTAGTGCCCAGCTCCTCCTTCTGTGGCTGCCTGTCGGAGCTGCTCGCTACTTGAGAACAACTGATACAATCACTAACACACTATCTTTCCTCCAAAAGAAAGTTACACTTTGTCCAGTGTCTCCCCAGTAATCTCTATCGCGCAGATTCCAATCGCAAAAGTAACGTGGCTTCTAGTTAAATTGTATCAGCAAAACGTTGGTTTAAGAGAAACACTCGACAAAACACCCCAGGAATATTTGCCAGACTTGTTCAAAAGTCCACGCAGAGAACCTGGAATGTATATATATATAATCTAGTAAAAGTGGCAGTGTTACGAAAGTTTCACTGAACTAAAAGCTTCCAAGACCAGTGGACCTTGCAATGGGGCCAGGGTTTCCACCCTGATTGCGGTCAAAATCCACTCGAAATTGCACCCAATGCTTCACAGTTCAAGGCTCCGCTAAGATTCATCTATCTACTACACGTTAGTTAATGCGGCCGCCAACCAGTGCCCGACCACAAACCGTTTCAGTCCCTTCTCTGTATTTAAGAATGGCTACAAACCGGCTCCAAGCACCAGCAATCAAGTAGTTTCCATTAAAGTCTGGATAAATCTTTTGTTTGTTTTTATGTCCTGTTTTGTTTGCTCTGTAAAGCGTCTTTGAGTTTCCTGAAAAGCGCTATATAAATTAAATGCATTATTATTATTATTATTATTATTATTGTGATGGATGTTTCTTTTTTTGTGTGTTTTTGGGGTTGTGTAATTTGCCTATTTTAATGCTTTATTGTGTAATCTGCCTATTTTAGTGCTTTTATTGTTGGACTGTGGGTGACTGAATTTCGTCCAAAAAACATTTTTGGATGACAAATAAAGCTATCTTGAATCTCTTGAATTATTAAAGTGGCAGCAACTCGACTTCACACCATCTGAAATGAACAGACTATCAACCAGAGTAAAATACCTCCCATTCCTTTTCTCCCGAGATGCTGCCTGACCTGCTGAGTTACTCCAGCATTTTGTGAATAAATACTATCAACCAGTCTGAAGAAGGGTCTCGACCCGAAACGTCACCCATTCCTTCTCTCCTGAGATGCTGCCTGACCTGCTGAGTTACTCCAGCATTTTGTGGAATAAATACCTTCGATTTGTACCAGCATCTGCAGTTATTTTCTTACACTAACAACCACACAACTCTACAGGGTTGGACTGGACTTGATTCTGTTAGGACACTTCACTGAAAACTGGTTCCAGCGTGTCTTTTTACTTACGTTTAAAATTCCCTGGCTGTTGTATTTCTGGGCGAATGGCAACAATATTACTGTCTGCATGAATGTAAAACTGCCCCCTGGGGCTTCAGGAGTCCCTGCTCCAGTTTAGGTTGCAAGAATATGCACGGATTTCGAGCAGATTGATAATTGCATTAACAATTATAATTTGGAATTAGCTTTCCAGTTTAACCGAAAGGGTGTTGACCAGCGACAGAAATTGTGTTGCAACCACCTTCGGTTAAAAAATACTGCTGCTGCCAAAATATATATAGCAACCAGCGTAGTCAGTGTGTGTCGATCATGTGTCCCACACCCATTCTGAACACAATATCTACTAATGCCACTCGTGTGGATGCAACTCCTGATGTGTCACCGCTGATGACTCTCTTCTCCCAAAGTGCTTGTTCAAGAAACATCTGCTGAAACCACAGGGGGTTTTGATCCCACACTGACCCCGTCCCCCTGTTCCTGCAGCCCACCCGCTGATAACACATCAGTTGATATCATACCTGCTGATGTGGTGTCCATTGTATGGTATCATGTCTTCCACCATAGAATTTTTGTGTCTACCTTCGATAGAAAAAAAGTTCACAGGTTCTAGAAACATAAACGTATAAAATAGATGCAGGAGGAGGCCATTTGGTCCTTCGAGCCAGCACCGCCATTCATTGTGATCATGGCTGATCATCCACAATCAGTAACCCGTGCCTGCCTTCTCCCCATACCCCTAGATTCCACTAGCCCCTAGAGCTCTATCTAAGAGCAGAATGATGCCATTCGGCCCCATCAAGTCTACTCCACCATTCAATCATGGCTAATCTCTCCCTCTCAACTCCATTCTTCTGCCTTCTCCCCATGACCCCTAACACCCATACTCATCCAAATCTATCAATCTCACCATAAAAATATCCATTAACAAATGGATTGTCAAATCCATTAACAAATGGATTGTCAAATCCATTGACAAAAAGCCAGGCGTTTATACATCCCTTCCTAGACATCCCACCTGAAGTGACAAACCCCCCACAGACTATGATGTGACATGATTAAAAATATATAATTAAGGCTGATGAAGTTTTGGTCACCATGCTATAAGATGTTGTCAAGCTGGAAAGGGCGCAGAAAAGATTTACGAGGATGTTGCCAAGACCCGAGGGTCTGAGCTAAAGGGAGAGGTTGAGCAGGCTAGGACTTTATTCCTTGGAGAGCAGGAGGATAAGGGGTGATCTTACAGAGGTGTACAAAATCATGAGAGGAATAGATCGGGTAGATGGACAGGGTCTTTTGCCCGTAGGGGAATCGAGGACCAGAGGACATAGGTTGAAGGTGATGGGGAAAGATTTAATAGTTACGTTATAGGAATAGGGTAACATTATTTACACAAAGGGTGTATAGAACGAGCTGACGGAGGAGATAGTTGAGGCAGGTACCATCGCAACGTTTAGGAAACATTTAGACAGATACGTGGATAGGGCAGGTTTAGAGAGATATAGGCCAAACGCAGGTAGGTGGGACTGGTGTAGGTGGGGCATGTTGGTTGGTGTGGGCAAGTTAGGCCAAAGGACTAGCCAAGGAGGGAGTTCTCTTCCAGCCTATTCAACCAAAAAATGGTGCACATATACAGTAAAACTCGGTGTGGAAGGGAGGGAACAAAAGCCCGTGATGTTTTAAACAACTTCAAGATTTTATTTTAACACTTTGCCAAAGAATACCACTTTTAAAAAAAAGAGCTTTAGGTGAACATTGCAGATTTTTAAAATTGCATTCCAGATTCCTGAGGTAATGAAGGACAAGAAATTACAGAGCGTTGAATCATATCTGTCATGGGCATTGTTTCACAGAACATGGGAAATAGAACAGAACAGCACAGGTACAGGCCCTTCAGCCCACAACGTCTATGCCCAACATGATGCCAAGAGAAACTGAGCTCTTTGCCTGCAGATGGTCCATATCTCTCCATTCCTTCCATACCTATATGCCTTTCTACAAGCCTCGTAAATGTTGTTATCGTATCTGCCCCCCGGCACCACGTTCCAGGCACCTACCACCCTCCTTGCCCCGCACATCTTCTTTAAACTTTGCCCCCTCTCGCCTTAAAGCTATGCCCTCTAGTCCTGGACGTTTCCACCCTGAGAAAAAGGTTCTGACTGCCTTCCCTATTTATACTTCTCATAATTTTATACACTTCTATCAGGGATCATGAATCATTAAAGCAATAAATAATTAATATCAATTAAAATGCGGCACGGTGGCGCAACGGTGGAGTTGCTGCCTAACGGCATCGGAAACCTGGGTTCGATCCTGACTTCAGGTGCTGTAAGTACGATCTGTTGTGCATTCTCCCCGTGACCACGTGGGTTTTCTCCGGGCACTCCGGTTCCTTCCCGCAACTCCAGAGGCGTACAGGGTTTGTGGGTTAATTGACTTCGGTAAAGATTGTAAATGGTCCCTAGTGGGAAGGACAGTGCTAGTGTGTGGGGATCGCTGGTCGGCGCCGACTCGATGGGCCGAAGGGCCTGTCTCTCCAAATTAAACTGGTCATACTAATGCCACAGTAATGAAATTGTATTAAAATAGTCTGATGAACTGTGAATACATTCCTTGATCCGTAAGTGTTAAAAGTGGTGGTCGTACCCAGGATGAATAAGAGACAGTTTTGAAATTATCCATCATCGATCCAAGTTGGGAGCTTGACACAAAATGCTGGAGTAACTCAGCGGGTCAGGCAGCATCTCAGGAGAGAAGGAATGGGTGATGTTTCGGGTTGAGACCCTTCTTTACTTTCTGCCATGTACTTTGACACACGAATGACCCTCGTGCCATGATAGTTGACCCGAAACGTCACCCATTCCTTCTCTCCCGAGATGCTGCCTGACCCGCTGAGTTACTCCAGCATTTTGTGTCTACCTTCGATTTGAACCAGCATCTGCAGTTATTTTCCTACACAAGTTAGGAGCTTGATATGCAACTGGAGAATTCACCCGGCAGAGTGTAGCCACGATGTGCAATGGTCAAAACATCTCGGGGCAAAAACAGATTGCAAATGACAGTTCACTGTTCCTCAAAATTAATGCAGATGGCCCCTGCGACCACGCAAATCAAACACTCCTCCACCAAGCTTGTCTCCAACATCAGGCTAAGGAGGAAAGGCATTCAAGCCACTGCCATCGTTCAAACAGCTCATTCCTCTTCTCACTAAAATAAAGTCGTTTCAGTGAGAGGATCGAGACCCAATCTAACCTCGACAAGAAAATTAACGGACAATTAAAAAAATAAAACCAGATAGCGCTGTTTTTTTGGGGGGGGGGAGGAAGAATGGGGGGTGGGGGGGGGGGGGAGGGAAAAAAATGAATGAATGCGTTTTAATTTGCCTGTACTTTTTCTTTGTCTGAGCACACAATGGGTAAAGCCTAATTAGCCAGACTACTGTGAGCAGACAGTGCCACTGCCTGCAGATGAAGGGGGTGCGTGAGATGGCAATACCATCAACAGAGAGGGACTGAGAGGCGAGAGTGTCACAAACAGCTTGGCATGAAAACCCCGAGCTGCCATCGAATGACAGCTTTACAGGCTCGCCGACAATGAAGAGAGGCTTTGCATTAATGGACAGATTGATGAGCCTAATTCAGGCCGCTCCGCTTCTCTGACCCCCCCCCGCCCCCCCCCCCGCAGCTCCACCGAGCATTGGCCCTAGTCTTTCTTTCCCCCCCCCTTCCACATTATTCCAGCGGCCTGAATAAACTTATCAGCCACAGTAACTCCATTCTGAGGACTGAGGAACACCTTTGTGACACTCGCTGAAGAAAGGCGCTACTTTGCAAGACAAAGGGTCCCCATAATCTCCTCATTGTCCCTCATTAGGATGGCAGAAGCTGCCTAATTGGAAAGTTATAAGATCCAACTAATACTCCTTAAATTAACCTGCTGAGTAATAAAGAAATCTCTCTCAACCCAAATACATATGTGACAGGGTTAACACATACCCTTTGTTTGTAAACTCCACACATCCCCTCTCCTCTCCTCCCCTCTCCACCCCTGCTTTCTCCCTGCCTGAAGACGGGCGGTTGAATTTTTAGGAGGTGTTTTTACATTGCTGGGGCACTGCGGGTGACTCATGAGTATAAATTAAGTGGCCTCCACCGGATCCGGGGCGCAGGACAAAAAAGGACAAAATTGTCTTTTGCTTGTCGTGCGATGAATTAAACGGGAGATCGCACCCTGCTTTGTGTCTATTTTTTTCGGAGCCAAACCTACGACAGGCACATTGCACGGCAAAGTGCACAAATGGAAGTCAATTAGCCTGCTTTCCTTCGATTACCATGGCCCTAGAATGCCAGGCAACACGTTTTTACAATCCAATATAACAGTCCGATTTTAACACGTCAGGCACATAACAGCATCATTCCCTCTCATAGCCGTGCCGATCCATCGGCCTAGATTACATTCTGATATCCGGGAGTGCGGTGTGAACCCGGGACGTTAAGAATCAGAATTAAAGGGCATCCAAATTTGAGGAAGGACATTCTTGCTTTTGAGGGCGTGCAGCGTAGGTTCACCAGGTTAATTCCCAGGATGGCGGGACTGTCGTATGTTGAAAGACTGGAGCGACTGGGCTTGTAAACACTGGAATTTAGAAGGGTGAGAGGGGATCTTATCGAAACATAAGATTATTAAGGGACTGGACACGCTAGAGGCAGGAAACATGTTCCCCATGTTGGGGGAGTCCAGAACCAGATGGCCACAGTTTAAGAATAAGTGGTAGGCCATTTAGAATGGAGGTGAGGAAAAATGTTTTCACTCAGAGAGTTGTGAAGCTGTGAAACTCTCTGCCTCAGAAGGCAGTGGAGTCCAATTCCCTGGATGCTTTCAAGAGAGAGTTAAATAGAGCTCTTAATGATAGCGGAGTCAGGGGGTATGTGGAGAGGGCAGGAACGGGGTACTGATTGTGGATGATCAGCCATGATCACGGTGAATGGCGGTGCTGGCTCGAAGGGCCAAATGGCCTACTCCTGCACCTATTGTCTATTTTCTATTGCCATGCTTTTAGGAAGGAGATGAGGAGAAATCTCTTTAGTCAGAGGGTGGTGAACCTGTGGAATTCTTTGCAACAGAAGGCCGTGGAGGGGAGGCCAGGTCAGTGGATATTTTTAAGGCAGAGATAGATAGATAGATTCTTGATTAGTACAGGTGTCAGAGGTTATGGGGAGAAGGCAGGAGAATGGGGTTAGGAGGGAGAGATAGATCAAACATGATTTAATACAGAAAAGTGTGAGGTGTTGCATTTTGGGACGTCAAACAAAAGCAGGACCTACACAGTAAATGTTAGGCCTCTGGGTAGTGTTGTAGAGCAGAGGGATCCAGAAGTACAGGTGCTTGGTTCCTTGAAGGTCGAGTCGCACGTAGATAGGGTGGTCAAAAAGGCACTTTGGCCTTCATCAGTCAGAATATTGAGTATAGAAGTTGGGAGGTCATGTTGCAGTTGTATAAGACGTTGGCAAGACCGCATTTAAAATATTGTGTTCAGTTCTGGGCACCATGTTATAGGAAATTATTCACAAAATGCTGGAGTAACTCAGCAGGTCAGGCAGCATCTCAGGAGAGAAGGAATGGGTGACGTTTCGGGTCGAGACCCTTCTTCAGACTGAAGATATTGTCAAGCTTGAAAGGGTTCAGAAAAGATTTATGAGGATGTTGCCAGGACTAGAGGGTGTGATCTATAGGGAGAGATTGAGTGGGTTGGGTCTCTATTCCATGGAGCGCAGGAGGATGAGGGGAGATCTTATAGAGGTGTACAAAATCATGAGAGGAATAGATCGGGTAGATGCACAGAGTCTTTTGCCCAGAGTAGGGGAATCGAGGACCAGAGCACATAGATTCAAGGCGAAGGGGAAAAGATTTAATAGGAATCCGAGGGGTAACTTTTTCACACGAAGGGCGATGGGTGTATGGAACAAGCTGCCAGAGGAGGTAGTTGAGGCTGGGACGATCCCATCGTTTAAGAAGCAATTAGACAGGTATATGGATAGGACAGGTTTGGAGGGATATGGACCAAGCGCTGGCAAGTGGGACTAGTGTAGCTGGGACATTGTTGGCCGTTGTGGGCAAGTTGGGCCAATGGGCCTGTTTCCACACTGTATCACTCTATGACTCCACGTCTATGGTTGAATGGCAGAGTTGACTTGACGGGCCAAATGGCCTAATTCTACTCCTATTCCTTTTGACCTTATGACGTTCATGATTCAGGGGGAAGGGGCTCCCAATGAGGTCAAGCTGACCTGCAAGCTTCTTGAAACCTCTCGGCTGATGTCTCAAAATTAATTCAGCAACAAATCTTCAGGCTCAATTGCCAGGATTTGTCCTGAATGCCTGTCATAGATAGATACAGAGAGAGTTGGCAGAATGGCACAGCGGTAGCGTTGCTGCCTTACAGAGGCAGAGACCCGAGTTCGATCCTGACCACAGGTGCTGTCTGTTCGGAGTTTGCACGTTCTCCCCGTGACTGCCTGGGTTTTCTCCGGGTGTTCTGGTTTCCTCCCACAATCCAAAGACATACAGGTTATTTGGCTTCGGTAAAAATTGTAAATCGTCCCAGGTGTGTAGGATAGTGGTAGTGTATGGAGGGAGGTTGGGGGGGGGGGGGGGGGGGGGAGAGAAAGGGGGAAAATCGCAGGTCGGCGCAGTCATGGTGGGCAAGGGTCTGTATCTCTAAACTAAAATAAACTGGACGTGCAGGTTTGTAGCTTAATTGTCTTCTGTAAATTGTTCCTAGCCTGTAGGATAGAACGAGTGTATGGCGATTGTTGGTCGGCACAGACTCGGTAGGCTAAAAGGACTGTTTCCATGCTGGATCTCTAAACTAAATGCAGGCCCTTTGGCACACCGAGTTCATGGTGACCATGAAACACCTAGTCACATAATCTACCCCATCTATTCCGCTCATGATCTCAGTAAGATCACCCCTCGTGCTTCAAGGAATAGAGTCCCAGCCTGCTCAACTTCTCCCTGTAGCTCGGGCCCTCGAGTCCTGGCAACATCCTCGTAAATCTTCTCTTCACCCTTACTCCAACACGGAGGTACTTTTGTAAACCAGCATCTGCAGTCCCTTGTTTCTTTTAGTTTAGCTTAGTGATAAAGAGTGGAAACAGGCCCTTCGGCCCACCAGGTCTGCGCTGACCAATGATCACCCGTACACTAGTTCTATCCTACGTACTAGGGACAATTTACAGAAGCCAATTAATCTACAAACTTGCACGTCTTTGGAATGAGAGAGGAAACCAGAGCACCTGGAGAAAACCCACTAGGTCACAGGGAGAACGTACACACCGGTAGTCAGAAACGAACTTCAGGTCTACGAGAATGATCGGGTTAACATATGATGATCATTTTACGACACTGGGGTTGTACTCGTTGGAGTTTAGAAGGATGAGGGGGTCTTATAGTGAAAGGCCAGGATAGAGTGGATGTGGAGAGGATGTTCCCACTAATGCGAGAGTCTAGGACCAGAGGCCATCGGCTCAAAATAAAAGGACGTACCTTGAGAAAGGAGATGAGGAGGAATTTCTTCAGTCAGAGGATGGTGGATCTGTGGAATTCATTGCCACAGAAGGCTGTGGAGGCCAAGTCAATGGATATTTTTAAAGTGGAGATTGATAGATTCTTAATTTGTAAGGGTGACAAGGGCTATGGGGAGCATGCAGGAAAATGGGTTTTAGAGGGAAAGATAGATCACCATGATTGAATGGCAGAGTGGACTAGATGGGCCAAATGCTCCTAGAACGTATAAACTCGCAGTCAGGATCGAACTTGTGACTCCATTGCATTGTTGGCAATTGAGCTAAGACAAGGGTGGGGGAGGGGGAGGGAGGGAGATGGGTTGTCCTATGGAAGGGCTGGGGGGTGTTTTTGAGGTGAATGCTGGATCCTTGATGATGACGTGGCGGATCACAAATGGAATTATCTCTGAGGTGCAATGCAAATGGACAGCATCGAGCAAGTGTCTTTGATGGAGAAGATCTGTTGAACTGGTTGAGCAGGTTCGATCCGCTTACCCAGTGAGTTTCCAGTGCAGCAGGTTTAAATGAGCAAGCAGCCCTGACAGAAAGCAGCAACCCACTGACATTCGTCAAACAAAATGTTGGGCTTGCATTTATGAAATTCCTTGGGAGTTTCACAGAGCACAACTGCGTTAAAAGAAGGCTTAGCACCACACGACTAGTTAAAAAGACCAGATGCTGGTTGACCAAAGAAATACTCAAAATGGTGGGGTAACTCAGCATCTCTGGAGAACAGGGGTGGGTGACGTTTCAGGTCAGGACCCTTGTTCAGACTGATTGCAGGTGAGGGGGGGGGGGGGGTGGGAGAGAATGCTGGAAGAAAGGAGGGGTAGGGAAAAGTGAACACAGGTGAGGGGGGGTATTGATAGGCAGATGGTTAGACAATGTCCAGAGGTGAAACTCAAGATTTCAAGATATAACTCAACATAGACACAAAGTGCTGGGGTAAACTCAGCGGGTCAGGCAGCATCTCTGGAGAACATGGATAGGTGACGTTTCGGGTGGGGACCCTTCTTCAGACCAATGAAAAGCTTGGGCAGCTGACAGCTCAGTGGTATGAATATTGATTTCTCTCACTTCAGGCAGCCCCGGCATCCCCTCTCTCTCTATCCCTCCCCCACCCAAGTCGCACCAGCTTCTCGTTTTCATCCAACAAACTGCTACCAATGGTCTGTTTCCTTTATAATTGTTGCTTTATTGCATACCTTTTATTCATTGTTCTTTATCTCTCCACATCATCGTCTATATCTCTCGTTTCCTTTATCCTTAACCAGTCTGAAGAAGGGTCTCGACCCGAAACGTCACCCATGCCTTCTCTCCAGAGATGCTGCCTGTCCCGCTGAGTTACTCCAGCATTTTGTGTGTATCACCATTTTAAGTAACTCTGCTGACTGGATAAAATATTACAATGTTGCACAACATTAAACAAAAAGAGTAAATGGAATGTGCTATAGGATACCAAATGGAACAACATCCATTTGTTTGGAAAATCTGAAAGATAGACACAAAATGCTGGAGTAACTCAGCGGGTCAGGCAGGGAGGGAGAGAGAAAACGGGTAATTATAGACCAGTTAGTCTGACATCAGTGGTGGGGAAGATGCTGGAGTCAATTATAAAAGACGAAATTGCTGAGCATTTGGATAGCGGTAACGGGATCATTCCGAGTCAGCATGGATTTACGAAGGGGAAATCATGCTTGACAAATCTACTGGAATTTTTTGAGGATGTAACTAGGAAAATTGACAGGGGTGGTGTACCTCGACTTTCAGAAAGCCTTCGACAAGGTCCCACATAGGAGATTAGTGGGCAAAATTAGAGCACATGGTATTGGGGGTAGGGTACTGACATGGATAGAAAATTGGTTGACAGACAGAAAGCAAAGAGTGAGGATAAATGGGTCCCTTTCGGAATGGCAGGCAGTGACCAGTGGAGTACCGCAAGGTTCGGTGCTGGGACCCCAACTATTTACGATATACATTAATGACTTAGATGAAGGGATTAAAAGTACCATTAGCAAATTTGCAGATGATACTAAGCTGGGGGGTAGTGTGAATTGTGTGGAAGATGCAATAAGGCTGCAGGGTGACTTGGACAGGTTGTGTGAGTGGGCGGATACATGGCAGATGCAGTTTAATGTAGATAAGTGTGAGGTTATTCACTTTGGAAGTAAGAATAGAAAGGCAGATTATTACCTGAATGGTGTCAAGTTAGGAAGAGGGGATGTTCAACGAGATCTGGGTGTCCTAGTGCATCAGTCACTGAAAGGAAGCATGCAGGTACAGCAGGCAGTGAAGAAAGCCAATGGAATGTTGGCCTTCGTAACAAGAGGAGTTGAGTATAGGAGCAAAGAGGTCCTTCTACAGTTGTACCGGGCCCTGGTGAGACCGCACCTGGAGTACTGTGTGCAGTTTTGGTCTCCAAATTTGAGGAAGGATATTCTTGCTATTGAGGGCGTGCAGCGTAGGTTCACTAGGTTAATTCCCGGAATGGCGGGACTGTCGTATGTTGAGAGGCTGGAGCAATTAGGCTTGTATACACTGGAATTTAGAAGGATGAGGGGGGATCTTATTGAAACATGTAAGATAATTAGGGGATTGGACACATTAGAGGCAGGAAACATGTTCCCAATGTTGGGAGAGTCCAGAACAAGGGGCCACAGTTTAAGAATAAGGGGTAGGCCATTTAGAACGGAGATGAGGAAGAACTTTTTCAGTCAGAGAGTGGTGAAGGTGTGGAATTCTCTGCCTCAGAAGGCAGTGGAGGCCAGTTCGTTGGATGCTTTCAAGAGAGAGCTGGATAGAGCTCTTAAGGATAGCGGAGTGAGGGGGTATGGGGAGAAGGCAGGAACGGGGTACTGATTGAGAGTGATCAGCCATGATCGCATTGAATGGCGGTGCTGGCTCGAAGGGCTGAATGGCCTACTCCTGCACCTATTGTCTATTGTCTATCTCTGGAGAGAAAGGGTGGGTGACCTTTTGGACCGAGACCCTTCGTCAGACTGAGGAAGTCTCAGATAGTCTGCCAGTCCAGCCTCAACAAAATCGTGACTGTGGTTGATTTGTGGAGTTTTATTGTTTATCCTCTCTTAAGTAAGGAGACAAAAACTGTACACAGTACTCCGGGTGTGACCTGTGTGATTGCAGATGTTTCTCTATTTTTAAACCCCACTCCTTAGCAATAAATGCCAATATACCACCTGTCGTCTTAATTACTTGCTACACCTGAAAGCTAATGTTTGCATTTAGTGCATAAGAACACCTATATCTCTGTACTCTGTACTCCACTCAGTTGCAACTTTTCTTCATTTCGGTCAGCTTATTGTCACGTGTACCCTAAGTGTAGCGAAAAGCTTTCTGTCGCGTGCAAACCAGTCAGCGGAAAGACAATACATGATTACAATCGGACCATTTACAGTATTACGTAGGATAAGATAATAATCTACCCGCTTTAACTTCTCTTACCCAAGTGCATGATCTCACACTTCCCTACATTCCCTTGCACCAGGTTTGATCCTCTCGCCCGTCACCCCATCTGGATTCAGTTGCCGACTGCAAATACCCTCACAGCAGCAACTTTTCGTATTCATCAGCAAACATCAACACCATGACCTCAACGCCTCTGCTCCACCTCCTTTACCACTAAACCATTTGTAATGAGTTAATGACGGACTGTGTGGATGGTTCAGTTTAGTTTATTGGCATGTGTACCGAGGTGGAGTGACCAAGCTCTTGCTGCGTGCTAACCAGTCAGCAGAAAGACCGTACATGATCACGATCGAGGCGTTTACAGGATGGGATGGGAACTGGAGACAGAGCGAGCTGGAAATCAGGTCATAGCTTGAGTCACCACTTTCGGAAACAGGATCACAGTCGGGTGGGAAAACTCGAGGGCGCAAGATAAAGCAAAAATCCTGGAATTGAGATACAACAGCGCCCAACTCTTTTGCAGCCTCGGTGACTCACTTTGGCCATCAATACAGCTGCCCGACACATTCACTTTCTAACATTGGGCAGGGGCTCGCTCTGGTGAGTGTCCTTCACTTGAAAGGGAGATTTTTTTTTATCACCTTAAACAAAAGGCTCCACTGTCGCCCTTCTGTGAAGGCAGCTCCTTTGCCTTCAAACCCTGCTCCTGCAGAGAGAGGCCTTGGCAATAAAAAATAACCTCCAGGCCATTTCCATCACTAACCAAACTCTCAGAGAGCATTTCGGAGCTCAGCGGAGAGAAGCTGTAGGTTAGTTCCCCCGCTCCCTCAACCAGAGAGCATTGCTGAACTACTACAGTCAGAGAGTCACAGTGTGGAGACAGGCCCTTCGGCCCAACTTGCCCACACAAGTCCCAGCTACACTAGTCCCACCTACACTAGTCCCACCTGCCTGTGCTTGGTCCATATCCCTCCAAACCTGTCCTATCCATGTACCTGTCTAACTGTTTCTTAAACGTTGGGATAGTCCCAGCCTCAACTACCTCCTCTGGCAGCTCGTTCCATACACCCACCACCCTTTGCGTGAAAAAGATACCCCTCAGATTCCTATTAAATTTTTTCTCCTTCACCTTGACACATTTTCCTCTGGTCCTCGATTCCCCTACACTGGGCAAGAGACTCTGTGCATCTACCCAATCTACTCCTCTCATGATTTTATACACCTACTATCTACCTCATTGGTGACCCTCGGACTATCCTCGATCGGACTTTGCTGGCTTTACCTGGCGCTAAACGTTATTTGCTCATCATGTATTTGTACACTGTAAATGGCTTGATTGTAATCATGTATTGTCTTTCTGCTGGCTGGTTAGCACGCAACAAAAAGCTTTTCATTGTACTGCAATACACCAAATAATATAAACTAAACTGAACAGCCCTGCCAAAGGATAGTATTAATGTGCTGGTCAGCACAGACTCGATGGGACAAAGGGCCTGTTTCCACGCTGTGTCTCTAAACTAAACAAAACATGACACGAATGAATAGAGGTATAGCTTTGGAAAAGATTTTTTGCACAGTACTTGTTTTATATGGGAGTTTTTTTCTGAATAAAGTTTATTTTTATTTTTTATTTTTAAGTTGCTGTCTCCTGTGTCCCCTTTTGTGATAGAAAAGTTAAATGATTCGATCGTGCTTTATTTGTCACACATGCAAGTGCGCAGTGAAATTCTGCCGCCATGTTTTGGTGCCATTTCCAAAGTTGCCGTAAGTTCTAGGAGCAGAATTAAGGCCATTCAGCCCATCAACTCTACTCCGCCATTCAATCATGACTGATCTATCTTTCCCTCTCAACCCCATTCTCCTGTTGCTCAAGCTGCTTTTAAATCAAACAATGAAGCTTGTGAAAGGTAAACACGTGATGTGTGTTGGTCCCTGACCACACGCACTTAGTGAGAACACCAGCTCCTATTCCTCCTGGAGGGCAGATTGGATCAGTTTGTACAGCCCTAGTGCTGGAGGAACTCAGCGGGTCTGGCAGCATCTGTGGAAGGAATGGACAGACGGCATTTCGGGTCGGGAGCCTTTATGGTGGCACATTGGCATTGCGGTAGAGCTGCTGCCTTACAGCGCCAGAGACCCGAGTTCGATTCTGACTACGGGTGCTGTCTGTACGGAGTTTGTACGTTCTCCCCGTGACCTGCGTGGGTTTTCTCAGAGATCTTCGGTTTCCTCCCACACTCAAAAGACGTACAGGTGTGCAGGTTAGTTGGCTTGGTATAAATGTAAAATTATCCCTAGTGTTGTAGGGTAGTGTTAGTGTGCGGGGATCGCTGGTCGGTGCGGGCTTGGTGGGTCAAAAGGCCTGTTACCGCGCTGTATCTCTAAACTAAACTAAACCCTTCTCCAGACTCGTTAAGGCAGCCAGCATCATCAAAGACCCATACCACCCTGGCTATGCTCTCATCTCACTCCTGCCATTGGGATGAAGGTATAGGAGTCTGAAAATCCTGACCTCCGAGTTCAAAAACAGCCTCTTCCCGACAACCATGAGATCTTGAACACTACATACACCAACTAAACTATGAACTACAAAATCTCTCGGTTGCACTAAGGACTCTGGGCGTTTTACGCTAATTTGGGGCTTTTTAATTTATTGAACATAATTTTGTCCATAATGTTATCTCTGAGTACCGTGTTTACAGAGCTGTTAGGTGGCTGCAAGTAAGGATTTCATTGTTCTGATTCGGTACATATGACAATTGAACACGTGTAGGAAGGAACTTCACGCAATGGGAGGGAGGTGTCGGAGATAGTCCAGGTGAATTTGACGGCAGGGTGGAAGTGCTTTACAGCGAATGCAGTGCCGGAGACTCAGGTTCGATCCTGACTACGGGTGCTGCACTGTAAGGAGTTTGTACGTTCTCCCCGTGACCTGCGTGGGTTTTCTCCGAGATCTTCGGTTTCCTCCCACACTCCAAAGACGTGCAAGTTTGTAGGTTAATTGGCTGGGTAAATGTAAAAATTGTCCCTAGTGGGTGTAGGATAGTGTTAATGTGCGGGGATCGCTGGGCGGCACGGACTTGGAGGGCCGAAAAGGCCTGTTTCCGGCTGTATATATATGATATGATGATAATACTTTTTCCCGGTCAATGCAACACAACAGATTGACCATACAGTTGTGAAAGTTAAATAGTGCAAAAAACATTGTATCAAAAAATAAAAAATATATAATCACACATATTTTCTGACCGAAAAAAAATAAAGGTGTAGGCAGAAGCCAAAGCTTATTATGCCGACCCTTAATACTTAACAAAATATAACACATCTATTTTTCACATGTGTTCTTACCCTCATTTTTTCAAATATATAATTACCCGTGAGTGGATTACCTGCTCTCCCTCACTGAAAACATACCTTGGATACAGTCAGGAAGTGTTCTTTCTTTTGCTCTAAACATTATTTCTAGAGTTTTAAAGTCTACTAGGTCCATAAATTTCAGGGCATATGATTTCATAAATAATGGGTTGGTTGGGTCATTATAACCAGCCTTATTGACAATTCTTATGGCTTTTTTTGCAATATAAAGATTGAATTAGTGCTAGTTTTGTAAGTGTTACCCCCATACTTCTACACAGTATGTAATATATGGAATAATGAGTGAGCAATATAGTGGTGAATTCAAGAAAGCGGAGGGAGGTGTAAGCGCAGTTTAGTTTAGTTTAGTTAAGAGATACAGTGTGGAAACAGGCCCTTCGGCCCATCGAATCCGTGCTGACCAGCGATCCCCGCACAATTTCACTATCCTACCCACGCCTAGGGACAATTTACAATTTTACCAAGCCAATTAAACCTACAGACCTGTAGGTGTTTGGAGTGTGGGAGGAACCCGGAGAAAACCCTGTGCAGGTCACGGGGAGAATGTACAAACTCCCAACAGCCAAGCACCTGTAGTCAGGATGGAACCCGGGTATCTGGCGCTGTAAGGCAGCAACTCTACCGCTGCGCCACCGTGCCGCCTTTGACTTGACTGCTGACACTGTTGGCAGTAGAGTTCCACTCAATGCGAGCCTGGATTCTGTGTTGGAATTACTGGAGTGGGTCACCGACTGACTTAAAGGCAATAGGCTACCAAGGCTGGACACAAAATGCTGGAGTACCTCAGCCTATAAATCAGAACGCGACCCACTCCAGCTACCAAGGTTGACATGATTAGCTGACATAATTAAGGAGCTATTGCCTGGTGCAGCACCACAAGGGGCAGGGGGTTGAGTTGACCTCCTTGGTTTATCTAATTGGAGCATCTCTGGTCCTGGAGCCTGGCTCTTCTACACTGGCTAGGTTGCATTTTCATGCGTTTTCGCACAAAAGGATCCTCTTTTGTCTCATAATCTCGAGCTGCTAATGATGCCTAATGATGGCTTCAGCCTCCGCCAGTAACCCCCTCCCAGTGCAGCTATTTCACTTGATAAGCTGCTGATCGGGAGATGTAAGCGCGGCCATAGGAATGTTCACCTGACCCACTCACAAACATTCTTATCCGGGACGTCTGCAAGAAAAGGGGTGATGTTTCGGGACTTTCAGTCTGAAGAAGGGTCTCGAACCAACACATTACCCATTCCTTCTCTCCAGATATGCTGCCTGTCCCGCTGAGTTACAGCTACACCTGAATTCTTGCTATTGAGGGTCTGCAGCATAGGTTTACTAGGTTAATTCCCGGAATGGCGGGACTGTCATATGTTGAAAGACTGGAGCGACTAGGCTTGTAGACACTGGAATTTAGAAGGATGAGAGGAGATCTTATCGAAACGTATAAGATTATTAAGGGGTTGGACACGTTAGAGGCAGGAAACATGTTCCCAATGTTGGGGGAGTCCAGAACAAGGGGCCACAGTTTAAGAATAAGGGGCAGGCCATTTAGAACGGAGATGAGGAAAAACGTCTTCAGTCAGAGAGTTGTAAATCTGTGGAATTCTCTGCCTCAGAAGGCAGTGGAGGCCAATTCTCTGAATGCATTCAAGAGAGAGTTAGATAGAGCTCTTAAGGATAGCGGAGTCAGGGGGTATGGGGAGAAGGCAGGAACGGGGTACTGATTGAGAATGATCAGCCATGATCACATTGAATGGTGGTGCTGGCTCAAAGGGCCAAATGGCCTATTCCTGTGGGAGGGATGGAGGGAGGGAGGGAGGGAGGGAGGGAGGGAGGGAGGGAGGGAGGGAGGGGGAGTGGGTGAGGAGAGGGTGCTGCACCAATGCAGGAGAGGTAACGCTCCTTTCTTTACAAAGTTCAATTCCTGTTTATCCAAAGATTAAAATCCTGACAGCAAGGGAGCATTTCATTAAACCTGAGGGCCCGGGTTAGTTTAGTGACAGAAAGAGAATGAGATGCAACTGTGAATTCAATTTTTTTTTTCAAAAGACAAAATGCAGGAAATACCCAACAGGTTTTTTGGCATCTGTGAAAAGAAAAAGAGAACCTACTAACTGTAAGCACTGGCACAGATTATGAGTCTACGTCTACGTCTAAAATATTAACCAGCATCTAATTCTTTTTAGCTTCCACTGGGGCTGCTAGATATTCCTAGCATCGTTCAGTTTATTTTCTTGATGTTTTAAGCTCTTATCAACATCTGACACTTTCATTTCTTCAACGGTGGGACTTAACTTTGGACAGTCTTAACTTAGTGGAATTTCTCCCTCTGTCTTCCCCTCTCTCACCTTCTTCCTCTCTCTCTACCCTCTCTCTCTACCTTTTCTCTCTACCCTCTCTCTCTACCCTCTCTCTCTACCCTCTCTCTCTACCCTCTCTCTCTCGCTACCCCCTCTCTCTCTCTCTACCCTCTCGCCCTCTCTACCATCTCTCCCTCTCTACCATCTCTCCCTCTCTCTCTCTACCCTCTCCCTCTCTACCCTCTCTCTCTCTACTCTCTCTACCCTCTCTCTCTCTCTCTCTACCCTCTCTCTACCCTCTCTCTCTCTCTACCCTCTCTCCCTCTCTACCATCTCTCCCTCTCTACCCTCTCCACCCTCTCTCTCTCTCTACCCTCTCTCTCTACCCTCTCTCTCTCTACCCTCTCTCTCTCTCTACCCTCTCTCTACCCTCTCTCTCTCTCCACCCTCTCTCTCTCTCTCTACCCTCTCTCTCTCTACCCTCTCTCTCTCTCTCTCTCTCTACCCTCTCTCTCTCTACCCTCTCTCTCTCTACCCTCTCTCACTACCCTCTCTCACTACCCTCTCTCACACTACCCCCTCTCTACCCTCTCTCTCTCTCTACCCCCTCTCTCTCTCTCTCTCTCTCTCTCTCTCTACCCTCTCTCTCTCTACCCTCTCTCTCTCTACCCTCTCCCTCTCTACCCTCTCTCTCTACCCTCTCTCTCTCTACCCTCTCTCTCTCTCTCTACCCTCTCTCTCTCTACCCTCTCTCTCTCTCTACCCTCTCTCTCTCTCTCTCTACCCTCTCTCTCTCTCTCTCTCTACCCTCTCTCCCTCTCTACCATCTCTCCCTCTCTACCCCCTCTCTCTCTACCCTCTCTCTCTACCCTCTCTCTCTCTCTCTCCCCCCTCTCCATCTCTCCCCCCCCCCCCTCCCCGTCACTCTCTCTCTTCTCCCCCTCCATCTCTCTCCCCCCCCCCCCTCTCTCTCTCGGTTCTGTGTGTGTGCCTGTACCATTGTCAGCCAGCTCCTGGGCTGTGTGATGTGGTTTGGATGGATTGGTAACATCTTAATCAGCATGCTCTGCTGCCCCAGCCACAGAATGGCAGCTCTGAGGCTGGCAGTGTTTGGCCTGTGACTGGGGGGGGGGGGGGGGGGGGGGGGGGGGGGGTGGGGTGCTGGGCGTTGTGTGGGTTCCACCTTCTGCTGGCAGGGTCGGATCCACACGCTAACAGAAACACAGCGAGTATTTCTTTTCTCTCTCTGCTGTCACTGGTCGTTCGGGTTTTCTCTTGGTTTATTGTTGGGCATAAATCATTCACACTTGTGCGGGTTTATGACATCTGCAAACACTGGGGATCTGGCCACTTAGACTTTCCAATGGCCGGCGCAGATTGCAAGGTAGAAGGTAATTTCCTGCCATTCCGGGGAGAGTGAAAACAGGCAACGTCAGGCAGTTCCACTGATACCAGTCGCAGTCTGTTCTTGCTGCAATCTGTTACCATTATAGACAATAGACAATAGGTGCAGGAGGAGGCCATTCGGCCCGTCGAACCAGCACCGCCATTCAATGTGATCATGGCTGATCATTCTCATTCAGTACCCCGTTCCTGCCTTCTCCCCATACCCCCTGACTCCGCTATCCTTAAGAGCTCTATCCAGCTCTCTCTTGAATGCATTCAGAGAATTGGCCTCCACTGCCTTCTGAGGCAGAGAATTCCACAGATTTACAACTCTCTGACTGAATTTTTTTTCCTCATTTCCATTCTAAATGGCCTACCCCTTATTCTTAAACTGTGGCCCCTGGTTCTGGACTCCCCCAACATTGGGAACATGTTTTCTGCCTCTAACGTGTCCAACCCCTTAATAATCTTATACGTTTCAATAAGATCCCCTCTCATCCTTCTAAATTCCAGTGTATACAAGCCTAGTCGCTCCAGTCTTTCAACATACGACAGTCCCGCCATTCCGGGAATTAACCTAGTAAACCTACGCTGCACGCCCTCAGTAGCAAGAATATCCGTCCTCAAATATGGAGAATTCTCTGCCTCAGAAGGCAGTGGAGGCCAATTCTCTGAATGCATTCAAGAGAGAGCTGGATAGAGCTCTTAAGGATAGCGGAGTCAGGGGGTATGGGGAGAAGACAGGAATGGGGTACTGATTGAGAATGATCAGCCATGATCACATTGAATGGCGATGCTGGCTCGAAGGGCCGAATGGCCTCCTCCTGCACCTATTGTCTATTGTCTATTGTACAATGCCCTTGTAAATTCTCATCCAAATCATTGATTATAGATGTCAAACAATAATGGGCGCAGCACCGATCCCTGAGGCACCCCGCGAGTCACAGGCCAAAATGTAGAAACCAGTTCTTCAGACTGAAAGCCTGATCCAGGAGGAACGAGCTGACTTGATAGAGCTCTTAATGATAGCGGAGTCAGGGGGTATGGGGAGAAGGCAGGAACGGGGTACTGATTGCGAATGATCAGTCATGATCACATTGAATGGCGGTGCTGGCTCGAAGGGCCGAATGGCCTCCTCCTGCACCTATTGTCTAGTGACGATAGAGAATTGGCTTCATGGATAGAAGCAGGAGGTGGTGGTGTAAGTTTATTTTAGAGGTTTGTGATGAGCAGACACACAGTGCTGGAGTAACTCAGCGGGTCAGGCAGCATTTCCGGAGAACATGGATAGGTAACGTTTCGGAACAACTCTGAAGAAGGATTCCAACCTGAAACGTCACCTATCCATGTTCTCCAGAGATGCTGCCTGACCCACTGAGTTACTCCAGCACTCTGTGAAACGTCACCTATTCATGTTCTCCAGAGATGCTGCCTGACCCACTGAGTTATCCCACCACTCTGTGTACACTGGTCACAGACCTCCGGTCTGAAATATGAACTTATACCACCGCCTCCCGCTTCCTTCCATGAAGCCAATTCTCCATCAATTCAGCTCGCTCTCCCCGGGTCAGGGTTTCAGTCTGTAGAAGCTTCCCGACCCAAAACGGTACCCATCTTCTTTTTCCAGAGATGCTGCCTGACGGCCTGGCACGGTGGCGCAGTGGCAGAGTTGCTGCTCCACAGCGCCAGAGACTCAGGTTCGATCCTGACTACGGGTGCTGTCTGTACGGAGTTTGTACGTTCTCTCCATGACCTGCGTGGGTTTTCGCCGAGATCTTCGGTTTCCTCCCACACTCCAAAGACGTACAGGTTTGTAGGTTAATTGGCTGGGTATGAATGTATATCGTAGGTTAGTGTAAATATGTGGGAATCGCTGGTCGGTGCGGATTCGGTGGGCCGAAAGGCCTGTATCCACGCTGTATCTCTTAAATAAACTAAACCCGCTGAGTTACTCCAGCACTTTGCGTCTATCTTCGGTTTAAACCAGCATCTGCAGTTCCTTCCGACACATGTGTAGGAAGGAACTGCAAACTGCAGATGCTGGTTTAAACCGAAGATAGACACTGAAAATACTGGAGTAACTCAACGGGACGGGCAGTGTCTCTTGAGAGAAGGTTTGGGTGATGTTTTGGGTGGAGACCCTACTTCAGACTCCTTCCTACATATTCTCCCAGGATCCCGTTTGATCTAGCCTTCCAGAGGAGCCGACCGTGCAGAACCTTATCAAAGGTCTTGCTGCTGTGCTCACGTGTACCTGCCCTTTCAATCAGGGTCACTGGATAGCAATCAGGAGCAGAAGCACTGGTTAATTTTTCCTCCCTTCTGACGTGGCCCTGGGCATTACATCCCGATTGCAACTCCCAGTGATTACACCAGAAAATACCTCGAGAGACAAGAGTGTTTTATTGTCATACCAGCACCAAACATGGGGTCTTCAAAATAGCCTGAAGAAAATTCCAGAAGAGGTGACAAAAAAATAATAAATTACGGCACGAAGATTCATTTACCAGAAAACCGTTGTAAAATTGCAAAAGAGAAACCTCCCTATGGAAATGGCAATGCTCTCTCTGTTCCAAGGACACAAAATAAGGAAAATCGGACTTAAATGGGAAGATTTCACAGCGGTAACAAGAACAGGGAACCCTGTGTGTAACACTTTTCTTTTAAAGACAACTGATGAAGTTGACAAATCTGTAAAAATAAAAAGGCACACAAGACCCTTGACTACATAAATGCCCAGCGTTAAAACACAAATGTATGTATTCAATGTGCGTGGCAAGGAACTGCAGATGCTGGTTTATATCAAAGACAGACACAAAGTGCAGGGGTAACTCAGCAGGTCAGGCATCATCTCTGGAGAAAATGGATCAGGTGACGTTTCAGGTCGGAAGGGTCTCGACCCGAAACTTCACCCATCCTTTTTTTCCTCCAGAGATGCTGCCTGACCCGCTGTTATTCCAGCACTTTGCGTCTATCTCCAGGGTGTTTATTTAATGCCTCCATTTCAGGCCACACCAAAGTGCTTGATTGCCGCCGGATACTGCTGTTCTATGTCGACCATGCATTCTTCTAACTGGGCAAAAACACAAAGTGCTGCAGTAACTCAGCGGGTCAGGCCGCATCTGTGTAAGAAATGAAAAGGCGACCTTGTGGGTCGGAACCCTTCCTCAGAATGCACCCGTGCAGAACTCGATGACTTCATCAACTTTACTACTGACGCCCTGCCCTCAAATTCACTTGGACTATCTCTGACACTTCAATATCAATAGTCAATAGTCAATTTATTTGCCACATACACATAAATGTGCAGTGAAATGAAAAATGACCCGCAGTTCAACAATAAGACCAATAAAAATAAGCAATAAAAATATGCAATAACACATACAATCATAAACCAACACCAAACAAAAGAAACATCCATCACAGTGAGTCTCCTCCAGTCACCTCCTCACTGTGATGGAAGGCCAGAATGTCTTTTTCTCTTCCCCTGCCGTCTTCTCCCGATCCCTGTCTCCATCACAGGGGACAGAACATCGCAAATGCGCATTGTATGGGTGATTGTTGGTCGGCAGGGACTCATCGGGCCGAAGGGCCTGTTTCCACGCTGTTTCTCCAAACTATACAGTGTTTGTGCGATTCCCATGTCGACATAATGGGAGATATAATTTTTTCATTTAGTGCCAGCTTTCACAGTCAAACAGCATGGAAACAGACCTATCAGCCCAACTTGTCCATGCCGACCAAGATACCCCATCTAAGCTAATCCCGTTTACCCGCTTTTGGCCCAGGTCCCTCTAAACCTTTCCTATCCATGTACCACGTTGAAATTCTATTTGGTTTTAGTTGACAGACAGCATACTTTACATAACTATCTTTAACAAAACAGCCCTGCTTTGCTGCTTAGGGAGGGGGAGATTGCCATGAGATGGTAGAATCATAAGTCTGCAAAGTGAAATATTAACAGCTGTGTAACTAAGTCATTTCGAAAACGAGTGACTCCTGCTAATACCGTGTCAAAAATATCCCGAACTGCCAACTAATCAGTAACTAAAGTGGCACTAATGACAGCCACAAAGCATTGCTTCCAAAATTGAAACGCTGGCAACAAAAGGCAAACTGTCTGCGACTGACGAGGGTCTCAGATTAATCAGATAACTGCAGGACAGGGCAGCCCCCCCCTCCTCCCCACCGTAAATTACATGGGGGAAGCCTCTCTTCTTTGCATTTTTAAGTCGGGAGACAAAAGGCCTACCTCTCCCAGGGAAGCCCTCGCCGGAGGATTAAAGCTGCCATTGTTGGCTAAACATAAATTAGACGTCCTTTACAAACCCACCCCACCCTCTCAGCTGGGACCCTGACCCTCGGGGGCTGCTGGCCTGGTCGGTCCCCACCACTGGATGAAGAGGAACTGGGGGAGGAAACCCTCCCCTAATTCCCATTTACTGGTGCCCTCCCCTAATTCCCCATTTACTGGTGCCCTCCCCCTAATTCCCCATTTACTGGTGCCCTCCCTCAATTCCCCATTTACTGGTCCCCTCCCCTAATTCCCATTTACTGGTGCCCTCCCCTAATTCCTCATTTACTGGTGCCCTCCCCCCAATTCCCCATTTACCAGTGCCCTCCCCTAATTCCCCATGTACTGGTGCCCTCCCCTAATTCCCCATGTACTGGTGCCCTCCCCTAATTCCCCATTTACAGTAGAGTTGTGGCCCTAACAGTGCCAGAGATTAGTGCGGGTGTCAGGGGTTAAGGAGAGGAGGCAGGAGAATGGGGTTATGAGATAGATCAGCCACGATTGAATGGCGTAGAGTTGATAGGCCGAATGGCCTCATTCTACTATCAGAGAGAGTTAGATTGAGCTCAGGGCTAATGGAATTAAGGGATATGGGGAGAAAGCAGGAACGGGGTACTGATTTTGGATGATCAGCCATGATCATATTGAATGGCGGTGCTGGCTCAAAGGGCCGAATAGCCTACTCCTGCACCTATTTTCTGTCTCTATGTTTCTAAGAGCTCAGGCCCCAGTTCCAGAGGCAGATGGAATTTTGGGCACTTTATCAGCATCTCCGAAAGGGAATTGTCTGAAGGGACCAGGATCCAACAAAGCAAATAGACGCCGAGCGACACGACATGGCATGGAGGCAAAACTTGCAGCTTTTGTCCGTGCAAAGCCTCTGTCTGTGCAAAGTCACACCAAGGTGACCCTCGTTTAAGAACGATGTGTGATGGGGAAAATTCCCATCCTCCACTAGAGGGCAGCTCAGTCAACCAGCTGCCTGACAACACCCAGCTGCACTTTGACGGGCGTTAGACCATTAATTAGTTCAGTTTTAGAGATACAGCGCGGAAACAGGCCCTTCGGCCCACCGAGTCCGTGCCGACCAGCGATCCCTGCACACTAACACCATCCTACACACAAATTACAATCTTTACCGAAGCCAATTAACCCAACAAACAACCCCTGTACATCTTTGGAGAACTGCAGTTGTGAAGGCCTGGGTAGAGTGGATGTGGGGAGGGTATTTCCACTAATTGGCGAGTCTAGGACCAGAGGCCATAGCTTCAGAATTAAAGGACTTTCCTTTAGCAAGAAGACGAGGAGGAATTCCTTTAGTCAGAGGTGAATCTGTGGTATGGAGAGAAGGCAGGTACAGGTTACTGAGCTGGATGATCAGCCATGATCATATTGAATGGCGGTGCAGGCTCGAAGGGCCGAATGGCCTACTCCTGCACCTATTTTCTGTTTCTATGTGGAATTCATTGCCACAGAGGGCCGTGGATATTTTTAAGCTGGAGATTGACAGATTGTTGATTAGTACGGGTGTCTGGGGTTATGAGGGAGAGATAGATCAGCCATGATTGAAAGACAGAGTAGGCTTGATGGGCCAAATGGACTAATTCTGCTCCCATAAACCTATGAATCATGAACTTTACTGTGGCACGGACGAGCTCAATGCTTGAATGGAGCACTGATCCATTCTCACGGCCCACACCGTCCTTCACCAAGAATATAACGGCTTTTGTCAGAGTGCACGAGATAATCACGGGAACACATTTTTCAGCAATCATTGGCAGCTCATTTTATCTTCTGCATTCTTTCGAAGGACTAGACTTTATTTAATCTTATCCAGTTGTTGGGTAAACATGCAGGCAGCCAACAATGGGAATGTAGTCAGGGGGAACGTTAAGCTCCAGCTATTGCGGTATTGTTTCAGTGAAATACCAAGCTACTCTAATCCAGGTATTATTGTGAAGACCGGACCATTGCAGCGGAAAGGTCAACTGAAGTCAGCTCATAGTCACAGGTTCACAAGTTATAGGAGTAGAATTAGGCCATTCGGCCCATTGTGACTACTCCGCCATTCAATCAAGGCTGATCTCTGCCTCTTAACCCCATTTTCCTGCCTTCTCCCCATAACATAGAAAATAGATGCAGGAGTAGGCCATTCGGCTTTCGAGCCAGCCATTCAATATGATCATGGCTGATCATCCAGAATCAGTACCCCGTTCCTGCTTTCTCCCCATATCCCTTGATTCCGTTAGCCCTAAGAGCTATGTCGAACTCTCTCTTGCATACACCCAAAAACCCTTGACACCCATTCTAATCAAGAATTTGTCTATCTATATAGTCTTAAATATATCCACAGGTCTTGGCCTCCACAGACCACTGTGCCATTGAGTTCCATAGATTAACTACCCTCTGACTAAAGAAGTTCCTCCTCACCTCCTTTCTAAAAGAGCACCCTATAATTCTGAGGCTAACACCTCTAGTCCTGGACTCTCCCACCAGTGGAAACATCCACTCTATCTATGCCTTTCTACCCTAGTCCTATACACATCTGCACTGCTTAGATGCCAGGCACTGCTGTGGATTTCATTTAATTATGAAATGTTGGATCTAATATATTTTTCCAAATTTGAGGAAGGATATTCTTGCTATTGAGGGCTTGCAGCGTAGGTTTACTAGGTTAATTCCCGGAATGGCGGGACTGTCATATGTTGAAAGACTGGAGCGACTAAGCTTGTATACACTGGAATTTAGAAGGATGAGAGGGGATTTTATCGAAACATATAAGATTATTAAGGGGTTGGACACGTTAGAGGCAGGAAACATGTTCCCAATGTTGGGGAAGTCCAGAACAAGGGGCCACAGTTTAAGAATAAGGGGTAGGCCATTTAGAACGGAGATGAGGAAAAAAGAATTCAGTCAGAGAATTGTAAATCTGTGGAATTCTCTGCCTCAGAAGGCAGTGGAGGCCAATTCTCTGAATGCATTCAAGAGAGAACTAGGTAGAGCTCTTAAGAATAGCGGAGTCAGGGGGCATGGGGAGAAGGCAGGAACGGGGTACTGATTGAGAATGATCAGCCATTTCCAGAGGTGAGACGAGAGTCAATGCCCTTAAAAATAATCATCGCGTGGGACCGCGAGGGACCGCTAGACATCCTGTTATCAACAGGAGTGCACACGAGAGCCAGAATCATACCTTGCAGAAAGGAAGACGGTTGTCTTGGTTAGTGGCCCATTATCCCAGCCCCAGGACTCCAGGATGGCGTCCTAGTCCTAAGCATATTCACCTACTTCATCAATCAACTTTCTTCCTTAGAGTCGTAGAGTCATACAGCGTAGAAACAGGCCCTTCGGCCCAGCTTTACCCATGCAGACCAAGATGCCCCATCTACACTAGTCCCACCTGCCTGCGTTTGGCCCATATCCCTGAAAACCTTTCCTATCCACATACCTGTCCAAATGTCTTTTAAATGTTGTTTACTGTAATTTCTGCCTCATCTACCTCCTCTGGCAACTCATTCCATACACACACCGCCCTCGGTGTGAAAATGTTACCGCTCAGATTCCTATTAAATCTTTTCCCTCTCACCTTAAACCTATACAAAATCATGAGAGGAATAGATCGGGTAGATGCACAGAGTCTTTTACCCAGAGTAGGGGAATCAAGGACCAGAGGACATAGGTTCAAGATGAAGGGGAAAAGATTTAATTGGAATCCGAGAGGGTAACCTTTTCACACAAAGGGTGGTGGGTGTATGGAACAAGCTGCCAGAGGAGGTAGTTGAGGCTGGGACTGTCCCATTGTTTAAGAAGCAGTTGGACAGGTACATGGATAGGACAGGGTTGGAGGGTTATGGACCAAGCGCAGGCAGGTGGGACTAGGGTAGCTGGGATATGTTAGCCGGTGTGGGCCGAAGGGCCTGTTTCCACACTGTATCACTCTATGATCTATGACTCTATGTCCTCTGGTCCTTGATTCTCCTACTCTGGGTAAAAGACCCTGTGCCCAAAGCCTATCTATTCATGATCTTATACACCTCTATATCATCTCTCATCCTCCTGTGCGCAAAGGAATACAGTCCTAGACTGCCATCCACTCCCGACAGCTCAGGCCCTCAAGTCTTAAACCTCTGCACTATTTTCAGCTTACCAACATCTTTCCTTCTTGATGTGGGGGCATTTCCTGCTTCTTTTACTTATTACATAAAGTCTACATTTACATCTTTATACATCAGACAAGGAATCGGTGGAATTGATTTATTCACAGATAAGGAGATTCAAACGTTATGGGCTTTTAAACAGTTCATGATACTTGAAGGCTTATGGCGAGCGTAAAGTTGGATGAAATTAAAACCAGGGCGGCACAGTGGCACAGCGGTAAAGCTGCTGCCTTTCAGCACCCAGAGACCCGGGTTTGATCTCGATTACGGGTGCTGTCTGTAGGGAGCCTGTACGTTCTCCCTGAGACTGCGTGGGACACACTAGGGACGATTTGTAATTTTTTACCGAAGCCAATTAACTTACAAACCTGTCCGTCTTTGGAGTGTGGGAGGAAACCAGAGCACCCGGAGAAAACCCACGCAATCAGTGAAAGAAGGTACAAACTCCGTACAGACAACACCCGTGGTCAGGATGGAGCCCGGGTCTCTGGCGCTGTAAGGCAGCAACTCTACCGCTACGCCACCGTTCTGCCCTCATTGTAGTCTCTCTCCATTCACATGATAATCTGCTTTTCCACTCCTCTGACTGAAGTCCATGACCCAATCTCTCTGTATGCCCTTGTAGGACCTCACCATCCTCTCACAACACGCCCTGCCACCTATTTCTGCGTCACCAACAGGCACTTCCACCCTCTGTTCATTCCCTCCTGCAGGTCATTAAAGTAAATAGTTCTTGATTGGAACGGGTGCCAAGGGTTATGGGGAGAAGGCAGGAATATTGGATTAGATTTTTTAGATTTAGAGATACAGCGCGGAAACAGGCCCTTCGGCCCACCGAATCCGTGCCGCCCAGCGATCCCTTCACACTAACAATATCCTACACACACTAGGGACAATTTTTACATTTACCCAGTCAATTAACCTACATACCTGTACGTCTTTGGAGTGTGGGAGGAAACTGAAGATCTCGGAGAAAACCCACGCTGGTCATGGGGAGAACGTACAAACTCCGTACAGACGGCGCCCGTAGTCAGGATCGAACCCGAGTCTCCGGCGCTACATTCGCTGTAAGGCAGCAACTCTACCGCTGCGCCACCGTGCCGCCCAGGAGGCAGAGATCAGCCATGATTGAATGACGGAGTAGACTCGATAGGCCGAATGGCCTAATTCCACTCCTATAACTTAAGAACTTGTGAAACAGCAAACAATTGAAGGCTAAGATCGATCCCTGGTGTACTCTACGACCTACATCCCTCTTGCTTGAACAGGACCCATTTATCCCAGCTCTGTTTTTGTAAGTGACAGCCAGTATTCAACCCACGTTTATACACTAATATACAGGGAAATGGGCCAAAGCACAGGCAAAAGGGACGAGCTTAAATGGGGCATCGTTGTCAGCATGGATGTGTTTAGGCCAAAGGACTTCTTTCGGCGATGTATGACTATCACACTTTTCCCCAAATACCTTACTATTAATTGAGGCACCAGTCTCTCAAGAAGGGAAAAGCTGCCCGATAATCTGTCCGAATGAAGGCCCTGGCTCGAAATGTCACCTGTCCATGTTCTCCAGAAATGGTGCCTGGCCTTCTGAGTTACTCCAGCACTTTGTGCCCTGCTGAGCACTCAGCTCTGGTCACCTTACAGCCACATCTCTGGTACGGCCAGTAGATCAAGAGCAAAGAGTGTTTTATTGTCAAATGTCCCAGATAGAACAATGAAATTCTTACTTGCAGCAGCACAACAGAATATGTAATGGAATATTTCAATTTTAGACAGTTCCTCTGTCCCTCTCTTCCCCTCCTCCTTCCCAGATCTCCCTCTATCTTCCTGTCTCCACCTATATCCTTCCTTTGTCCCGCCCTCCTGACATCAGTCTGAAGAAGGGTCTCGACCCGAAACGTCACCCATTCCTTCTCTCCCGAGATGCTGCCTGACCTGCTGAGTTACTCCAACATTTTGTGAATAAACAGAATATGTAAAGATAGTACACTATAAATAATACAATAACAAGAAAAAAAAAAGTTCAGTGTGTAGACACACATACATTTGTGTGTGCGTATGTGTGCGTGTGTGTGTGTGTGCGTGTGTGTATGTGTGTACACACAATTAACTTTTTTCAGTGTATGTATACACACACACACACTGAAAAATGGTCAGTGTATGTATACATACACATATGTGCGCACACAAAAAAACAAACAGTAATAGTGCAATAATAACAATAATAGTCTACGTAGTTCAGAGCTTCTTTGAGGTTGCAGTGTTAAATAGCCGATTGGCTGTAGGGAAAAAGCTGTTCCTGAACTTGGACGTTAGTTTTCAGGCTCCTGTACCTTCTTCCCGATGGCAGGGGTGAACGCTAGATCATACTCACTCATATGTTGCTATTGGTGCTACCAAATCATCTTTCGTACTGCAAATGTGGTGCAGATTTAGGTACAGACCGTTAAGCTCTAATATTTGAAAGTTGTTTAGCAACTCTGGGCTGCATGCTTTAGTTTGCTTTATTCTGCCACTGCCGACACTCTTTGCTTGCCGATTTCCCTCACACTATCCTGGGCCATCTCTCTATCATTTCCTCTTGATTTAAGCGAGAGTTGAACCACTTATCCTTGAAATTCAAATGGTTTTACCGTCACCTAATCCATCACCATCAACATCCCAGGTCATCAGAAACTCAAGTGGACAAGCCACATGCATAGTGTGCTGCTACAAGACTGCAGCAAGTGACTTTACCTCTTGACAGCCCCTAAGCCTTTCCGTCATCAGCAAGGCAAAAGGTCAGGAGCGGGACAGAATACCCACTCGTTTGGACGAGTGCAGAATCCCCAACAACGTGCAAGAAGCTCGCCACCAGCCAGGATAAGACAAAATGTGCGGGGAGGAACTGCAGATGCTGGTTTAAAATCGAAGATAGACACCAAATGCTGGAGTAACTCAGCGGGACAGGCAGCATCTGGAGAGACGTTTCGGTGACGTTTCGGGTCGAGTCTCGACCCGAAACGTCACCCAGTCCTTCTCTCCAGAGATGCTACCTGACCCACTCTGAGTTACTCCAGCATCTTGTGTCGACCAGCCAGGGTAATAGACAATAGACAATAGGTGCAGGAGGAGGCCATTCGGCCCTTCGAGCCAGCACCACCATTCAATGTGATCATGGCTGATCATTCTCAATCAGTACCCCGTTCCTGCCCCCTCCCCATACCCCCTGACTCCGCTTTCCTTAAGAGCTCTATCTAGCTCTCTCTTAAAAGCATTCAGAGAATTGGCCTCCACTGCCTTCTGAGGAAGAGAATTCCACAGATTCACAACTCTCTGACTGAAAAAGTTTTTCTCATCTCAGTTCTAAATGGCCTACCCCTTATTCTTAAACTGTGGCCCCTTGTAAAGCAGCCCACTTGACTGGTAGCTCCTCTGCCACTCATTCAATCCCACCAGCACATTGTTGCCACAGTGGCTACAGTCCATCGCATATTCTGCAGTTACTTGGGCTGGCTGCCCCAACTGCACCTCCCACAACCAGGCGCCACGGTGGCGCAGCGGTAGAGTTGCTGCCTGACAGCCCCAGCCACCCGGGTGCTGTCTGTCTGGAGTTTGTACGTTCTCCCCGTGACCTGCGTGGGTTTTCTCCGAGATCTTCGGTTTCCCCCCACACTCAAAGACCAACAGGTTTGTAGGTTAATTGGCTTGGTAGAAGTGTAGCAGGAACAGGGTACTGATTGTGGATGATCAGCCATGATCAGGGTGAATGGCGGTGCTGGCCTGAAGGGCCGAGTGGCCTACTCCTGCACCTATTGTCTGTTATTGTCCAAATTGTCCCTAGTGTGTGTAGGATGGTGTTAATGTGTGGAGAACGCTGGTCGGTGCGGACTTGGCAGGACTCAAAGGGCCTGTTTCCGCACTGTATGTCTAAACTAAACTGAGACATTTAACACCAAGAAGGACTAAGTGGGGTAGGGCCGAAGATGTCCTTGTTGGGTTGCTCCTGGGCCTGGCCAAACTGGCCATCCGCGACTCACGGCGCCAGGCGGAAGAGGGCTCTGCCCGAGCCAGCTGCCTACCCCTTTTCCGGGATAACATCCGCGCCTGGGTGGTGTTGGAGAGGGACTACGCGCTGTCCACGGGCACCCTGGAGGATTTCCAGGACCGCTGGGCACCGCGGGGGATTGGATGTATCCTGGATGGGGATTGTAACATAATTGTATAATAGTTTCAATTGGTATATTTGTTTGTATAGTATTCTGGTGGTGGGTTCTGTTTTGGTTTTATTGTATTGTATATATTATTTTAATATTTGAATAAATATTTTTGATAAAAGAAGAAAAAAAAGAAGAAAAAAAAGAAGGACTAAGTGAAAGGGGAACACCATTGCCCGAAGGTCAATCTTCCTGTTGCACACCCACACACCACCCTGACTTGGAGACACATCACTGTTACTGAGTCTACATCCTGAAACTCCCTCTCCAAGAGTATTGTGGAGTAGGGACCAGCAGAATGTCAGAGCAGTTTAGGACAGCGACTCATCACGCCCTCTCAGTGGTAACGAAGGTATTGGCCTAACGTTGGCCTCGCCACAGATGTCCAGTATTAAAAGAGAAAATGAATTAAATAACCAAAGGAGCAGCTTGCACATGTTTGCAGGGGTTAATTCTAAGAATTTTACCACAAGAATGAATGGCGAGGATGTTGCCAGGACTCGAGTGCCTGAGTTGTAGGGAGAGGTTGAGTAGGCTGGGACCTCTATTCCTTGGAGCGCAGGAGGACGAGGGTTGATCTTATAGAGGTGTATAAAATCACGAGGGGAATAGATCGGGCAGACACACAGTCTTTTGCCCAGAGTAACAGAATCGAGAAGCAGAGGACATGGGTTTAAGGTGAGGGGGGAAAAGATTTAATCGAAAACTGCAGGGTAACTTTTTTTTAACGCAAAGGATGGTGGGTGTATGGAACAAGTTGCCAGATGAGGTAGTTAAGGCAGGTATTATCGCAACGTTTAAGAAGCATTTAGATAGGTATGTGGAGAGGACAGGTTTAGAAGGATATGGGCCAAATGTAGTCAGGTGGGACTAGTGTAGATGGGGCATGTCGGTCGGCATGGGCAACTTCCACTCAATCCATTCTCTTCATTGATGCTGCCTGACCCACAGTGACTCCAGCACTATGTGTTTTTCGCAGTACGAGTGGAACGAGGTTTAATTGCAGTTTCCCTCAGAACGCAAACACACTCTGCCACACAATGCACTCAAAGTTTAAAGCATTAAAGCATGAAAAGAAATACAACTAATGGTGGTAGCCGTGGACTGGCAGAGTTGCTGCCTTACAGCGCCAGAGATCCGGGTTCAATCCCAAGCTCGGGTGCTGTCTGTACGGAGTTTGCACGTTCTCCCCTTGACCGCGTGGATTTTCTCCAGGTGTTTCAGGGAGAGGTTGAGTAGGCTTGGACCTCTATTCCTTATTCCTTTCTTATTCCTTTCTTATCGAAACATATAATATAAGATTATTGAGGGGTTGGACACATTAGAGGCAGGAAACATGTTCCCAATGTTGGGGGAGTCCAGAACAAGGGGCCACAGTTTAAGAATAAGGGGTAGGCCATTTAGAACGGAGATGAGGAAAATCTTTTTCAGTCAGAGAGTTGTAAATCTGTGGAATTCTCTGCCTCAGAAGGCAGTGGAGGCCAATTCTCTGAATGCATTCAAGAGAGAGCTAGATAGAGCTATTAAGGATAGCGGAGTCAGGAGGTATGGGGAGAAGGCAGGAACGGGGTACTGATTGAGAATGATCAGCCATGATCACATTGAATGGCGGTGCTGGCTCGAAGGGCCGAATGGCCTCCTCCTGCACCTATTGTCTATTGTTTCTCCAGTTTCATCCCACATTCCGAAGAGGAAGACAGGCTTGAAGGTTAATTGGCTTCGGTAAATATTGTAAATTGACCCTAGTGAGTAGGATAGCGCTAGCGTACGGGGTGTTCGTCGGTCGGCGCGGACTCGGTGGGCCTAAGGGCCTGTTTCTGCGCTGCATCTCCAAAGTCTAAAGCAAAGTCTAATCATAGCCACCTCAGTGTCGATGGTGTGATTCTTACCATCGCAGCCTTTAGTAATCACTGCTACCCATTTCAGAAGACAAATGCCCAATGCACTCAATTACTTTGACCTAGTTTTCGAAGGTTTCAAAGGTCTTTTATTGTCACATGTACCAATTAATGTACAGTGATATTCGAATTACCGTACAGCCATCTCTTTATCTGCAGTGGATTATTTCCTCGACCTACAGAGGTCTGTGCCCCAGTCGTGACACATCGTCTGCTGATGGGGTCTACAGCGGTACCCAGACTTGAGATCTATTTTTAAGCTAAACAACCTACAGTTTTTAAAGACATAATAATTGAGTACAATTTCACCCCAGGCACAACTCATGTGAAACTCTGTCACAAATAACTACTCCAAAAGAGAGCCTGTTATGTCACCTCCACCCATTGGGAAGATGCGACAAGGGTCTGAACACAGTAACGTCCAGGTTCAGGAGCAGCTTGTTCCCAACGACCATCAGGCTATTAAATAACACTAGACCAAGCGGACCCGTTGGGCCCAAACCTCTCCTGCATTGGTGCGGCACCCTCTTCTCCCCCCCCATCCCCGTCCCCCTCCCCCCCCTCATCCTCCCCTCCCCCCACCTCCCCCCCTTCATCCTCCCCTCCCCCCACCTCCCCCCCTTCATCCTCCCCTCCCCCCACCTCCCCCCCTTCATCCTTCCCTACCCCTCCCCCCACCTCCCCCGTCCCCCTCCCTCCCTCATCCTCCCCCTCACCCCACCTCCCCCATCCCCTCCCCCCCTCGCTCCCTCATCCTCCCCTCCCCCCACCCCGTCCCCTCCCCCTCCATCCCCCTTATCCTCCCTCCTCCCCCCTCCCTCCCTCCCTCCCTCTCTCCCGAGGAGATAGATTTAAACTTTAAAATGTGAATTACTTAAAAAATATAACACCGATTTCAATGAAACTTCTTCCATTGGCACCAAAGGGACGACGGTGAGTAAGGTGGGCCTACAATTGTCACGCTATCGTGTACTGCTTTGGCTGTAGTTCAGGAACAAACAAACAAACAAACGAGAGTTTTAGTATATAGAAGATGGATGATGGCTGCTTGCATGGACTTGGAGTCTCCTGGGGAGCAGAAATATCAAAGCTGGCGGATTTAATCTCCTGCAAGAAACAAAACAAATGCTGGAGGTGAACACAAACTGCTGGAGGGTCTCAGTGGGTCGGGCAGCACCTGGTGAGGAAATAGACAAGTACTTTCCACTAGTGGGAGAGTCTATGACGAGAGGTCATAGCCTCGGAATTAAAGGACATTCTTTTAGGAAGGAGATGAGGAGAAATTTCTTTAGTCAGAGGGTGGTGAGTCTGTGGAATTCTTTGCCACAGAAGGCTGTGGAGGCCAAGTCAGTGGATATTTTTAATGCAGAGATAGATAGATTCTTGATTTGTAAAGGTGTGAAAGGTTATAGGGAGAATGGGGTTAGACAATAGACAATAGGTGCAGGAGGAGGCCATTCGGCCCTTCGAGCCAGCACCGCCATTCAATGTGATCATGGCTGATCATTCTCAATCAGTACCCCGTTCCTGCCTTCTCCCCATACCCCCTGACTCCGCTATCCTTAAGAGCTCTATCCAGCTCTCTCTTGAATGCATTCAGAGAATTGGCCTCCACTGCCTTCTGAGGCAGAGAATTCCACAGATTCACAACTTTCTGACTGAAAAAGTTTTTCCTCATCTCAGTTCTAAATGGCCTACCCCTTATTCTTAAACTGTGGGCCCTTGTTCTGGACTCCCCCAACATTGGGAACATGTTTCCTGCCTCTAACGTGTCCAACCCCTTAATAATCTTATACGTTTTGATAAGATCTCCTCTCATCCTTCTAAATTCCAGTGTATACAAGCCCAGTCTTTCAACATATGATAGTCCCGCCATTCTGGGAATTAACCTAGTAAACCTACGCTGCACGCCCTGAATAGCAAGAGGGAGAGATAGATCAACCATGATTGAATGGCGGAGTAGACTTGATGGGCCAAATGGCCTAATTCTGCTACTATCACTAATGACCTTATGACTTGATCCCATCACAGGTACTGACCTCCTCACCATAGAAGGGATCGACCGGAGTTGCTGCCTCAAAAAGACAGCCAGCATCATCAGAGACCCACAGCACCCTGGCCACGCTCTAATTTCACCCCTGCGATTGGGAAGAAAGCAAAGGAACCTGAAAACTGTAGTGTCCGCGTTCAAGGGGCAGCTTCTTCCCAACAACCGTCAGGCTATTAAACACTGCAACCTCAAAATTAAACTCTGAACTACATAGACGGCTGTGGAGGTCAAATCAGTGGATATGTTTAAGACAGAGATGGACAAATTCTTGATTAGAACAGGTGTCAAGGGTTATGCGGAGAAGGCAGGAAAGTGGGATGAGGAGGCAGAGATCAGCCATGATTGAATGGCAGAGTGGACGCGATGGGCTGAATGGCCTAATTCTACTCATATAACTTGTGAACGTGAACTGATCATGGTCTTAACCAGTTGAATCATCAAGAAAGTTTCTCCTGACGGGACAGTGGGAAGAACTGGTGTCAAGTGAAGTCAATTTTATTTGTATAGCACATTTAAAAACAACCCACGTTGACCAAAGTGCTGTACATCAGTTCAGGTACTAAGAACGAACATACAATGGCACACAAACATAACAGCACATACATAAACAGTTCACAGCACCCCCTCAGAGGGCCTCAAACGCTAGGGGGTAGAAATAGGTTTTGAGCCTGGACTTAAAGGAGGTGATGGAGGGGGCAGTTCTGATGGGGAGTAGACTCAATGGGCCGAATGGCCTAATTCTACTCCTTTAACCTGTGAACTTGTGACTTGGGTAGGCATTGTTTTTGCCTTTGCACTATTATTGTTTGTTTTGTTATATATATACTGAACTTCATTTTTTGCAGTTTATTATGGTGTTTACATACGAGTACTATGTTTACATATCTGTCGCGCTGTCGCAAGTAAGAATGTCATTGTTCCGGTTCAGGACATGTGACTATTAAACACTCCTGACCTGCTGAGTTCTTCCAGCAGATTGTTTGCTGATCAGATAAGTATACGAAAGAGAAAGCAAGGAACGGAAGATGCCACGAGGATGTCAGTGATGAACTCATCGAGAGAGTTTAGTTTATTGTCACGTGTACTGAGGTAAAGTGAAAAGCTTTTGTTACGTGCTATGCAGTCAGCAGAAAGACAATACATGATTACAATCGATCCATTCCACATTGTATAGATACATAAGGGAATAGCCTTTAGTGCAAGGTAAAGCCAGCAAAGTCCAATCAAGGATAGTCCGAGGATCACCAATGAGGTAGATAGTAGTTCGGGACTGCTCTCTGGTTGTGGGAGGATGATTCAGTTGCCTGATAACAGCTGGGAAGAAACTGTCCCTGAATCTGGAGGTGTGCGGTTTCACACTTCTATACCTTTTGCCCGATGGGAGAGGGGAGAAGAGGGAGTGGCCGGGGTGCGACTCGTCCTTGTTTATGCTGCTGGCCATGCCGAGGCAGCGCGAGGTATAAATAGAGTCAATAGAAGGGAGGTTGGTTTGTGCGATGGTGTGGGCTGCGTCCACAATTCGACGAGCCAGGATGGTGTCTCCAATCGTGAACTCAGAACGTGCATGGACCATTGCCACAGAAGGCTGTGGAGGCCAAGTCAATGGATATTTTGTAAAGCAGAGATTGATAAGAATCTTGATTAGTACAGGTGTCAGGGGCTATGGGGAGAAGATAGAATGGGGTTGAGGGAAAGATAGATCAGCCATGATTGAATGGCAGTTCTAAATGGCCTACCCCTTATTCTTAAACTGTGGCCCCTTGTTCTGGACTCCCCCAACATTGGGAACATGTTTCCTGCCTCTAACGTGTCCAACCCCTTAATAATCTTATATGTTGAAGATAGACACAAAATGCTGGAGCAACTCAGCGGGACGGGCATCATCTCTGGAGAGAAGGAATGGGTGACTTTTTGGGTCGAGACCCTTCTTCAGACTGACTCATTATGTCAATGATGAAGTGGAAATGGTCGAGAACTTCAAGTTCCTGGATGTCATCATCATCAAAGTTTGATCTGCTCCAACCACACCAGGGTTGTGGACAACAACATACACCTTCAATTCCTCAGTATATGTCACATACAGTCTTCAATTCCTCAGAAGACTGAAGAAATCTGGCATGTCTCCAATTAACCTTTGCCAATTTGCAAAGATGCACCGTACAAAGCATCCTATCTGGATGCATCACAGCTAGGTGTGGCAACTACTCTGCCCAAGACCACAAGAAATTTCAGAGCATTGCAGACACAGCCCAGTCCATCACACAAACCAGCAAACCCCCCTCCCCCATGTACACCACACTGACTTGGGGAAAGCAGCCAACATAATCAAAGACTATTCACAACCTAGTCATGCCCTCTTCTCTCTCCAGTTGGGCTATTCCCTGCTATTATCAGACTCTCGTTTGAACCTCCCATATGTTTTATTTAGTTTAGTTTAGAGATACAGAGTGGAAACACACCCTTTGGCCCACCGAGTCCGCACCGACCAGTGATCACCCGTACTCCAGTTCTATTCTACACACTAGGAACAGTTTACAGAGGGCAATTAGCCTACAAAGCTGCACGTCTCGAATGTGGGAGGAAGCCGGAGCACCTGGAGGAAACCCACTCGGTCTCAGGGAGAACATGCAAACTCCGTACAGACAGCATCCGTAGTCAGAATCGAACCCGGGTCTCTGGTGCTCTACTGTAGCAACTCTACCACTGTGCCGCCCTATTCTAAGGGACGTATTCCCCGATCTTCCAGTCTACCCCACTGCGCCCCTTGCACATTTTTTAAAATCTGTATTTTGCTGAGGCTGCAACATTATATCTGCACTCTGTTTCCTTTCTCTTTTTGCACTACCTTGTACTCAAGAGTATGCCATGCTATGCTCTGGTACAGCATGGTATGATTGTACTCATACCAGACTGGGCGATCGTTTCGTTGAACACCTTCGCTCAGTCCACCTGAACCTACCTGATCTCCCAGTTGCTAAACACTTTAATTCTCATCCTTGGTCTCCTCCATTGTCAGAGTGAGGCTAAACATACATTGGAGGAACAGCATCTCATATTTCGCTTGGGCAGCTTACAGTCCAGTGGTATGAATATTGATTTCTCTCACTTCAAGTAGCCCCGGCATCCCCTCTCTCTCTCTCTCTATCCCTCCCCCACCCAAGTCACACCAGCTTCTCGTTTTCACTCAACAAACAGCTAACAGTGACCTGTTTCCTTTATCATTGTCACCTTTTTTGCATATCTTTCATTCACTGTTCTTTATCTCTCCACATAATCGTCTATATCTCTGCTTTCCCTTATCCCTAACTAGTTTGAAGGGTCTCCACCCGAAACATCACCCATTCCTTCTCTCCAGAGATGCTGCCTGTCCCGCTGAGTTACTCCAGCATTTTGTGTCAATGCTGTACGATCTGCCTGGAGAGAATGCGACTTTCCCCACTGTGTATCAGTAGTTCAGTTTAGTTTAGAGATACAGCGCAGAAACAGGCCCTTTGGCCCACCAAGACCGCACCGACCAGCAATCCCCGCACATTAACACTACCCTATACACACTAGGGACAATTTTACATTTATACCAAGCCAGTTAACCAACAAACCTGCAAGTCTTTGGAATGTGGGGAGAATTAACGAACTCCATACAGACAGCTCCTGTGGTCAGGATGGAGCGGTCTCTGGCTCTACAAGACAGTAGCTCCACTACTACGCCACCATGCCGCCCACGTCACAATAATAAGACAAGAACCCAAGGGGCAATTTTCACACAGAGGGTGGTAGATATATGGAACGAGCTGCCAGAGGAGGTAGTTGGAACAGATACTATATCAACATTTAAAAAACTATTTTGGGGTGGCACGGCGGTAGAGTTGCTGCCTTACAGCGCCAGAGACCCGGGTTCGATCCTGACTATGGGTGCTGTCTGTAGGGACTTTGTACATTCTCTCTGCGACCGCATGGGTTTTCTCCGGGTGCTCCGGTTTCTTCCCACATTCCAAAGACGTGCAGGTTTGTAGGTTAATTGGCTTCGGTAAAGATTGTGAATTATCCTTAGTGTGTAGAATAGTGCTAGTGTATGGGGATTGTTGGTCTCAGTGGGCCAAAGGGCCTGTTTCCGCACTGTATCTCCAAACTAAACTAAACATTTGGACAGGTAGATGGATAATAATAATAATGATAATAATAATGCATTACATTTATATAGCGCTTTTCAAACACTCAAAGACGCTTTACAGGGATTACTAGAACATAGAGAAGAAAATAAATAGATAAATAAGTAAACGGACAGAAAAAGGAGACAGAAGGTGAGGTGACGGTCAGTGGTTGAAGGCAGTGCTGAACAGGTGAGACTTCAGTGATATTTTGAATGTGGTGAGTGAGGAGGTTTATAAGTTGAGTTGAGGAGGATAAGAAAGGGTTAGCGGGATCTGGGCCAAACACAAGCAGGTGGGACCAGTGTAGTTGGGCCATCTTCGTCAGCATGGGCAAGTTGGGCTGAAGGGCCTGTTTCCATGCTGTACGAATCTAATGACAATATCAGAGCACAGGTGTGTTGGGCTGAATGGCTTGTTCCCGAGTTATAAACCCTGCTTAGTTCTATTCAAAGAAGCAAAGTCAGCTTTTACCAGGTGTTAAGAAGTAGTTAGGTCAGGCTTCATGTTCCACTCAATTAAAGGCAGTATCCCATTGCCTCATAAAATGGATGAGCTTCCTAGCAGAATCTGGGTCATAAGTAATTACTTCAGGATCAGGACTGGGAAGAAAATCAAATGTGTTCCTTTTTTTTTAAATATAGCCTCTCCAGTGACAAGTTAGGTCCTTCGGTTTTTTAAATATTATAATGCAACAAAAGGTCAAACTCACTTCTACTATTTGGTGTGGCTCTGTTGTAATTAATGTTATTCTTTGGAGAGGATTGCACTGCTGAACTACCTCAGAGATAGGCTATATTATTTCCAGTGTTCAATGGTATGGTAATTCTCTGTCCCCTTAATCAATTAGTATGAAAAGTGACGTGCATTATTTTGTTACGAAAAAAATGTCAAACTGTTATTTATCTGTATGGATTGTTATTTATTGACTGCCTAATACTCAAGTTAAACCCTTCAACAGGTCAACAATGCAACAACACATCACTTTAACTTTGTTGCCATGGTTATACGGCAGCTCAGAGATCTGTTAGACCTTTCATTTGGTCTTTCGTTTTTGCCCTTCACAGTGGAGAGATATTACAGAATGCAAGCACAATAAATAAGAGTCAAAGAGATTATAAACGGCCATCAAGCAGCATGCTAAGAAGAAAAGTGGAAGTTAGTCAGTAACTTAAAGATAATTCAGTTTTCTGCATTTCCTCTCTAACTCACTCCTGAACACACACCACACACACTCACAGATACTTACATTCTCGTTCATTAACTTTTATCTAGTTTATCAGCGTATCTTGTAAAATGCCAGTGCTTCTGACAGGGTTTGAGTACAAGAGTAAGAATCTTATTGCAACAATACAAGAACACGACCACAGGCTGGCCTCAGTCAGTGTAGATGAGGAGCGACATTGCTCCTCAACACATGTGCACCTAAAGGTATAAGAAAATAACTGCAGATGCTGGTACAAATCGATTTATTTACAAAATGCTGGAGTAACTCAGCAGGTCAGGCAGCATCTCGGGAGAGAAGGAATGGGTGACGCTTCGGGTCGAGACCCTTCTAAGGTAGCATGCTAAGCACCCCACCCCAATCTCTTTATCCCCAAGAGTTTGTGGCTAAACACAGCTGCGATGAAATCTATAAATTTACAAATGGCGCTACAGTTGTTGGCTCAACCACAGGGGGAAGGGGGGAGGGGGATGGGGGAAGGGGGGAAGGGGAATGGGGGAAGGGGGGAGGGAGGACCAAATGGCCTACTTCTGCTCCTAAGACTGATGAAGGTGCACAGGCAAATGGGACTTGCTTAGATGGGGCATTTCGATCGGCATGGATGAACAACATACAACAATACAACGTAGGAACAATGCTTGGGCCTAACATGATGCCTAGTTAAGTTGATCCCATCTGCCTGTACATGATCCACATCCCTCTATTCCTTGCACTTCCATGAGTTGGGCTAAAAGGCCTGTTTTCGCACGGTATGACTTCAGTTTAGTTTATTATTGCCACATGTACGGAAGTACAATGAAAAGATTTTATCTACGACATTTTGCCTGGCCGAGTAGTCCAGAACTGGGGTTCACGGTGTCAAAACAAGGACTTGGTCATCTGTGTCTGAGATAAGGAGAACTTGTCTCACTCGGAGGGAGATGAGCATGTGTACTGGAAGGCAGTGGAGGCTCCATTATTCCTAGCATTCAAAGCAGAGCTAGATGCATGTCTGAATACTGAAGGAATCAAGGGAGTTGGGAAGCTGGCAAGGTAATGGTGATGAGGTGGAAGGTCAATCATCCATCTTGGTGCATGCCAGGATAGACTTGATGGGCCAAATGGCCTACTCTTGCTCCAATGTCTTATGTCATCACACAAAACAACCTCCCTTCTTATACTAAATTATACAATTTATACTTCACGCTGCCTCGGCAAGGACAGCAGCATAATCAAGGACCAGTCGCACCCCGGCCACTCCCTCTTCTCCCATCAGGCAGAAGGTACACAAGTGTGAAAACACACACCACCAGATTCAGGGACAGTTTCTTCCCAGCTGTTATCAGGCAACTGAATCAGCCTACCACAACCAGAGAGCAGCGCTGAACTACTATCTACCTCATCGGTGACTCTCAGACTATCCTTGATCAGACTTTACTGGCTTTGTCTTGCACTAAACGTTGTTCCCTTTACCATGTACCTGTACACTGTAAATGGCTCGATTGCAATTATGTGTATAGTCTTTCCGCTGACTGGTTAGCGTGCAACAAAAGCTTTTCACTGTACCTCGGTACACGTGACAATAAGCTAAACTGAACTAAAGCCTTCTCATGTGCATTCACTCCCACACGATACTGGGGCACTCGTCCACGCACCCAACAAAGTAGCAAGTTCCTAGCAATTGTATCACGAGATTTAAACGCACATTCTTTCAGCAGAAGCACCTGTTCTACTGTTGTACAATGATGTTTAATTACTCTCGGAATATCGCTTTCTTTTAACAAGCAGTCACGACTACACACACAGTTTTCAGACAAGGCAGGGTATCAGCAATACAAAAATGCGCGAACATTACATGCAAAAGATAATTTTGATACAAGTTAGGCTGTTGGAGAGGGATTGGGTTTCACCGAATCCTACCTCAGTCCCTGCTCTGTGTGGTCTGAAATTGACTCATAGGTGCTAATCCCCCAGGGAATTCAGGAGTCAAGTGAGGGTAACCCGACTCTGGCAATTAAACCTTCCCTTTCCCCTTCCCCAGCTCGGCATTCGCTGGCTGATCCAGCCCACACGGGGAACTCACTAGCTCACTCACTCACAGTCAGTCAGTCAGTCAGTCGCTTGCAGTGTTGTGACTGCAGGATGGGCTGGGCTCCTATACATACATACATATCATATCATATCATATCATATCATATCATATCATATCATATCATATCATATCATATCATATATATACAGCCGGAAACAGGCCTTTTCGGCCCTCCAAGTGCGTGCCGCCCAGCGATCCCCGTACATTAACACTACACCTCCCAGCTTGTGCAAGGGTCGCAAGTGGGGAGAAGCTGGGGGTGTTTAAATGTTGCATTCAATGCACCTTGTTGCCTGCCCCGAATGAACACGGGTTCTCTTTCGTTTCAAAACCGGGAGACGGCGACTGTTACATTTCTCCCACCACCTATCACTTTGCAACGCACTTTGCAAAGAAGGGAATCGGTGCCCGTTGATTGCATTCACCCCTCTCGCAAGCTGCATTAATGCAGATAAGATAATCTACTGGCAGCAAAAAATAAGACCTTCTTTTTAAAAAATAGTAACAAATACCAACTGGTTGCTGCAAGTGCCAACTCGCTGATAATGCTTTGGGGGTTTTAAAAAATAATTCTGCCCTTTTTTCCACTTCCTCCTACTGGTGTTGCTGGTAGACAGAGACTCGTGGACCATCACATGTACTAACCTCCCCCACCATTGAAGGGAGGGATTCACAGGAGGCACTGCCTCAAAAAACGCAGCCAACAGAGTCACAGAGTGATACAGTGTGGAAACAGGCCCTTCGACCCAACTTGCCCACACCTGCCAACATGTCTCAGCTACACTAGTCCCACCTGCCTGCGCTTGGCCCATATCCCTCGAAACCTGTCCTATCCATGTACCTGTCCAACTGTTTCTTAAACGTTGGGATAGTCCCAGCCTCAACTACCTCATTTGGCAGCTTGTTCCATACACCCACCACCCTTTGTGTGGAAAAGTTACCCCGTGGATTTTCCCCTTCACCTTGAACCGATGTCCTCGGTTCTCCTAATCTGGGCAAGAGACGCTGTGCATCATCTAAGAACTACACCACCCTGGCCACGCTCTCATTTCACTCCTACCATCGGAATGAAAGTTACAGGAGCCTGATAATTGTGAGCACCAGGTTCAAGAACAGCTTCTTCCCTGCAAATGTAAAAAAAAACCCATTTGGTCAGGTTACTGGATAGGATAGTCTTAGAGGGATATGGGCGAAACACAGGCAGACAGGTGGGACTAGTGTAGATGGGGCATGTTAATCGGTGTGGGCATGTTGGGTTGAAGGGCCTGTTTCCATGCTGTATCACTCTAACCATCAGGCCCTTAAACACCACACAACACTAACCTCAGCAACTATGATCTTCGATGGACTGTGTCTTTGGTTGCACTATGGACTTCCATCATAAGTTCTAGGAGCAGAATTAGACCATTCGGCCAATCAAGTCTACTCCGCCATTCAATCATGGCTGATCTGTCTTTCCCTCTCAACCCCATTCTCCTGCCTTCCCTCCATTACCCCGACACTTACTAATCAAGAATCTGGCAATCTCCGCCTTAAAAATATCCATTGACTTGGCCTCCACAGCCGTCTGTGGCAATGAATTCCACAGATTCACCACCCTCTGACTAAAGAAATTCCTCATCATCTCCTTTCTAAAGGCACATTTATTTTGAGGCGATGGCCCTTGGTCCAAGACTCTCCCACTAGTGGAAACATTCTCTCCACATTCACTCTATCCAATATAAATCAACCAGATGCATGGATAACATTTAAAATGGATGGGAGAGCATGCAGGCAGCAGAAGATCCCTATCGTAAAAGATGCCATCGAAATGCATATTCTTTCGTTTAATCTAATAAAGTTGCATTTAACGTGGCACAACGCTTGTAAATATATGGATCCTCCCCTTCTTGAGTTTACAAGCACCTGTAGGTTATAAAAGCTCAAAACCTCTCAGCTCTAAAGTGTGTCCTTGCGAGACTCTAGAACATCTTTGCCTCAAATACTCATGAAACGTTCAAAAAGCCCTGAAGATTTACTTTACGGTCCTCAGTTAACTTCTTTAAGTTTATCGAGGGTTGACGACGTTAGCATCATTTTCATTTTGTTTCCTGACTTTCTAGGACATCCCCCTCAAAAGGTTAATAAAGGCACTGCACAAGTAAGGTTCAATGATGCGTTGTTGCCACGTGTACCTAGGTACAGTGAAACGCTTTGTTTTGCATACAACCTGGTAAAATTATGGAGTAGATCTCACCCAGGCAGTACCCAGGTATCGCCACGTTTTGGCACCGACAAAGTTATAAAAGTTCATCAAACAGTCCTGCCTTCCCCACCCCACCCTGGGTCCCCTTCATTCTTGTTGCGTACAGTTTTGGTCTCCTAATCTGAGGAAAGACATTCTTTCCATAGAGGGAGTACAGAGAAGGTTCACCAGATTGATTCCTGGGATGGCAGGACTTTCATATGAAGAAAGACTGGATAGACTCGGCTTGTACTCGCTGGAATTTAGAAGATTGAGGGGGTATCTTATAGAAACTTACAAAATTCTTAAGGGGTTGGACAGGCTAGATGCAGGAAGATTGTTCCCGATGTTGGGGAAGTCCAGAACAAGGGGTCACAGTTTAAGGATAAGGGGGAAGTCTTTTAGGACCGAGATGAGAACGTTTTTTTTCACACAGAGAGTGGTGAATCTGTGGAATTCTCTGCCACAGAAGGTAGTTGAGGCCAGTTCATTGGCTATATTTAAGAGAGAGTTAGATGTGGCCCTTGTGGCTAAAGGGATCAGGGGGTATGGAGAGAAGGCAGGTACGGGATACTGAGTTGGATGATCAACCATGATCATATTGAATGGCGGTGCAGGCACGAAGGGCCGAATGGCCTACTCCTGCACCTATTTTCTATGTTTCTATGTTTCTATGAAAAGTGTAATTACTCCAGCTTGCAAAGGCAATCACAGACCCGGCTTGTAATCAGTTTGCAATGTATAAACACCATCCGACACCACCGCCAGGCCCTTTATTCTTTCAACTTACGAAGTTTTGTTTAGTTTGCTTTAGAGACATAGCAGGGAAACAGGCCCTTGGGTCCATTGAGTCCACGGTGACCATTGATCACCCCTTCACACTAGTTCTATGTGTTATCCCACTTTCAAATCCACTCCCCCACACACTAGGGCAATTCACAGAGGCCAATTAACCTACAAACCCGCACGTCTTTGGGATGTGGGAGGAAACCACTGCACCCGGAGGAAACCCACACGGTCACAAGGAGAACTTGCAAACTCCTACCTCTCTAGGACTATCTATATAGGAGTCATAGAGTGATACATTGTGGAAATAGGCCCTTCTGCCCAACTTGCCCACACCGGCCAACATGTCCCAGTTACACTAGTCCCACCTGCCTACGTTTGGTCCATATCCTTCCAAACCTGTCATATCCATGTACCTGTCTAACTGTTTCTTGGACGTTGGGATAGTCCCAGCCTCAACTACCTCCTCTGGCTGCTTGTTCCATACATCCACCACCCTTTGTGTGAAAACGTTATCGCTCAGATTCCTATTAAATCTTTTCCCCTTCACCTTAAACCTATGTCCTCTAGTCCTCTGGGCAGGAGACTCTGTGCATCTGCCCGATCTATTCCTGTCGTGGTTTTATGCACATATAACATGAGTTTGCACGGTTTCTCCGTCTTCCCCGTCATACCCATCTCAGCACTACTTTTATTCTTTCATCGGATGGGGATATCAGAGATGAGGTAGACATCAGTAACCGTTATTTGAGTTGGATGGGTTGGCAGCCACTGTAAAGCAGAGATAGGATTCCACCACATCAGTGGGTTTGGAGTCACAAGCAGGCCTGAACCCAAGATGCATGCCTGATTTCCCTGACTGAAGGATCTTAGCAAATCAGGTAGGTTTTTGCAACTTGTGTAGGAAGAGACCTGGTTTCGAACCTGACTCTGGGTGCTGTCTGCATTGAGTTTGTACATTCTCCCCGTGACCTGTGTGGGTTTTCACCGAAATTGTAGGTTTCCTCCCACACTCAAAAGACGGTCAGGTTTGTCGGTTAGTTGGCTTGGCATAAATGTTTTCTCCAGGTGCTCCAGTTTTTCCCCACACTCCAAACACGTGCAGGTTTGTAGGTTAATTGGCTTCGGTAACATTGTAAATAGTCGCTAGTGTGTCGGATAGTGCTAGCGTGTGGCATGATTGCTGGTCAGTGCGGACTCGGTGGGCCAAAGGGCCTGTTTCTGCGCTGTATCTCTAAAGTCAATGATTAAACTGTGCTTTTTGCAATGCCTTTTGTTGGAGATTGTTTTGGAATTATATTTCCAGTGGTCATGAAGTTAAGAAAGAAAGAAAGGCATCTGCTTACATAGTGCCTTTAATTTCCCTTTCAAAGTATTTTATAATCAACAAAACATTTTTGAAATGTGGTAAGTATTATAATGTTGGAAATGAGGAGCTGATTTTCACACAGTAAGGACCACACAGAACATTGTGACAATGAGCGATAATAAAAGATGTTGATTGAGTTAAATGTTAAGCAAGATACGGGGGAAAAATACCCTTGTTCTTCAAAATGGTGCCATTGTCAATTTTATGTCGACCTGAGAGAGCATTCGTGACCTCAGTTCAACAATGCATCCGAAACATGGAAAATAGAAGATAGAACAGTACAATGCAGGGTCAGGCCCTTTGGCCCACAATGTCCTCTCTAGACATGATGCCAAGTTATACTCATCTCTGTCTGCACCTGATACATATTCTTCCATCCTCTGCATATACATGTATCTGTTCAAAAGCCTCCAAAATGCAACTACTGCATCTTATAGAATAATATATAGCAAATAGGTACAGGAGGAGGCCATTTGGCCCTTCGAGCCAACACCGCCATTCATTGTGATCATGGCTGATCATCAACAATCAGTAACCCGTACCTGCCTTCTCCCCATATCCCTTGATTCCGCTAGTCCCTTGAGCCCTATCTAACTCTCTTTTAAATTCATCGAGTGAATTGGCCTCTACTGCCTGCTGTGTCAGAGAATTCCACAAATTCACAATTCTTTGGGTGAAAAAGTTTTATCTCATCTCTGTTTTAAATGGCCTCCCCTTTATTCTTAGACTGTGGCCCGTAGTTCTGGATTCCACCAACATTGGGAACATTTTTCCTGCATCTAGCTTATCCAGTCCTTTTATAATTTTATACGTTTCTATAAGATCCCCTCTCATCCTTCTAAATTCCAGTGAATACAAGCCCAGTCTTTCCAATCTTTCCTCATGTGACAGTCCCGCCATCCCGGGGATTAACCTCGTGAACCTACGCTGCACTGCCTCAATAACAAGGATGTCCTTCCTCAATCTTGTTCCACCACCACCTCTGGAAGCCTGTTTCAGACACCCACTACTCTCTAAGAAGTGCAGAGGATGTTTCCATTAGTGGGAGAGTCAAGGATCAGGCGGCACAGCCTCAGAATAAAAGGACATACCTTTAGAAAGGAGACGAGGAGGAATTTCTGTAGCCAGGTGGTGAATCTGTGCAATTCATTGCCACAGACAGTTGTGGAAGCCAAGTCTTTGGGACCTTTTAAAGCAGAGATTGACAGGTTTTTGATTAGTAAGGGCGTAAAAGGTTACGGGGAGAACGCAGGAAAATGGTGTAGAGAGGTGGAAAGATAGATCAGCCATGACTGGATGACGGAGCGGACCTGATGGATCGAATGGCCTAATTCTGCTCCTACATCTTATGAACTTATAAAAAAACTTGTCCTGCACATCTCCTTTAAACTTTGCCCCTCTCACCTTAAAGCTTTGCCCTCTAGTCTTTGATATTTCCACCCTGGGGGAAAAAAGTTCTGACTACCGACTCTATGCATGCCTCTTATATTTTATATACTTCTGTCAGGTCTCCCCTTAGCCTCTGAAGCTCCAGAGAAAAAAGTCTAAGTTTCTCCACCCTCTCCACCATCCTCTCCATTTAGCTGATACCCTCTGACCCAGACAGTATTATGGTAAACGTCTTCTGCACCCTTTCCAAAGCCTTCACATCCTTTCCAAGAGCTTTGATGGCGGATCACTCCCTTGGTACTGCACTGTAAAGGCAAGGATTTTGTGCGCTGGTCTCTCAAATGAACACAGAACGTACCTGAATGGTTGTGAATGCTTTGGGGCACCTTATGCTTGGAACATTTACAGAACAAATGCAAGTTATTTATTTCTTTGCAATAGACAATAGACAATAGGTGCAGGAGGAGGCCATTTGGCCCTTCGAGCCAGCACCGCCATTCAATGTGATCATGGCTGATCATTCTCAATCAGTACCCCGTTCCTGCCTTCTCCCCATACCCCCTGACTCCGCTATCCTTAAGAGCTCTATCCAGCTCTCTCTTGACTGCATTCAGAGAATTGGCCTCCACTGCCTTCTGAGGCAGAGAATTCCACAGATTCACAACTCTCTGACTGAAAAAGTTTTTCCTCATCTCAGTTCTAAATGGCCTACCCTTTATTCTTAAACTGTGGCCCCACTTTACAGCTTGTTTTTCTTTTTAAAATAGAATTTTCACAAATTATATTTCCTTGAGGTTTAAATTTTTAAAAATCTCACGACGCTTCCGAACATTTATTTAGTTTAGTTTAGTTTTGAGATACAGCACAGAAACAGGCCCTTCGGCCCACCGAGCCCGCGCCGACCAGCGATCCCTGCACTCTAGTGCTATCCTACATACACGGGGGACAATTTACGATTTTACCGAAGGCAATTAACCTATAAACCTGTATGTCTTTGGAAAGTGGGAGGAATCCAGAGATCGAGGAGAAAACCCACGCAGGTCACGGGGAGAACGTGCAAACTCCGGAACACACAGCACCCGTAGTCAGGATCAAACCGGGTCTCTGGCGCTGTAAGGCAGCAACTCTACCGCTGTGCCACCAGTTTTGTTATCTTTACTTGTTTGTTATCTTTACGCAAATTTTTAATCTTTACTTTCCTCAAAGAATGTAGTGAATCGTTTTAGACAATAGACAAAAGAAAATAGGTGCAGGAGTAGGCCATTCGGCCCTTCGAGCCAGCACCGCCATTCAATGTGATCATGGCTGATCATTCTCAATCAGTACCCCGTTCCTGCCTTCTCCCCATACCCCCTGACTCCGCTATCCTTAAGAGCTCTATCTAGCTCTCTCTTGAATGCATTCAGAGAATTGGCCTCCACTGCCTTCTGAGGCAGAGAATTCCACAGATTCACAACTCTCTGACTGAAAAGGTTTTTCCTCATCTCCGTTCTAAATGGCCTACCCCTTATTCTTAACCTTTTCTCGAACCATTGACATTTATCAAGTCAACTCCTGGGTAGGGAGTTCCAGAATATGACCCAATAACAAGGAAGGAATGCCAATATATGTCCAAACAGGTAAGGAGTGTGTGACTTAGAACCTTGGAGATCATTGGTCTTCCAATTCTTGCGCTTCTCGTGGCCTTCCATCTGGTTGAGGTTAAAGTTTTGAAAGGTTTTAGTTTAGTTTAGTTTGGTTTAGTTTAGAGATACAGCACGGAAACAGGTCATTCGGCCCACCGAGTCCACACCGACCATTGTTCACTCGTTCACACTAGTTCTATGTTATCTCACTTTATCATCCACTCCCTACACACTAAGGGCAATTTACAGAGGCCAATTAACCTACAAACCTGCACGTCTTTAGGATGTGGGAGAAAACATGAGCACCCAGAGGAAACCCACGCTGGTCACAGGGGTAATGTGCAAACTCCACACAGTCAGCACCCGAGGTCAGGACCGAACCCTGGTCTCTGACGCTCTGACGCAAAAGCTCTACCAGTTTCGCCACTAGGCTGCCCTTTCATCCAAGAAGCTTTTTGGTTATCTCGTCGGTACTTTCACATGGGAATCAGAACTGATGTAGTTTGCTCTTGAATGTAAAACTGTGCTGAAATAAATGGCCCCTATGACCATCCCTGATAATGTAGAAGCCCCAAGAAACACACCTGGGTCGGACAGTTTAGCGGGCACTGAGCAAAAGCTGAGCCTCACTAATAAAGGACTGTCACAACTCTGAATGGAAACATTTGAAAAGAAGGAACAGGAAGTCCTGCAATTACAGAATTCTTGCAACTTAATTTATGGATGTGTCAAAGACTTCATTGCATTTAAAGCAAAGAAGAAAAAAAAGCAGTGCTTACAGTGATTCCAAAAGAGCAACAGGAAATGTGAACAGAAATGGAACAGGATTAATTTTCCTTCTCGCCATGGATGCTGCCAGTCCCGCTGAGTTACTCCAGCATTTGGTCTCTACCTTCGATTTAAACCAGCATCTGCAGTTCTTTCCTGCAGGATTTATTTTTTAGCGGGGACATGGATATATTATTTCAGCCCAGCAAATATTAAATATTCACTTTTTTAACTTCATCTTGGTTATTTTTCAGCGTTTTGGAATCTCCTGTTATGTTGCCTTTCCAACCGAAAATAATTTTCACGGATGAGATAGATGTCGCAGAAGCACAAATCAAGCAGTGTGCAAGCAAGCCACAGCCCTCTCCTGCAGCATTTCTGCCACAAGGTAAAATTTGTGAATCAATAACTTTTGTTTCACTGTGCTATCAACTGAACTCTTCAATGTTACATTGTACTTGTTCCCCGTTCATCGGTGGCGCAATGGGAGAGTTGCTGCCCACAGCGGTTCGATCCTGACCACGGGCGCTGTCTGTATGGAGTTTGTACATTCTCCCCATGACCACATGAATCTTTCCCGGATGCTCTGATTTCCTCCCACATTTGAAAGGCGTATAGGTTTGTAGCTTAATTTGGTTTCGGTAAAAATTGTAAATTGACCCTAGTATGTCGGAAAGTGTACAGGGATCGCTGGTTGGCACGGACTCAGTGGGCCGAAGGGCCTGTTTCTACGCCGTATCTCTAAACTAAACTATGCTGAACCCTTCTTCTTACCCCTCCCTGGTTAAATTTGGAGGGCAGAATGGATTATTTAGATTGAGAATACTTTTTAAAGTGAAAAATGTCAACCAAACAACATTTTATATGTAAGGTTCCAGTAAGTTTAAAAATGACTCAAGATCAGTGCTACAAACAGAGTTTTGATGAAACACCCCACCAAAATAACAATGTTCTCCTTTTAGACGTTGGTTAATGCAAGATGGGGAAGTATTTTCCATGATAAAAACTTTTAAACAAGAAGTTGGAAGCTGTGCATGCAATAGCTATGTTTTTAAAGAGAAAGGTCAGATTCAGGTGATGATAGAGTAGTGTATCAAACCTGTGGTTCAAATCAATGGTGGCAGAACATAAATAACACCAGGAATTCACCAGTAGATTTTTCACATATTAATTATATTTGTTTAAAAAAAAATCATTATAATTCAAAAATAAAGTAAAACCAAAGGACATGAGTGATAGGAGCAGAATTAGGCCATTCGGCCCACCAAGTCTACTCCGCCATTCAATCATGGCTGATCTATCTCTCCCCCTAACCCCATTCTCCTGCCTTCTCCCTATAACCCCTGACAAGTGTTTTGCTACAGTAGTTTCAAATATTTTGCTACTTAGAGAATTCAAACTTTAGTTACCAAAAATAGTTACCTATTTTTTAGTTTAATCTGGGGATTTGTTTTAGTAACATAATGTGCCCCTCTCATTATTTGCCCATTAAATGCCGGTGTAGCATTGTAGTGTAGGTAGACTGTTCCACCTCTGTAAACCTTGCAAAGATGCACACCAGTGCATCCACTTACATTGTATTTAATTATCCAGTCAATATCTACAAAATAAACCACAACACTTTTAATGCAACTAATGAACCAGAACACTTTTCCCATTAACACATGTAAAAAGAAAAATCATTGGTTTAATGATAAATGGTACAACTCCAACCCTGTGAGACTGAAGTTTTACCTAAGATTAAATTAATTTAAATCTTTCTTGGACTGGAGAGACTGATTTTTGCAACATCATTGAGGAAGCTGAACATCATCGTGAACATCATTAAATCCTCCAAACTGCAACTGGGTACATTCTGTACCAAAACTAATTTAGGGGCGATCTCTGATTTCTATCATCTCAGTTATTGAATCATAGAAATTCAGTGCATGGGGAAAAGTCATTTAGCTCAGATAGATAGCTGGAGAGATACAGCGTGGAAACAGGTCATCTTGGCCCATGCTGACCCACAAACCACTCACTTAGAACACAGAACACAGTACTGCACAGGAACACATCCTCGTTATGGGGAGAAGGCAGGAGAATGGGGTTAGGAGGGAGGAATAGATCAGCCACGATTGAATGGTGGAATAGACTTGATGGGCCGAATGGCCTAATTCTACTCCTATTCCTTATGACCTTATGATCCCTCACCCCACACTGTCTGTGCCGAACATGATGCCAACATAAACTAATCTCATCTGCCTCCATTCCCTGCAAATCCATGTGTCTATTTAACAGCCTTTTGAACACCACCACATGCCAGTCCACTAATCCCACCCTAATGTAATCTAATTTTATTCTTCCATTTTGCTATCAATTCCCCCCAGATTCTGCCAGTCACCTGCACACACTACAGGCAATTTACAGCGACCAATTAACTTACCAACAATAAGATGGACACAAATACTGGAGTAATTCAGCGGGACAGGCAGCATCTCTGTGTAGAAGGAATGGGTGACTTTTCAGGTCGAGACCCTTCTTCAGACAAACACCATGCCTTTGGGATGTGGGGGAAACCGGAGGACCAGTCAATGACCAGTCTCACCCTTGTCATCTCCCTTCCCCCATTTGGCAGGAGGGACAGAAAACACGGATATTTTGAAAAGACATAACTCCTGATTCAAGGACAGTTTCTTCCCAGATGTTATCGGGCAACTGAACCGTCCTCTCACCAGTGCGGTCTTGACTTCCCATCACCCTCACTGGAGACATTTGAACTATTTTTAATCAGGCTTTATCTTGTGCTAAATGTTGTAACCTTTATCCTTTACCTGTGCACTGTGGACAGCTTGATTGCAATGATGTGTAGTCTTTTCTTCGACTGGATAGCACGCAAACAAAAGCTTTTCACTGTGCCTCAGGGCATGTAACAAGAACAAACCAAACTAAACTAGACCAGAAGTAAACCCACATGGTCACAGGGAGAATGTGCAAACAGCACCCGAGATCAGGATTGAATATGGTTTAGATTTTATTTTTATTTTTAGAGATACAGCGCGGAAACAGGCCCTTCGGCCCACCGAGTCCGTGCCACCCAGTGATCCCCGCACATTAACACTATCCTACACACACTAGGGACAATTTTTACATTTACCCAGCCAATTAACCTACATACCTGCACGTCTTTGGAGTGTGGGAGGAAACCGAAGATCTCGGGGAAAACCCACGCAGGTCACGGGGAGAACGTACAAACTCCGTACAGACGGCGCCCGTAGTCAGGATCGAACCTGAGTCTCCGGCGCTGCATTCGCTGTAAGGCAGCAACTTTACCGCTGCGCCACCGTGCCGCACGTACCGCCATGGTGAGGCAGAGGCTCCACAAACTGCGATACCGTGCCGCCACGCCTGCTCTAAACATGCCGGCTTCTGGGGGGTTACTACGCACTTCTTGGGATACTGGAGTAATTTGGTGGCTCAGGCAGCGTCTCTGGAGAACATGGATAGGTGACGTTTTGGGTCTTCAGACTGATGGTGGGGGGAGGGGGTTGGGTGGGGGGAGGAAGCTGGAAGAGAGCAGGGCGGGTTTGTGATCAATGAGTGGTTTGTCGTTTGAGTGTAGGTACGGACTAAAACGGAGGCCAGCATTCACCTCTGTCTCTCTAGTGTCTGACTTCCTGACCAGAGAATTCTGAGTCAGAAGATGGGCCATCAGGTCATAAGGTCATAGAAACATAGGAAGTAGGTGCAGGAGTAGGCCATTCGGCCCTTCGAGCCAGCACCGCCATTCAATTTGATCATGGCTGATCATCCAAAATCAGTACCCCGTTCCTGCTTTCTCCTCATATCCCTTGATTCTGTTAGCCCTAAGAGCTATATCTAACTTGCTCTAGAAAACATCCAGTGAATTGGCCTCCACTGCCTTCTGAGGCGGAGAATTCCACAGATTTACAACCCACAGATTCCAGATCTCTAAACCTTTCCTATCCATGTACCACATTGAAATTCTATTTGGTTTTAGTTGAGAGGCAGCATGCTTCACATAACTATATTGAAAAACAAAATTAGGCCACTCTGCCATTCAATCATGGCTGACCTATCTCTCCCTCCTAACCCCATTCTCCTGTCTTCTCCCCATAACCCCTGACACCCATACTAATCAACAATATATCTGTCTGTTTTAAAAATATTCATTGACTTGGACTCCACACCCTTCTGTGGTAAAAAAATTCCACAGTGTCCCGACATCTATGGGTGACACCTGTCCATGCTTTCTAGAGAAGCTGCCTGACTCACTGAGTTACTCCAGCACTTTGTGTCATTTAAAAAAAAACTAGGATCTGCAGTTCCTTTTTGCCTCTATTACTTAATGTGTTCTCACTGTGACATTGCTGTAAACACTGCAGCCAATTTGCACATAGATGTTCCAAGAGAAGGCACGATGATCAAGATTTGATAATTTGTTTTATTTTAAGTGAAGGATAAATATTAGGTGAGACACCAAGGATAACTCAACTTTTTTTCTTTTGATATATGGAATCATTTACATTAGGGCGGCACTGTGGTGCGGCAGTAAAGTTGTTGCCTTAGAGCGCCAGAGACCCAGGTTTGATCCTGACTACGGGTGCTGTCTATACGGAGTTTGTACGTTCACCCTGTGACCACCTACAGGTATGTTTTCACCGGGTGCTCCGGTTTCCTCCCACACTCCAAAGACTTACAGGTTTGTACGCTAATTGGCTTGGTAAACTTGTAAATTGTCCCTAGTGTGTGTAGGATAGTGTTAGTGTGCGGGGATCGCTGGTCGGTGCCGGCTCGGTGGGCCAAAGGGCCTGTTGCCGCGTTGTATCTCTAAACTAAACTCAACCATTGTCCATTGAGAAGACATTTCATTTATTAATGAGGCCACAAAGAACTGCAGATGCTGGAATCTTGAGCAACAACAAAGTGCCGAGGTAAGGCACAAAATGCTGGAGTAACTCAGCGGGACAGGCAGCATCTCTGGGGAGAAGGAATAGGTGACGTTTCGGGTCGAGACCCTGCTTCAAACGTTGTGTACTGACCCGGTGAGGTCTGCTATGTGGTTGTACCGGGCTGTCTGCAAAACAAAGCAGTTCACTATACCTAGGTACATGTGCCGATAGGGTATCTGAATCTTTGAAGAGTATTACCTGGTACAAAGTAAATTTACAGAAGGCTCTGCTTATAATTGACTTTAGAAAAACCAGTGGAGATTACGACCCACTCTACATCAATGGGGTCTGTGTGGAAAGGGTACCAGCTTTCAGGTTCCTGGGTACGCACATCGCAGAGGATCTTACCTGGTCTACCAACACCATCACCACAGTAAAGAAGGCACAGCAGAGACTCCACTTCCTGAGGATCCTCAGGAAAACCAACCTGCAGGAGAAGCTCATGTTGTCCTTCTATCGCTGCTCCATCGAGAGTGTGCTGGCATACTGTATAACCACATGGTATGCCAGCTGCTCAGAAAAGGACAGGAAGGCCCTTCAGAGGGTCATCACGACGGCCCAGAAGATCATCGGCTGCTCACTGCCCTCCCTGGAGCACCTGTTCAGCCTACGCTGCCTCAGTAGAGCAGGCAAAATAATAAAAGATCCATCCCACCCCGGCCACCGTCTGTTTGTTCATCTGCCCTCTGGTCGACGTTTCAGGTCGATCAAATCCCGAACAAACAGACTTAAGAACAGTTTTTACCCCAGGGCCATACGAGAACTGAACACTACCTTTGCACTAGGCAACACCGTTAAAAAATCTTGTACTTAATATAATTGTATTTAATTGTATTTATGTATTTATTTGTTTTTGCATTTATTGCATATATGTTTGTACGCACCGTCAGGATTGGCTATTTTTAAATTTCGTTGTACTCGTTGCAATGACAATAAATGAATATTATTATTATTATTATTATTATTATTATTAAGTGTCAAATGGGTCAGGAGGACACATTATTGGCAACAATGCTGAATACAAGATTCAACTGCTGGTTTAGCCACTAAGGCAGGCGTAAGTTACTGATTGTGAATGATCAGCCATGATCACAATGAATGGCAGTGCTGGCTTGAAGGGCCAAATGGCCTCCTCCTGCACCTATCTTCTATGTTTCTAAACAAAAATCAGATTCATTTCTGGTTTCTGGAGGGAGAGAAAGATTGCATTTTGCAATGATCTCTGCCAAAGATTTTCTCCTATCCCCTCACACGTTTGACATGGCTGATTATTATCATAAGTCATGAGGTCATTAGGAATAGGAATAGAATTAGGCTATTCGGCCCATCAAGTCTTCCCCGCCATTCAATCATGGCTGATCTATCTCTCCCTCCTAACTCCTACAAATTACGCGCGTCATTGATCTCTCTTGCACAACGGTTTATAACCCTTTGTCACCTTCTCATCGTGCCCAGCACTTGGGAATAATTCCCTTTGGAAATGCGGGAATGAGATGTATCAGCTCCTACCCCAACAGACATGGAGCGTTGCGTATTCATCCAGGGCAGTCTTTAGACTTTAGAGATACTGCCCGGAAACGGACCCTTTGGCCCACCGAGTCCGCACCGACCAGCGATCACCCCGTACACTAACACTATCTTACACACGAGGGACAATTTACAATTTTACTGTTGCCAATCAACCTACAAACCTGTACGTCTTTGGAACGTGGGAGGAAACCGGAGCACCCGGGGGAAACCCCCACGGGTCACGGGGAGAACGTACAAACTCCGTACAGACAGCACCCGTGGTCAGGATCGAACCTGGGACCCAGGCGCTGTAAGGCAGCCACTCTGCCGCTGCGCCACCGCGCCACCCTCATGACCAATTGATTGCATTTTGCTGTTTTCAAATCTTGCGCCTATTAAACCAAACAGAATTATGTTGGGAGTTTTTATTTGTCTTCCAGGAGCTCATTTACGTTAATGAAGCATCTGGAAAGTATTTGTTTTTTATGATTGCCTGGCCTTTGTGTAATACTGTAGCTACACGCTGTAAATGTCCCGTGTCACATTTCCTTTGCTGCATGTGGATCTTAAAAATGATCCCCGGCAGTGTAAGGCCTTGCAGTGTAGTGTTTCACACACCTACAACATGGACTTAAACACTAGCACTTTGTGCTCTCCACCACACAAAGCCCTGCTAGTTAAATATATTAGGAGAAAACGCTATGCTACTATATTATTTATGCTTATACCTCTGGGGGAAGCTTTACACTCGTCAAAACATTTAATTCATGGCACGGGCCATGTCACGGTAAAGGCTTTTGTAGTAGTACTGTTCAGTAGACACTGGAGTAGTCAGTATAATGTCTTTCTGGGCCCCCGGGCAGGTTTTGCAATTCTCTCTGGAGCACTCTATTAAACTCTACAAGGATTTCTCCACCAAAGAACGTTGGGACGTTCACAACGCCCAGTCAAGTTATGCTTTACCAGACCGCTCTTTCACTATTTTTCCTGCTAATATAGATTTTGTTTTTGGTTTCGTTCAGTTTAGAGATACAGCGCGGAAACAGGCCCTTCGTCCCACCGGGTCCGCGCCGACCAGCGATCCCCCGCACACCAGCACTATCCAACACACACTAGGGACAAGTTTCACTGCACATCGTGTATGTGTATGTGACAAATAAATTTGACTTGACTTACAATCTTTACTGAAGTCAACAAACCTGTACGTCTTTGGAGTGTGGGAGGAAATCAGAGCAGGCCACAGGGACAACGTACATACTCTGTACAGACGGCACCCGTGGTCAGGATCGCACCCGGGTCTCTGGCGCTATAAGGTAGCACCTCTACTGGTGCGCCACTATGCCACCCCTGGACCATGGAACCGCCCATTGATTTTTAAAAAATAGTCCAAAGGCCACAGACATTTTAATTGTAGGCAGAAGAAGGTAAAATCTAGAGCCAAAAACAAAGTGCTGGAGGAACTCAGTGGGTCAGGCAATTTGAGACAACAGTCACCAACTTCTACAGATGCGCTGTAGAAAGCATTTCATCGGGATGCATCACAGCTTGGTCTGGGAACAGCTCCATCCAAGACCGCAAGAAACTGCAGAGAATTATGGCGGCAGATCAGACCATCACGCAAGCCAACCTCCCTTCCATTGACTCCATTTACACCTCACGCCGCCTCGGCAAGTCCAGCAGCATAATCAAGGATCAGTTTCACCCCGGTCACTCCCACTTCTCCCCTCTACCATCTGGCAAGAGGTAAAGAAGCCTGAAAACGCACACCTCCAGATTCAGGGACAGTTTCTTCCCAGGTGTTATCAGGCAACTAATCCACTCTATCCTGAGATACTATCTACCTCATTGGAACCACTTGGACTATCGTTAATCAGACATTAATGAACTTTATCTTGCACCAGACGTTAATTCCCTTTATCATGTATCTGTACACTGTGGGCAGCTTGATTGTATCGTGTATTGTCTTTCCGCTGACTGGTTAGCATGGAACAAAAGCTTTTCACTGTACCTCGGTACACGTGACAATAAACTAAACTAATCTGTGGCAGGAATGGGCAAGAGACGTTTCAGGTCGGGATCTTTCTTCAGACTGATTCAGGCATTTTAATTGTAATGCTTACATTCAACAAAACACACAATGAAGTGGTGTACCATAAAGGGAGGTCGGAAGAGACTAGAAAGAGTAAAACATGGGTTTGTAGAGATTGATCTCCAGTTGTTACATCAAGGAAAGTAGCTGATAAAGCACTGAATGGATGAAACTAGACAGGAATATTCAGGGTGGATAATAGAACTTGGGACAGTCACAGTCTCTTAGGATATCAAAATGAGAATGAGAATCTTAGAGGGGTATTGCTCTATTAGAAGCATCAAGCCATTTGTCAGAGACATTACAGGTGGATGGGTATGTGGAACGAGCTACCGGAGGAGGTAGTTGACGCAGGTACTACCATAACTACTTGGGCAGGTACATGGATAAGATAGGATTGGAGGGTTATGGCCCAAGTGCGGGCAGGTGTAGATCGGGCATGTTGGTCGGCATGGGCAAGTTGGGCTGAAGAGCCTGTTTCTGTGCTATATATATCTCTCTCTATGATTAAAAAACACTAACTCAATGGCTCAGGCAACATCTCTGAAGGACATGGATAAGAGATGTTTCGGGTTGGGACCCTGAAACATTGTATATCTATATCCTCCAGAGCTGCTGCCTGACCCAATGAGTTACTCCAGCACTTTGTGTTGTTTTTTGTAAACCAACATCTGCAGTTCCCTGTGTCTCCACAGTAACATGGAAGAAAGGCACAAAGAGCTGGAGTAGCTCAATGTGTGAGGCAGCATCTCCGGAGAACATGGACAGGTGGCGTTTCGGGTTGAAACCCTACTTCAGTGCAGAAGGTGGAGAAGGGGGATCTTATAGAAACTTACAAATTTCTTAAGGGGTTGGACAGGCTAGATGCAGGAAGATTGTTCCCGATGTTGGGGAAGTCCAGAACAAGGGGTCACAGTTTAAGGATAAGGGGGAAGCCCTTTAGGACCGAGATGAGAAAGTTTTTTTTCACGCAGAGTGGTGAATCTGTGGAATTCTCTGCCACAGAAGGTAGTTGAGGCCAGTTCATTGGCTATATTTAAGAGGGAGTTAGATGTGGCCCTTGTGGCTAAAGGGATCAGGGGGTATGGAGAGAAGGCAGGTACGGGATACTGAGTTGGATGATCAGCCATGATCATATTGATCATGCTCGAAGGGCCAAATGGCCTACTCCTGCACCTATTTTCTATGTTTCTATGTTTCTATGAAGTAAAGTTCAGGTCCATGGCAGGTTGGGTGAGCGAGGGCAGGAGCGGAGAGAGAGATAGAGTGAGGTTTTGCTGGAGCAGAGAGAGAGTGAGGGTTTGATGGAGCGGAGAGAGATAGAGTGAGGGTTTGCTGGTGTGGAGAGTGTATAGCACGGAGCCAGGAAGGAGAACTGTTGCGAGTGCAGGTAAATTGAATGCAGGTACCTGTAATCCTGGTTGGCCCCTAACTGGAACCAGAGTCACGACGCGCAAGGAATGTTTTCCAGAGATGCTGCCTGACCCATCGAGTTACTTCAGCACTTTGTAACTTTTTTTCGCAAACCATCATCTGCAGTTCCTTGTGTCTCCATAGTAATATTGATATATAGAAATGTAGAAAATAGGTGCAGGAGTAGGCCTTTCGGCCCTTCGAGCCTGCACCCCGCCATTCAATATGATCATGGCTGATCATCCGGAATCAATACCCCGTTCCTGCTTTCTCACCATATCCCTTGATTACATTAACCCGAAGAGCCACATCCAACTCTCTCTTGAATACATCCAGTGAATCGGCCTCCACTGCCTTCTGTGGAAGAGAATTGCACAGAATGACAACTCTCCGGGTGAAGATGTTTTTCCTCATCTCAGTCCTAAATGGCCTACCCCTTATTCTTAAACTGTGACCCCTGGTTCTGGGCTCCCCCAACATCAGGACCATTTTTTTCTGCATCTGGCCTGTCCAACCCTTTACATGCATAATTCCCCAATGCATGGTAGACAGGGTTGACAATGAGAGTCTTGCAGGATTGGGCTTTATGATGAAAATTCCTGTATGGTGAAGAACAGATGATGACTAAAAGGAGCATAGGTCACCCAGCAACTCATCAGTGAAGATGCACTGATTCTTCAGCAGAGCATTCAATAAGAACGAGGGGCGATCTTATAAAGGTGTTAAAATCATGAGAGGAATAGATTGGGTAGGCGCACAGAGTCCCTTGTCCAGAGTAGGGGAATCGAGAACTAGAGGGTATCGGTTTAAGGAAAGATTTAACAGGAATCTGAGGGGTAACTTTTTCACACAAAGGCTGATGGGTGTGTGGAACAAGCTGCCAGAGGAGGCGGTCGGAGCAGGGACTATCACAACGTTTAAGAAACATTGAGACTGGTACATGGATAGGGCAGGTTTAGAGGGATATGGGTCAAACGTGGAGAGTGTAGATGGTACTTGTTGGTCGGCGTGGACAGGTTGGACTGAACGGTCTGTGTCCTATGACACTGTCAACCTCACCTGCAGCCCAAATACTCCAACGATAAACAGCTGAGAAGGGAGGGGAACTAATCAAGGACACGGAGTTAATTATCCTTTGCTTTGATGAATTTTTCTCTGCCTAATGGGTGCGTCCTTGCCTCCCACCAACTGGACCAGCTCCTCTGCTACCCCAGGCTGACAAAGAGGTGAAAATGCCAAAGAAGCTGAAATGATGACTATAATGGCTGAGCAGGTGTGATCTGGCTTTTCCCCGATTCAAGGAGATCACTGCGACCTTGTGATCCAGGTTTACGGCACGGTGGTGCAGCGGTAGAGTTGCTGCCCTACAGCGAATGCAGCGCTGGAGACCCGGGTTCGATCCCGACCACGGGTGCTGTCTGTACGGAGTTTGTACGTTCTCCCCGTGACCTGCATGGGTTTTCTCCGAGATCTTCGGTTTCCTCCCACACTCCAAAGACGTACAGGTTTGTAGGTTAATTGACTGGGTAATATGTTAAAAAAAAATTGTCTCTAATGTGTGTAGGATATTGTTAATGTGCGGGGATTGCTGGGTGGTGCGGACTCGGTGGGCCGAAGGGCCTGTTTCCGCGATGTATCTCTAAATCTAAAAATCTAAAAAATCCAGTGACCTCGAAAGGACACAAAGTGCTGGAGTAACTCAGCAAGTCAGACATCGTCTCTGGAGAACATGGACAGGTGACGTTTGTGGGTTTAGACCCTTCTTCAGCCCTTCTTAATGCTTGTGACAATGTCATTCTTAAATACAGATGTGTCACACCAAACTCATCTTCTCAGCGAATCTAATCCCAAAGTCGATTGCCGTGAGCCCAGCGTATTGAGGCTGTATTGTACCAGGAACCAGCAGAGCGCATTGCCATTAAACTAAATAACCCAGATTGTTAGACTCTTACAAATTTAAGTACTGTTCACCTGACCATGGTCGTTCAGAGCAAGTAAGTTAGCTTAGAGACACAGAGAGTCACAGAGGGCATACAGTGTGGAAACAGGGCCTTCGGCCCAACTTGTCCAGACTGACCGACATGTCCCATCTACACTAGTCCCAGCATAAAATCTCCAGCGAGGACGTTATAGCTACGAAGGAAAGGTTTTAGGTACTGGACTGGTTCTACTGCAGCAGAGGTGGGAGAAATGCAGATTTTATTTTAAGTTATGGAGAGTTTCCATGAAGGGAACAGTGAAAGATTGTTTCCTCTGTTTGAGAGTCAGTGCAGTGGCATGTTGGGAGTCTTGGGAATCGGGAATGAAAGTTTGTTTGATAGCTGGAGGGACCTTGGGCTGAGCACTTGCAAGAGACCAAGGTGGGTTGGACAGGTGTCACCGTGACTTACATTATGGTTAAACACGATTTCCAACTTTCTCAGGTATCTATATCAGTGTCTGTGACTCCATTATGCAGGAATGTTCCTGTAATCTAGAGTTAGAAGTAATTATTTTTATTGGCGAGCACCTCGTAGGTTTCCAGACCGCAAGTGCCTAAAGCTGTGAATGAAGCACCCATCCATTCTAAATGAATACACTCACAGAACGGCTTCATAGTTACAGCAACACGATCAGACTCTGTAATCTTTGTGGTCATATTCAGGTCTGCCTGGTAACTTTAGACAGAAGATTTGTTGTGCAACTCAAAGCCTGCAATCAAATTTAAAACCACAAACCCCTCAAGCTGGCCTGCTTCAGATTTGCTTATGTATCTCAATTGTTTTATCAAATGCAGCCGTTTATAATGCTTGAAAGGCCTATCCCCTTTCCTGCAATCTTTCAGCACAGTCTGAGGCCATTCAGCCCATTGCTCCAGTTGTTAGCCCAAGTACAAACCTATCCAATGACATGTATTCTCATTGCTCTTGCAATATACCACTGAAATTGTTTCCTTATCCACTATATATATATCCAATTGCTTGTTAAAATTAAAATTATTAAAATAATTATTGAATTATTTCTCACTTTGCATTCAGGCCAGAGGTAGTTGAGGAAGGTACTAAACGTTTGAAAGACATTTGGACAGGTACGTGGATAGTTTAGATTTTTTTTTAGATTTAGAGATACAACGCAGAAACAGGCCCTTTGGCCCACCGGGTCCGCGCCGCCCAGCGATCCCCGCAAATTAACATGATCCTACACCCACTAGGGACAATTTTTACATTTGGCCAGCCAATTAACCTACAAACCTGTACGTCTTTGGAGTGTGGGAGGAAACCGAAGATCTCGGAGAAAACCCACACAGGTCACGGGGAGAACGTGCAAACTCCATACAGTGCAGCACCCGTAGTCAGGATCGAACCTGAGTCTCCGACGCTACATAGAAACATAGAAAATAGGTGCAGGAGTAGGCCATTTGGCCCTTCGAGCCTGCACCGCCACTCAATGTGATCATGGCTGATCATTCAGCTCAGTAGCCTGTACCTGCCTTCTCTCCATACCCCCTGATCCCTTTAGCAAAAAGGGCCACATCTAACTCCCTCTTAAATATAGCCAATGAACTGGCCTCAACTACCTTCTGTGGCAGAGAATTCCACAGACTCACCACTCGCTGTAAGGCAGCAACTCTACCGCTGCGCCACCGTGCCGCCCAGTTTAGTTTAGTTTAGTTTAGTTTAGTTTAGTTTAGACAATAGACAATAGACAATAGGTGCAGGAGTAGGCCATTCGGCCCTTCGAGCCAGCACCGCCATTCAATGTGATCATGGTTGATCATTCTCAATCAGTACCCCGTTCCTGCCTTCTCCCCATACCCCCTGACTCCGCTATCCTTCAGAGCTCTATCTAACTCTCTCTTGAATGTATTCAGAGAATTGGCCTCCACTGCCCTCTGAGGCAGAGAATTCCACAGATTCACAACTCTCTGACTAAAAAAGTTTTTCCTCATCTCTGTTCTAAATGGCCTACCCCTTATTCTTAAACTGTGGCCCCTGGTTCTGGACTCCCCCAACATTGGGAACATGTTTCCTGCCTCTAACATGTCCAACCCCTTAATAATCTTATACGTTTTGATAAGATCCCCTCTCATCCTCCTAAATTCCAGTGTATACAAACCTAGTCGCTCCAGTCTTTCAACAAATGAGTGTCACGCCATTCCGGGAATTAACCTAGTAAACCTACGCTGCACGCCCTCAATAGCAATAGTTTAGTTTATTATTGCCACGTGCACTGAGGTACAGTGAAATACGTTTTTGTTCAGTCATTGAAAAGACTATACATGATTACAATGTGTATGAGGGAACTGCAGATGCTGGTTTAAACCGAAGATAGACTCAAAAAGCTGGAGTAACTCAGCAGGACAGGCAGCATCTCTGGAGAGAAGCAATGGATGACGTTTAGGGTCGAGACTTTTCTTCAGACCGTGTCTCGACGCGAAACATTACCCATTCCTTCTCTCCAGAGATGCTGCCTGTCCCGCTGAGTTACTCCAGCTTTTTGTGTCTATACATGATTACAATCAAGTTGTCCACAGTGTACAGATAGGGGATAAAGGGAATAACATCTAGTGCAAGATAAAGTCAAGTAATGTTCGATTAAAGATAGTCCCAAGGTCTCCAATGAGATAGATGGTAGGTCATGACCGTTCTCTAGTTGGTGATTGAATGGTTCATTGCTTGATGATCGCTGGGATGAAACTGTCACTGAATCTGGAAGCGTGCGTTTTCACACTACTATACCTCTTGCCTGATGGGAGAGGGGAGAAGAGGGAATGACCAGGGTGAGACTCATCCTTGATTATGCTGCTGGCTTTGCCGGGGCAGAGTGAAATGTAGATGGAGTCAATGGAAGAAACGTTGGTTTGCGTGATGGTCTGGGCGACGTTCACAGCTCTCTGCAATTTCTTGGGGTCCTGGATGGAGCTGTTCCCAAACCATGCTGTGAAGCAGCCCAATCAAATGCTTTCTATGGTGCATCTGTAGAAGTTGGTGAGAGTTGACGTGGACCCGCCGAACCTCCTTAGCCTTCGAAGGAAGTAGAGGTGTAGGAGTGATTTCTTGGCCATTGCTTCAATATGGCAGGTCCAGGACAAGTTGCTGCTGTGTGGAAGGCCAAACACAGGCAGGTGGGACTAGCATAGATGGGGTATCTTGGCTGGCATGGGCATGTTGGGCTGAATGGCCTGTTTCCATGCTGTGTGACTCTGAGAATCTATTTTGCCCTTGAGCCCTGAGCTTATTTAGTATATAAGAAAATAACTGCAGATGCTGGTACAAATCGATTTATTCACAAAATGCTGAAGTAACTCAGCAGGTCAGGCAGCATCTCGGGAGAGAAGGAATGGGTGACGTTTCGGGTCGAGACCCTTCTTCAGACTGATGTCGGGGGTGGGACAAAGGAAGGATATAGGTGGAGACAGGAAGATAGAGGGAGATCTGGGAAGGAGGAGGGGAAGGGAGGGACAGAGGAGCTATCTGAAGTTGGAGAAGTCGACGTTCATACCACAGGGCCGCAAACTGCCCAGGCGAAATATGAGGTGCTGCTCCTCCAATTTCCGGCGGGCCTCACTATGGCACTGGAGGAGGCCCATGACAGAGAGGTCAGACTGGGAATGGGAGGGAGAGTTAAAGTGCTGGGCCACCGGGAGATCAGTTGCGTTAATGTGGACCGAGCGCAGGTGTTCAGCGAAGCGATCGCCGAGCCTGCGCTTGGTTTCGCCGATATAGATAAGTTGACATCTAGAGCAGCGGATGCAATAGATGAGGTTGGAGGAGGTGCAGGTGAACCTCTGTCTCACCTGGAAAGAATGTTTGGGTCCTTTGATGGAGTTGAGGGGGGAGGTAAAGGGACAGGTGTTGCATCTCGTGCGGTTGCAAGGGAAAGTGCCCGGGGTTAGGGTGGTTTGGGTAGGAAGGGACGAGTGGACCAGGGAGTTGCGGAGGGAACGGTCTCTGAGGAAACAGGCTTATCCGCCCACTGAGTCCACGCCGACCAGCGATCTCTGTACCCGAACACTATCCTACACACTAGGGAACAACTTACAATTTACCTCAGCCGATTAACCTACATACCTGTACATCTTTGGAGTGTGGGAGGAAACCGGAGCACCCTGGGAAAACCCATGCGGTCACGGGGAGAACGAACAAACTCCGAACAGGCAGCACCCTGAATCAGGATCGAACCCGGGTCTCTGGCGCTGTGAGGCAGCAACTCTACCGCTGCGCCACCGTGCCGCTGGCCTAATTTTCCAGGCCTTTCCACCAAGGTCATGCCACCGATCAATACTTCAAGCAAAGGAGGTTGGGCAACAGTCTATAAAACTGCTTGAAATCTGCATGCAACTATGCTTGGAAAAAATGTAATGGAAATGTGCATGTAGCATATTTGACATTTATTACCAGCAGGTGAAAAAGAATGAGCTGCCGGCTGATTCTGTGTGGGTGTTCCTGGCTTCACAATTTAAATCACAAGGATTCAAGTTTAGTTTAGTTTAGTTTCGAGATACAGCGTGGAAACAGGCCCTTCGGCCCACCCAGTCCGCACCGAACAGCGATCCCCGCACACTAATACTATCCTACACACACCAGGGACAATTTACAATTTTACCAAGCTGATTAACCTACAAACCTGTACGACTTTGGAGTGCGGGAGGAAACCTGAGATTTCGGAGAAAACCCACGCAGGTCATGGGGAGAACGTACAAACTCCGTACAGACAGCTCCGGTAGTCAGGATCGAACCCGTGTCTCTAGCGCTCTAAGGCTGCAACTCTACCGCTGTGCCACTGTTGCCGCCCTTGGCACAATGGCACAGCTTTGAGAGATGCTGCCTAACAGCGCCACAGACCCGGGTTTGATCCTGACTGTCTGTGTGGAGCTCTTATGTTCTCCCTGTGCCCCTGCTTTCCATGGTTTCTCTCTGGTTGCTCCTGTTTCCTCCCACATCCCAAAGGCGTGCTGTTTTGTAGGTTAATTGGCCACTGTACAGTTGTGAGTTAGGAGTGGATATGAAAGTTGGATTACAGTGTGGAGGGAGTAAATGTGAAAGTAGGATAACGTAGAACCAGTATGAAAGGCTGATCAAAGGCGAGCGTGGACTTGGTGGGCCAAAGGGACTGTTTCCATGCTCTATCTTTCAATCAATCAGGATCCCAAGCTATTTGTGGATGTAGCCAAGTCCATCACACAGTCCGGCCTCACCTCACGGTGGTGCAGTGGTAGAGTTGCTGCCTTACAACCTCAGAGACCCGGGTTTCATCCTGACTATGGGTGCTGAATGTACGGAGTTTATACGTTCTCCCCGTGAACTGTGTGGGTTTTCCCCGGGTGCTCCGGTTTCCTTCCACGCTACAAAGATGCACAGGTTTGTAGGCCAATTGGCTTCGGTAAAAATTGTAAACTGTCCCTACTGTGTAGGATAGTGCTAGTGGACAGGGTCAGCATGGTCTCGGTGGGCCGAACGGCCTGTTTCCCCTCTGCATCTCGAAGGTCTAAAGATGGCCAAGGGCAATAATATCCTGCAAACGCAATTTCCTTCAAAGCACACGTCATTTTACTTCGACATTTATGCATGTTCCTGTGGTGGGTGGATGTTGCTTGCAAGACCAATGTCCATCTTTAGAGTAGATGGTCTTGAGCCACCTTCCTGGACTACTACAGTTGGACAGGACAAGAGTGCCTTGAGACTTTGCCTCAGCTAGAGAATCTTTCCACATCATGTTGGTGAATGACTTGGAGGGGAGTGGGAACTAGCTGGTAGCGGTGATCCCGTATCACTGTAACACTTGTTCTCGATGTTGGAGATTGATGGTTTGGGAGACGGCAGAAAGGCTTTAGTGCCATGTGCCCTGCAAATGGTGTTTAAGAGCAACAGCAAGTTATGGATGGAGGGACTGCTCAGGGCAGTGGAAAATATGACATCATGTGGAAATTCAACTCCCCAGTTCTCATTTAAACATAATTGTTCTCAGAAGTGACCACAGAAAGAATAGTGAATCTGGAAAAGGAAAGTGTGTGGAAAATGCAGATGTTAGTTTATGATACGAATCAATGCAATAGAACTTTATTCATCTCCGGAGGGAAATTGATCCACCAACAGTCATAACACACAACAAGGTACAAGGAAACTTGAAATTAAAATTAAATTAAAAGTGAAAAAAAGAAAGAAAAAGTGCACAGGGCCTTCACCGGAATGAACAAACAAACAAACACAGGCCTATCCCCTTAGGCAGAGGATTCTAAAACGTACCGAAGATAGACAAAATATGCTGCAGTAACTCAGCGGGTCAGGCAGCATCTCAGGAGAAAAAGGACCGGTGACGAGGAAAAGAAAAAGCAGAATTAGGCTCTGCGATATCTTCAGCCCCCTCAGGATTCATCGTATCACATTGGTGGTAAATTAATTTGCCTCCAGTTACAGTTGCAATTTAGTTTATTGTCACGTGTACCGACCGAGGTACAGTGAAAAGCTTTTGTTGTGTGCTAACCAGTCAGTGGAAAGACAACACATGATTACAATCAGGCGATTTACAGTGCACAGATACTTGATAAGGGGTTAATGTTTAGTGCAAGGTAAAGCCAGCAAAGGCCGAACAAGGACAGTCCGAGGGTCTCCAATGAGGTAGATAGTAGTTCAGAACTGCTCCATGGTTGTGGTAGGATGATTTCAGTTATGGAGTCAAAGCATCACAGAGTGATACAGTGTGGAAACAGGCCCTTCGGCCCAACTTGCCCACACCGGCCAACGTCCCAGTTACATTTGGTCCAAATCCCTCCAAACCTGTCCTATTAATGTACCTGTCTAACTGTTTCTTAAATGTTGGGATAGTCCCGGCCTCAACTACCTCCTCTGGCAGCTTGTTCCATTCCCCTACCACCCTTTGTGTGAAAAAGTTACCCCAGTTACCCCCAAAAATCACTGTTATCAGTTGCCTGTTACCAGTTACCAGTTTAAACCGAAGATAGACGCAAAAAGCTGGAGTAACTCAATGGGACAGGCAGTATCTCTGGGGAGAAGGAATGGGTGATGTTTCGGGTCGAGACCCCTTCTTCAGACTCTGACGTTTTGGGTCGAGACCCTTCTTCAATAGACAATAGACAATAGGTGCAGGAGGAGGCCATTCGGCCCTTCGAGCCAACACTGCCATTCAATGTGATCATGGCTGATCATTCTCAATCAGTACCCCGTTCCTGCCTTCTCCCCGTACCCCCTGACTCCGCTATCCTTAAGAGCTCTATCCAGCTCTCTCTTGAATGCATTCAGAGAATTGGCCTCCACTGCCTTCTGAGGCAGAGAATTCCACTCTGAGGCAGAGAATTCCACATCTGAAGAAGGGCAGAGAATTCCAGTTCAGAATCTGAAGAAGGGTCTTGACCCAAAAACCATCACCCATTCCTTCTCTCCAGAGATGCTGCCTGTCCCGCTGAGTTACTCCAGCTTTTTGTGTCTATCTTGGGAAGAAACTGTCCCTGGATCCGGAGGTGTGCATTTGGACACTTCTATACCTTTTGCCTGATGGGAGAGGGGAGACGAGGCAGTGGCCAGGGTGCGATCTAACAGTCACTTTAAATATTGCCGTCGATTGTTCTGAACTTCAGCAAACCATTCTGTGGCAAGGTTGCAACACCAGAAGGCTAATGTGTTTATGGTGCTCGGATGCCCCACCTCCCCAGTCATTAAGCAAATGATGATTGGATTTGCTTACAAGTCAATTAAACCAAATGGACCTAATCTACCTTGCTGTGCAAATGGGATTTCAATTGCTTATCTCTGCAGGAGACCCAAATAAACCATGCATCAACAATAAACAGCGGAATAATGACAAGTGAGGACTTACTTATGTAGGAAGGAACTGCAGGTGTTGGTTTAAACCGAAGATAGACACAAAATGCTGGAGTAACTCAGCGGGACAGGCAGCATCTCTGGAGGGAAGGAATGGGTGACGTTTTGGGTCTTCAGACCGAAGAAGGGTCTCGACCCGAAACGTCACCCATTCCTTCTCTCCAGTGATGCTGCCTGTCCCGCTGAGTTACTCCAGCATTTTGTGTCTATCTTCAGTGCAGGCTACTTGTTCCTTGCCGTCAAAAGGAAGGCATGAAATTATTGGAAGTCGCCTCCTTTTGTAAATGACAAACCAAGGGCAGAAGGGGGGTTGACTGCGTAAGTGAGCAGTGCGTTGTTTGTACCTGTATTTAGAAGCTGTGCTAGCAGCTTTGGAATGTGTTCTTGCCAGTGGTTCCTGACACCTGCCTGGAATGTTGGCACAACTCCAAAACGATCCAGCTGAAGGCTGGGGCCTTATTGCTTGGCCTGTTTGTGCAGTTTGAAACATTTTACCTCCTGTCACCAAACCAATTATTCAAAGCCGAGAAGCAAAGACTCTGTGTCAGCTCAATTTCTTCCACCTCAGACAAAATAAAGCCTCTGGGTGTCTAATGTGGTCAATTTGCAAGATACATACCAATGTGGGAGACTGTTCAACACACTCAGGCCACCCATGTACCGCACGTTTAGCTTAGTTCAGTTTAATTTTGGGATACAGAGTGGAAACAGGCCCTTCAGCCCACCGAGTCCGTGCCGGCCAGCGATCCCCCGCACACTAACGCTATCCTACACACACAAGGGACAATTTACAATTTACACAAGCCAATTAACCTACAGACCTGCACGTCTTTGGAGTGTGGGAGTAAACCGGTGCACCCGGAGAAAAACCAGGCCAGTCATGGGGAGAACGTGCAAACTCCTTACAGACAGAACCCACAGTCAGGATCGAACCCGGGTCTCTGGTGCTGTAAGGCCGCAACTCTACCGCTGTGCCACCGTGCTGCCCTAATGCTCCCTAATACTGGGGAGGTATGTATCTAACATATTGTCCTTCACTTCACCAGACTAGTCTGGGTCTGTCTCATTTTCCATTGAATGATTTGTGTTTCTCACTGAACAGCGTTTAAGGAAGTATTTCTCTAAAATAACACGATTAAAGGAATGACTACAGCAAGAGGAGGGTTGTGGCCAATGAGGGATAAATATGTTGGTGTATACCTGGAGGCCTAAGACACTGCTGGAGTACTAAGGCGGTATAATGGGCTGCACAGTGGCACAGTTATTAGAGTGACCTCAACTTGACCCAGACCTCCATGCTGTCTATGCAACTCTGCATGTTCTCCCCGTGATCATACGATTTTCCTACAGGTGATAGACTCAAAATGCTTGAGTAACTCAGCGGGTCAGGCAACATCTCTGAAGAAAAGGAACAGGCGAGGTTTCGGGTTGAGACATTTCTTCAGACTGAGAGTCAGAGGAGAGGGAAGGTGAAACATGAAAAGGCACAGAACAGATCAAAGGCAGCACCGATGACCCAGGAAATGTCTTAAGGTCATAAGGTCATAAGGAATAGGAATAGAATTAAGCCATTCAGCCCAACTCTGCTATTCAATCATGGCTGATCTATCTCTCCCTCCTAACCCCATTCTCCTGCCTTCTCCACATAACCTCTGACACCTGTACTAATCAATATCTCTTCCTTAAAAATATCCACTGACTTGGCCTCCACATCGGGTTGCCAACTATCTCACTCCCAAATACGGGACAAGGTGACGTCACTGCCCCGCACCCCATGTGATCTCACCCAGCCAGTGGCCATATGCTCCTGCTCCACCAATGGCCGCCGCCCAGGCCGGGAGGTGGGTTGCTATGCAACCTCCGTTTGGCAAACACACTCGGCTCCCCCTTCCCGAACACACTCCGTTAGCCTACACGGTCCCAGCCTACAGTGGCCTGCTGTAGGGGAGCAGGGCCGCATGCTACGCAACCTCCATTAGGCGAACACACTCGGCCCCGCTCCCCGAACACACTCTTTTAGCCTACACTGTCCTGGCCGACAGCGCCCCGTGGGCCGAATATGGAACAAGGGCGGTCGCTTACGGGACAAACCAATTTAGCCCAAAATATGGGATGTCCCGGCTAATACGGGACAGTTGGCAACCCTAGCTCCACAGCCATCTGTGGCAAAGAATTCCACAGATTCACCACCTTCTGACCAAAAAAAGCTCTCCTCGTCTCCTTCCTAAAAGAACATCTTTTAATTTTGAAGTTATGACTTCTAGTCCTAGACTCTCCCACTAGTGCAAACATTTTCTCTACATCCACTCTATCCAAGCCTTTCACTATTCTGTATGTTTCAATGAGGTCCCCCCTCATTCTTCTAAACTCCAGCGAGTGCAGGCCCAGTGCCAACAAACGCTCATCATAGGTTAACCTACTCATTCCTGGGATCATTCTTGTAAACCTCCTATGGACCCTCTCCAGAGCCAGCACATCCTTCCTCAGATATGGTGCCAAAATTGCATACAATATTCCAAATGCGGCCTTACCAGTGCCTTACAAAGCCTCAACATTACATCCCTGTTTTTGTATACCAGCGCTCTTGAAATAAATGCTAGCACTGAGTTTGCTTTCTTTACTATTGATTTCTTTAGGTGACGCCCACAATGGTCCATTGTTGGCTGTGGAAGAGGTGACAACGAAGGGATATGAACAGTGAAACTACCAGGACACCTAGGGTGAGGGAGGGATGGAGAGAGAGGGTTACTTGAAGTTAGTGAAATCAATATTCATACCGCTGGGGTGTAAGCTGCCCAAGCAAAATATGAGGTGCTGTTCCTCCAATTTGCGTGTGGCCTCACTCTGACAATGGAGGAGGCGCAGGACAGAAAGGTCAGTACAGAAATGGGAAGTGGAGTTCAAATGTTTGGCAACCGGGATGTCACGTAGGCCAAGGCGAGCTTTTCTGGTTTTCTTCGACATCCCAAAAACATGGCCCGAATGACCACACCATCCAGGCCCTCTTCTCACTGCCACCATCAGATAGGAGGTACAGAGGCCTGGAGCCTCATACCACCCGGTCCAGCAACTCTACTTTCCTACAACTATTAGGTTCTTGAACCAATCTGCATAACCCTAATCCTACCTCAACCACAGAATACTCCAGTCCACTTTTTGCATTATACTGGACTTTTTTAAAATTATTATGTTTTTGTTATCTCCTTTCTTTTAGAAATGTGTATGTAATTTATGTATAACGCGTGTGGAATTTATTTTTGCCGGGTGTGTCTGAGTTTCTTGTTTATGAGGATGTTGCCAGGACTGGAGGACTTGAGCTAGAGGGAACTGCTGGGTAGGCCCAGGATTCTATTCCTTGGAGCGCAGGAGGCTAAGGGGTGAATGTATAGAGGTGTGTAAAATGATCAAGGGAATTGATAGGGTGAATGCACAGTCTTTCCAGAACGAGGGGACATCGGTTAAAGGTGAGAGGGGAAAGATTTAATAGAGGTTAATAGAATTTATAGGGGCAACATTTTTGCTCAGAGGCTGGTGGGTACATGGAGTAAGTCTTTGACGAGTCCAGAGAGAAGGTCGGTGAAGGAAATATAACCATGGATATTCAAAGAGTGTTTGATATAGTCCGACACGAGGTTGGATAGTGGAATTCATGCTTATGGAATTAAAAGAGCACTAACAATATAAATAGAAACTTCGCTTAAAGTTAGAAAGCTGATGCGACAGCGTGTTCGCCCGCGCCGGATCGGGGGGCTTGGGTCAGCCCACCGCGGACATTTCACCGTCGGCGCGGCCTGAAATAGGCTGTGGGATTTTTCTCTGCTCGGCGGGGGCTTCAATGTCGGGAGACACGACCGCCCCGACGTGCAGCAGCAGTGGCGGCGTCTTCGCCAGCCCGGATCGCTGCGGACCTTTCACCGTCCGGCGCGGCCTGGAACGTGGCAACCTCAACAGCCTGACCGCGGGAGAAGACGGCAGGGGAAAATAAATGATATCCTGGCCTTCCATCACAGTGAGGAGGGGACTGGAGGAGACTCACTGTGATGGATGTTTCTTTTTTTTTGTGTGTTTTGTGTTGGTTGGGGTTGTGTAATTTGCTTATTTTATTGCTCTTATTGTTGGACTGTGGGTGACGAAATCTCGTCCAAAAGACTTGTTTTTTGGATGACAAATAAAGATATCCTGAATCCTGAATCCTGAATATGGTGGCTTTTCACATTGTAGAACTGCAGACAATGGTATGTATGCCCCAATTACCAGTGTTGGAATCACTGAGTTTTACGTTATGTGTCCATGATCTAAGTCGTGGAGGTAAAATCCTCAAATGTACAGATTGGGAAGTGTGGTTAGCAGTGAGAAGGATAGTCACCACGACTGCAATAAATTAGTTTCGTTTAGTTTGGAGATACAGCGTGGAAACAGGCCCTTCGGCCCACTGAGACCGTGCTGACCAGCGATCACGCTTCCACTAGTTCTAGTACCACAATGCTAGGGACAATTTGCAGAAGCCAATTAACCTACAAACCTGGATGTCTTTGGAATTTTTGGAGGAAACCGGAACATCCGGAGAAAACCCACGCAGTCACAGGGAGAATGTAGAAACTCCATACAGATTGCACCTGTAAGGCAGGATTGAACCCGGGTCCCTGGCGCTGTACGGCAGCAACTCTACCGCAGCGCCACCGTGGCGCCCGTTTTGGTGCACAGGATGTATTTTCATACAGAGAGCTGACAAACTACAGAGAGGGGAGAAAATCATTCAAATTCAACGTGCAATTCTAAAGAGCATGCAGGGATATGGGTGGAATAAAAACAGAAAATACTGAAACACTCAGCAGGTCAGGCAGCTTCTGTGGAAAGGGAAACTGTTCACAGGTTCAGGCCTGGGATTCAATTCAATTCAGAACTGGGAAAGACTGCAAAATCTCCTCAAGGTGGGCCCACTTTGAAGCGGTTCCCCTCCCCTTTCCGACGGGAGTCCTCCAGCATTTATTGTCCATCTTTGAGGGAAAGTCAAATTGGTTTGCAGTGGGAGAGAAGATGGGAGGAGAGATGCGGAGAACAAAGGGGCAGGGCGCAGCCAGATGGATTAATAGCGGTGGTTACACGCATGTTAAACCTCTTTGTGTGATGTTCTGGTAAATGGTGAGGGCGTGGAGCATGCCCCAATGGGCCAGACTACATGAGTAGAGTAGGGAAAACTGAGCAAAATGATGAAACCAGAAATGGCCAGTTCTGATACAGGCAGAGTGAAGACACTAAGTGCTGGAGGGAAACTTCCAACCCGAAAGGTCACCTATCCGTGTTCTCCAGAGATGCTGCCTTACCCGCTAAGTTACTCCAGCACTTTGCGTCTTTTGTAAACCAACATCTGCAGCTCCTAGTCACTACAGTCAGTGAGATTGAGTTACCTAAAGTTAAACCAGAGGGACGTCCTTGAAAGTGGAAGAGCACGTGGAGAGAATTGGTGCTTAAACACCATGGTGGGCTGAGGAGTTGCAGAAGATATAGGTTTAAGGTGAAGGGGAAAAAATTAACTAGGAATCTGAGCGGTAACGCTTTCACACAAAGGGTGGTGGGTGTACAGAAAGGGTGGTAGATGTATGGAACGAGCTGCTGGAGGAGGTAGGTGAGGCAGGTACTATCGCAATGTTTAAGGAACATTTGGACAGGTGCATGGATAGGACAGGTTTAGAGGGATATGGGCCAAACTCAGGCAGGTGGAACTAGTGTAGATGGGCCATGTTGGTCGGTGTGGGCAAGTTGGGCCGAAGGGCCTGCCTTCCGCGCTGTATGACTCCATGACTCTATGACAACCGACCAGAGTTTTCAAAGTGACTGGAGCAAAATTCCGCAGATAGAGGAGATCCAAAACAGAAAAAGTGAGGAGCTTGCATGGACTCGATGGGTCGAATGGCCTCCACAATACTGTAACAATTCTATGATTATGATTCTATAAAGACTTGTCAATGTAGATTTCATTATTTTTTTTCCTAATCAGATGTGCAGCACTTTGGTCAACGTGGGTTGTTTTTAAAAAGTAAATGCTGGATGTATTCAGCAGTTCAGTCGGGTCCATGGGACAGAAGCAGTGCCAATGCTATTCCTCTCCCTGTGGATGAGTGCCTCTAGGATACTCTTTTTGTCTTTTATGAAAGGAAATTGGGTAGACACAGATAGAATGGATGGCAGGATGGTGGGGGTAGGATGGAACTAATGGAGCACTGAATGAGGAGCTTGCATGGACTCGATGGGTCGAATGGCCTCCACAATACTGTAACAATTCTATGATTATGATTCTATAAAGACTTGTCAATGTAGATTTCTTTTTTTTTTCTTCCTAATCAGATGTGCAACACTTTGGTCAACGTGGGTTGTTTTTAAATGTGCTATACAAATAAAATTGACTTGACTTGACTTGACTTGACTTTAAATTGTCTAATCATGAACTGGGGAGATGAGTGGTGATCTAATTGGCTTGTTTGAAATGATTAAATAATTTTATGATTAAATAATAAGGGATGGCGCAGCGGTAGAGTTGCTGCCTTACAGCGCTTGCAACGCTGGAGACCCAGGTTCCATCCCGACCACGGGTGCTGTCTACACAGTTTGTACGTTCTCCCCGTGACCTGCGTGGGTTTTTTCCCCGAGATCTTCGGTTTCCTCCCACGTTCCAAAGACGTACAGGTTTGTAGGTTAATTGGTTTGGTGTTTGTGTAAATTGTCCCTAGTGTGTGTAGGATAGTGTTAAGTTGCGGGGATCGCGGGTCAGCGCGGACTCGGTGGGTTGAAGGGCTTGTTTCCACACTGTAACTAAACTAAACTAAACTGATGGATACAAGGAACCCGAATCCACAGTATCAAAAGAGGCTTTTAGATAGGCACATGATATGGATCATGTTCAGGCAGAGGACATTTAGTTCAATTTAACATCATGTTCAGCATGGACAATGTGGGCCGAAGGGCCTGCTCCTGTGCAGTTCTGTTCTATGTTCAATATGGAGGATATAATATCTAAGCAACCCTTTTAGAAACATAGAAACATAGAAAATAGGTGTAGGAGTAGGCCATTCGACCCTTCGAGCCAGCACCGCCATTCAATATGATCATGGCTGATCATCCAACTCAGTATCCCGTACCTGCCTTCTCTCCATACCCCCTGATCCCTTTAGCCACAAGGGCCACATCTAACTCCCTCTTAAATATAGCCAATGAACTGGCCTCAACTGCCTTCTGTGGCAGAGAATTCCACAGATTCACCACTCTCTGTGTGAAAATAAACGTTCTCATCTCGGTCCTAAAAGACTTCCCCCTTATCCTTAAACTGTGACCCCTTGTTCTGGACTTCCCCAACATCGGGAACAATCCTCCTGCATCTAGCCTGTCCAACCCCTTAAGAATTTTGTAAGTTTCTATAAGATCCCTCCTCAATCTTCTAAATTCCAGCGAGTACAAGCCGAGTCTATCCAGTCTTTCTTCATATGAAAGTCCTGCCATCCCAGGAATCAATCTGGTGAACCTTCTCTGTACTCCCTCTATGGCAAGAATGTCTTTCCTCAGATTAGGAGACCAAAACTGTACGCAAAACTCCAGGTGTGATCTCACCAATGCCCTGTATAACTGCAGCAGAACCTCCCTGCTCCAATACTCAAATCCCCTCGCTATGAATGCCAACATACCTTCAGCTGAAAAAGTCTGAAGAAGGGTCCCGACCCAAAACGTCACCGATCCCTGTGGTCCAGAGATGCTCCCTGACCCTCTGAGTTATTCCAGCACTTAGTGTCCTTTTTTTAAAAACCTCTGTAGTTCGAAAATAGTCAAGTCAAGTCAAGTCAATTTTATTTGTATAGCACATTTAAAAACAACCCACGTTGACCAAAGTGCTGCACATCTGATTAGGAAAAAAAAAAAAGAAACAACATACAGTGGACACAAAGTGCTGGAGTATCTCAGTGGGTCAGGCAGCATCTCTGGAGAAAAAGGATGGATGTCGTTTTGGGTCGAGACCCTTCCTCGGACTGACCTGACCCCGAAATGTCACCCATCCTTTTTCTGCAGAGATGCCGCCTGACCCGATGAGATCTATCTTCGGTATAAACCAACATCTGCAGTTCCATGTTTCCACAACCCTGTTCAGTGTTGCATGAAGTTTAGCAGAAATCCAGAATTCTCTTTGAAAGGGATTTTCTTGCTGTGTCAATTGAAAGGTAGATAGATCAGTTAAGGGTATCGGGATATGTTGCATAAAACATTGCACTGAAATTGAAGTATAGGTCAGCCATGATATAAGTAAATGGCAGAATAAGTTATTGGGGCAGCACCGTCCCTTGTTCCATTCTCTCAAGGGTCCCATTGAAATAAAACTGCGAGTTGGTGCTACATTTTGTATGAATTCTGTGTTGGTTTTAATTATGGTTGAGACGAGTGATAATTAGAGAACAAAAGACATTTAAGGAGCAAAATTGAATTGCTGTTCTCTCTGTTTACGGTAAATAGCAAACATTAAACTCGCAACATGCAATTTACTTCACCGTCAAAGGGCTTTGAATCTGTTGCTGCCTAAAGAGCCAGAATGATAAATCCCGCTTCCCAGTTCTCAGTCCACAGACTCATAGACAGGGATCTCTCAATTGCTCATCCGGATGCCTGAGAAGCAAGTCAACTGCAGAACCCAAAAAGCTGAAATAAAATCAAAATGTTTAGTTAGTTTAGTTTAGTTTAGTATAGTTTATTGTCACCTGTGCCGAGGTACAGTGAAAAGCTTTTGCTGTGTGCTCACCAGTCAGCAGAAAGACAATACATGATTACAATCGATCCGTTTACAGTGTATAGATACATGATAAGGGAATAACGTTCAGTGCAAGGTAAAGCCAGCAAACTCCGATCAAGGATAGTCCGAGGGTCACCAAAGAGGTAGATATCATATCATATCATATATATACAGCCGGAAACAGGCCTTTTCGGCCCTCCAAGTCCGTGCCGCCCAGCGATCCCCGTACATTAACACTATCCTACACCCACTAGGGACAATTTTTACATTTTACATTTACCCAGCCAATTAACCTACATACCTGTACGTCTTTGGAGTGTGGGAGGAAACCGAAGATCTCGGAGAAAACCCACGCAGGTCACGGGGAGAACGTACAAACTCCTTACAGTGCAGCACCCGTAGTCAGGATTGAACCTGAGTCTCCGGCGCTGCATTCGCTGTAAAGCAGCAACTCTACCGCTGCGCTACCGTGCCGCGGTAGTTCAGAGGAGTGCACAATGAGTTATTGTTCTCTGCAATAACCTTTCACAGAGCATGTTATCAGATGCTTTCTGTAAATCTCAATGTAGTACATCCACCACTTCCCCTGTATCCATACCACATGATGCTTGGTGCTCCTTCTACAAGCTTCAATAAAGTGGTCAAACACAAATTCCCTTTCACCAAATGTGTAGCAGGGAACTGCAGATGCTGGTTAACACCAAAGATAGACACAAAATATATTGCTTAGGCAGCTTACAACCCAGCAGTATGAACATTGACCTCTTTAGCTTCAGGTAACCCTTGCTTTCCCTCTCTTTCTGTCCTTCTCCCAGTTCTCTTTTTCTGTTCTTCTCCTAGTTCTCCGACCAGTCTGACTGTCCTCCTGATTAAATTTGATCATTGTATGCCTCCTTTTCACCTTTCTCCAGCTAACAATGATCTATTCTACATTTTCCTTGAACTACGTCCCCTTTGATCTCTCGTTTTCACACCTTACCCTTCCATTTCTCGTGTCTCCCTCTCCCCTGACTCTCAGTCTGAAGAAGGGTCTCAACCCGAAACGTCACCCATTCCTTCTGTCCAGAGATGCTGCCTGTCCCGCTGAGTTACTCCAGCATTTTGTGTCTATCTTCCCTTTCACAAAACCATATTAACTTTATTGATTACCTTGATTTTTTTCTACGTCCCCAGTTATAAACCATTTAATGACAACTTCTAACATTTTCTTCATGACAGATATTAGATTAGCTTTATGATTTCTTATTCCTCTCCCTTTTTGAAGCAGTCTACAACTTTCTTTTTCACTTTCTTTTTCAACCACATTGGAGTTTTGGTATCATCTGCACATTTCTTAATTTTACCTCCTACGTTAAGTCTGACTCAGAGATATTTATCACTAAGTCTTTTGATACCGCACTTTATTCAGCGTTCCATCAATTAGAACGTCCACCTTTGCCCCAAGCTAATTTTGGATCCATTTTACGAAGTTAATTACCATCAGATCAGTCAATAGCATTTACTTGTCGTGTAGGAAAGAACTGCAGATGCTGGTTTACACCAAAGACAGACACAAAATGCTGGAGTAACTCAGCAGAACCGGCAGCACCTCTGGAGAGAAGGAATGGATGACGTTCCGGGTCGTGACCCTTCTTCAGACTGAGAGTCAAGGGAGAGGGAGACACATGAGATCCTTGAACACGCATCCCCTTTGATCTCTCGCTTTCACACCTTACAATTCCTTATCTCTGTGTCTCAGTGACTCTCAGTCTGAAGAAGGGTCTCACCCGAAACCTCACCCATTCCTTCTATCCAGAGATGCTGCCTGTCCCGCTGAGTTACTCCAGCATTTTGTGTCTATCTTCGGCATTTGCTAGTTCATGACCTCTGTGATCATCCAGTGACGGCTCAGAGATCTGTTCTTTATTTGTTTATTCGTGGGGCGTGGAAGTCAATAAACAAGTTCAGCAATTATCCTCTTCGTCCGTAATTGCTTGTAAACAGAATGGCTTGTTAGGCCATTTCAAAGAAGTTAAGAGTTAAATTCATTGATGTAACTTTGGAGTCAGACATAGGTGAGACTAGGTTAAGATATGGATCCAGATGCACAGAGTCTCTTGCCCAGAGTAGGGGAATCGAGGACCATAGGTTCAAGGTGAAGGGGAAAGGATTTAATAGGAATCTGAGGGGTAACTATTTCACACAAAGGGTGGTGGGTGTATGAAACAAGCTGCCGGAGGAGGTAGTTGAGCCTGGGGCTATCCCATCATTTAAGAAATAGTTAGACAGGTACATGGATAAGACAAGTTTGGAGGGGTATGGACCAAACGCAGGCAGGTGGGACTAGTGCAGCAGGGACATGTTGGCCGGAGTGGGCAATTGGGTCGAAGGGCCTGTTTCCACACTGTATCACTCTACGATTCTATGACTTTATCACCTAACAGTGTGTGGTTCCAGTATATTGGGCGGCAAAGTGGCACAGCAGTGGAGTTGCTGCCTTACAGCGCCAGAGACCCGGGCTACATCCTGACCATTTTTTTTTAAATATAAAAGTTTTATTCCAATGAAAACCATACAAACATACTAAGCAAAATGTGATCAAACAAAAGCCGCCTGTATCGGCAGTTTACAAAATGAACAATTATCACATTAAAATCCCGCCATCTCTGTCAACAATACATTCGACCCCCCGCGGCGACCAGCGTTCCCGGAAGGCCTCCAGAGTCCCCTTGGACACCGCGTGTTCCCTCTCCAGGGACACGCGGGCACGGACGTAGGCCCGGAACAGGGGTAGGCAGCCGACCTCTGTGAGGCCGTCGACTGCCCGCTGCCTGGACCCGCGGATGGCCATCTCGGCCAGGCCCAGGAGCAGACCGACAGGGAGACCCCCTCCTCCCTCCCGACCCTCCCCCCTCTGTACCGGGTGCCCAAAAATTAAAAGCGTAGGGCTAAATATCCTGACCATGGGTGCTGTCTGTATGGAGTTTATACATTTCCGTGTGACTGCGTGGATTTTCTCCGGGTGCTCCAGTTTCCTCAAACATTCCAAAGACATGCAGGTTTGTAGGTCAATTGACTTCTGTACCTTGTCCCTAGTCTGTTGGAGAGAACTAGCGTACAGGTGATCGCTGGGCGGCGTGGACTCGGTGGGCCGAAGGGCCTGTTTCCACGCTGTATCTCTAAACCAGACTATGCAGCCTGGGGAAACATCCTTGTTGCTTCCACCTTCTTTAGCATTGAAAGAATTGTGTATGTTTCCAGAAAATCCCTTCTTGTTAAACATAGAAACATAGAAAATAGGTGCAGGAGGAGGCCATTCGGCCCTTCGAGCCAGCACCACCATTCATTGTGATCATGGCTGATCGTCCCCAATCAATACCCTGTGCCTGCCTTCTCCCCATATCCCTTGATTCCACTAGCCCTTAGAGCTCTATCTAACTCTCTCTTAAATCCATCCAGTGATTTGGCTTCCACTGCCCTCTGTGGCAGAGAATTCCACAAATTCACAACTCTCCGGGTGAAAAAGTTTTTTCTCACCTCAGTTTTATTTTAAATGGCCTCCCCTTTATTCTAAGACTGTGGCCCCTGGTTCTGGACTCGCCCAACATTGGGAACATTTTTCCTGCATCTAGCTTGTCCAGTCCTTTTATAATTTTATATGTTTCTGTAAGAAGGATGAGAGGAGATCTTATCGAAACGTATAAGATTTTTAAGGGGTTGGACACGTTAGAGGCAGGAAACATGTTCCCAATGTTGGGGGAGTCCAGAACAAGGGGCCACAGTTTAAGAATAAGGGGTAGGCCATTTAGAACTGAGATGAGGAAAAACTTTTTCAGTCAGAGAGTTGTGAATCTGTGGAATTCTCTGCCTCAGAAGGTAGTGGAGGCCAGTTCTCTGAATGCATTCAAGAGAGAGCTGGATAGACCTCTTAAGGATAGCGGAGTCGAAGGGTCGAATGGCCTCCTCCTGCACCTATTGTCTATTGTCTAAGATCCCCTCTCATCCTTCTAAACTCCAGTGAATACAAGCCTTCTGAACTCTGGAGAATGTAGCCCTGACATACTTAATCTCTTGTCACACAGCAAAGCTGCTGTTCCAGAAACCCATGCTGCACTTTCTCTAAGGCAAATATATATACATTTTTAAATGAGTCAAAGTTGAAGACAATACTCCAGCTGCAGTCTATGTAATTTCAGCAAGACCCCTTCCCTTGTTTCCTCAAGTATCAAGAGCAACAGGCAAGAGTAACCGACCCTGCAATGCCGCCAGTTCATCGGGCCTTTATGGCCGGCTGCACTTAAAGCAACCTGGCTTTTGAAAATGGCGCTGAAACCTGGCGACTCATCTATATTGCCTCAGTGGACTACTTAGGTTTAGTTTAGTTTAGTTTAGAGAGATACAGCGTGGAAACAGGCCCTTTGGCCCACCGAGTCCGCACCGACCAGCAATCCCCGTACTCACGCACCATCCTACACACACCAGGGACAATTTACAATTTTTACCAAGCCAATTAACCTACAAACCTGTACGTCTTTGGTGGTATGGGGAGAAGGCAGGAACGGGGTACTGATTGAGAATGATCAGGCATGATCACATTGAATGACGGTGCTGGCACCTATTTGTCTATTGTCCATTGTCTATTGAGTGTGGGAGGAAACCTGAGCTCCCGGAGAAAACCTACGCAGGTCAAGGGGAGAACGTACAAACTCCGTACAGACAGCACCCGAGGTCAGGATCGAACCCGGGTCTCTGGCGCTGTAAGGCAGCAACTCTACTGCTGATCCGCCCATTCTATACGTCTCTACACTCTACACTTCTGTACACTTCTATACTATACACCTAATCTGGGATTGTGTTTATGTAACGTGATAATTGACTGAACTGTACGCAAAAAAGAATTTCACCGTAGCTCGATACATGTGATAATAAAGAACCGTTGAACTATTAAACCGTTGATAACATTAACAGCACGATAAACTTAATGAGTGATCATGGGAAAGCAAGGTTGAGATTGCTTGAGATTATAGTTTGAGATTATACCAATTATGCGTCTGCCGAATGCACAAGGGTTGGGTAAAGTATGGTATTAGGCCAAATATATATTTGTGGTTCCCACATTTAAAAATTGCTGTTTATGAATCTCAAACCTGACCTTGGGGCTAGGTGACTACGTAAGCCCAGGTTACATGAAACCAGGAAACATTCCTCAGCGGCAGGCTGTGTGAAACAGCACACAGCCTGATGCGATTGGAATAGCCCCCAACCTCACCCAAGCATAAACAAATGTCGCAGAAAAATAAACACCACGAGCAGCCAGAGTTACATGAGCCCCATCCAGACCTCCGTGTTTATGCGAGCAACTCTGGAGCTATTGCAAAGGTATCTTCACCTCCAGACTTCGCTCTGGGTTACAATGCTTGCATGCACCTCAAACGTATAACATTATAAGTGATCTGAGAAGATTCACCTCTACTCCATTGCGGACATTGGACTTTGTCTACATAACTGGTGCGCGATGATGCGGGGAACTATATTCTGCACTCTGTGTCTTCCCCTTTGTTCGATCTATTGTACTTGAGTTTGACTTGATTGTATTTATGTATGGTATTATCTGATCTGACTAGATAACATGAAAATCTCAAGAATTAGAGGGCTTGGGTTTAAGGCGAGAGGGGAAAGATTTACTAGGAACTCGAGGTCAACAGTCACACAGAGTGGTAAGTGTATATGAAACCAACTGCCAGAAGTGGTTGAGGCATGTACAATAACAACAGTTATAAGGTCATAAGTGATAGGAGCAGAATTAGGCCATTCAGCCCATTAAGTCTACTCCATTCAATCATGGCTGACCTATCTCTTCCCCCCGAACCCCATTCTCCTGCCTTCTCCCCATAACCCCTGACACCCGTACTAATCAAGAATCTATCTATCTCTGCCTTAAAAATATCTATTGACGGCTTCCACGGCCTTCTGTGGCAATGAATTCCACAGATTCACCACCCTCTGACTAAAGAAATTCCTCCTCATCTCCTTCCTAAAGGAACGTCCTTTTATTCTGAGGCTATGACCTCTGGTCCTAGACTCTCCTGCTAGTGGAAACATCCTCTCCACATCCACTCCATCCAGGCCTTTCACCATTCGCCACTATCTAATCCTATTTGACTTAGTGTCCTGCTCCTTCTTATCCAGATCTCTGCTCCATGTGTGTGTGTGTGTAACTTTTAAATGCCATCTGCAGGTATCAGACCGCCGCTGAGTGTCTAGCACCTTCAGGAGTACCGGTGAGATAAACAGAAGAATTTAGACACTTGTTTAGGGGCATTTAGTGGGCAGTACAGTGGCACAGCTACTGGAGCAGCTGCCTCACGGCGCCAGAGATCCGGGTTCGATCCTGACCTCGGGTGCTGTCTGTGTGGAGTTTGCACGTTTTCCCCGTGACCGCGTGATTTTTCTCCGGGTGCTACATTTCCCCCCCTCATCTCAAAGACGTGTGCATTTGTAGGTTAATTGGCCTTTGAAAATTGACCCTAGTGTGCAGGGAGTGGATATGAATGTGGGATAACATAGAACTAGCGTGAATGGGTGATCAATGGTCGACATGGGCCCGGTGGGCTTCCATGCTGCATTTCTGAAAAAAACTATTGTTAAAGGATACCAGATGTGACAGGACAAGTAACATCTGGACCTCAACAGATGCTGCCTGGGGGGGGGGGGAGGCAGACATGATAGTGGCATTTAAGAAGCTTTTATTCACATGGATGAACAGCGAATGGAGGGATATGGATGACGTGCAGGCACAGGAGATTAGTTTAACCCGGCATCAATACCATGGGCCAAAGGGCCTGTATCTATGCTGTTCTGTTCTGTGTGTGTATGTATAAATAAGATGTTGAAGGGGACACGGGATAGGTTTAGGTTTATGATTGTCACTTACCTAGGTGCAGTGAAGAGCTCTGAATTGCATGTTGTCCAAACAGATCAGATATACCATGTGTAATATAAGAAAATAACTGCAGATGCTGGTACAAATTGAAGGTATTTATTCACAAAGTGCTGGAGTAACTCAGCAGGTCAGGCAGCATCTCGGGAGAGAAGGAATGGGTGACGTTTCGGGTCGAGACCCTTCTTCAGGCTGATGTCAGGGGGGCGGGACAAAGGAAGGATATAGGTGGAGATAGGAAGATAGAGGGAGATCTGGGAAGGAGGAGGGGAAGAGAGGGACAGAGGAACTATCTAAAGTTGGAGAAGTCGATGTTCATGCCACTGTATACATGTGTAGATACAATCAGTTCAAAGTCAAGTACAAGAGGTAGATCAAAGGGGAAGATCTGTTGGACGTCTCAATGTCATATTCCTGTTCTCACCTCATGCCCCTTGATGCCTGAAACACTTGGAAAATCTACTTTATCCTTCCCAAATATACCCAGCACCCGTCGTCTAGGTTTTTGCTCCCCGTTGTGCTTCCTGAAAACGTGAGAATGCAGAGAATGTGAGAAACCAGAAAAGGCGTTCACTTCATGGATTAATAAAATTAATTTGTTCAGTTTCGAACTTGGTGGAAACCTTGCAGGAACCTGCAGAGAGTGTCACTGACACTAGGATCATTTGGGCGGGGAACAATTTCCTTGCCACGGTTGCCTCTGGAGAAGAAACCTGCCTAAAAATAGAGCTGTTGTTCATGAGAACATTGCAGTTTGCTCACATTCCTCCAGCTACCTATGATTTTCAAAACCAATTCAGAAGAAGCTGGAAAAACTAGTTACACCTGTATAAGATGTTCCAGAACAAAGATTGGTTTCTACCGTGCCTGTGGGCCAACTTAGTAAGATATTTTTTATGGCACAGGTCCGAACTCTAAGGTTAGTGACTCTCAAAGGGTTGATCTAAGGGCCTGTCCCAGTTACGCGATTTTTAAGGCGACTGCCGGCCACTGTCAAAGTCGTAGCAGATCGCCAAAATTTTCATTTACCCTACGACAATGACCACGACAATGCCGAGTCAGGTCGATACAAGTTACTTTTTTTGTGAAACTAGCACCTGGCTAAGAGATGACACCGTCTTCGGAAACATCGTGAAATTCCCACGCTTACCTGACCGTCAAACTGTCGCCTCCAATCTACCTGTCAAATGTCCTGACGGTAAATAAATTGGTTAAAACTATCCTCTGGTATCTTCAAATGCCTTTTCTTAATTTAATATTACGTGCTTCTAAATGTATCTGCGCCAACCTAGCAAACCTGGGGACAGCATGCGACAGCGCCCGCAATAAGCTACGATAGCTGGTGACAAGCCAGCTGTTGCTGAGAAATTTCTATCTGGAAATTTTTTCCGTGACGCGCCGAGATCCGCTACGATTGATTGAAGACTCCTCACGATCATGCCCGCAACACCCCGGCGAACGTTCGGCAACAGCCTAGTCGCCGGCAGTCACCTTAAAATTGCCTAAGTGGGACAGGCCCTTTATACACACAACTGCTGTGAATTTTTTCACTGATCGTCAAAAGTACAGCATCTTTCCCTGACTCTCAGTCTGAAGAAGGGTCTCGACCCGAAATGCCACCTATTCCTTTTTTCCAGAGATTCTGTCTGATCCGCTGAGTTACTCTAGCGTTTTGTGTCAATCTACAACATCTTTCATATTGATTTCAGGTCTTGCAAATTGCTTCACCGTCTATTAACTATTTTTGAAATATAGTCACTCTTTGAAACGCAGCAGCCAATTTGCTAACAACAATGTGATAATAAACCAGGTGATTTGTCAGTGTTGAATAATGGTCAGGACAATGGCCATTGTGCTGATTCGTCAGGGATTATGGGGAGAAGGGAGGAAAATGGGGTTAGGAGGGAGAGATAGATCGGCCATAATTGAATGGCGGCGTAGACTTAATGGGCCGAATGGCCTAATTCTGCTCCTATCACTTATGACCTTATGAGGTTATCCACTTTGGCGGCAAGAACAGGAAAGCAGAGTATTACCTGAATGGTGGCCAATTAGGAAAAGGGGATATGCAACATGAACTGGGTGTCATGGTGCACCAGTCATTGAAAGCAAGCGTGCAGGTGCAGCAGGCAGTGAAGAAAGCGAATGGTATGTTAGCATTCATAGCAAGAGGATTTGAGTATAGGAGCAGGGAGGTTCTGCTGCAGTTGTACAGGGCATTGGTGAGACCACACCTGGAGTATTGTGTACAGTTTTGGTCTCCTAATCTGAGGAAAGACATTCTAGCCTTAGGGGGAGTACAGAGAAGGTTCACCAGATTGATCCCTGGGATGGCAGGACTTTCATATGAAGAAAGACTGGATAGACTAGGCTTATACTTGCTGGAATTTAGAAGACTGAGGGGGGATCTTATTGAAACATATAAAATTCTTAAGTGGTTGGAGAAGCTGGATGCGGGAAGATTGTTCCCGATGTTGGGGAAGTCCAGAACCAGGGGTCACAGCTTAAGGATAAGGGGGAAGTCTTTTAGGACCGAGATGAGAAAACATTTCTTCACACAGAGAGTGGTGAGTCTGTGGAATTCTCTGCCACAGAAGGTAGTTGAGGCCAGTTCATTGGCTATATTTAAGAGGGAGTTAGATGTGGCCCTTGTGGCTAAAGGGATCAGGGGGTATGGAGAGAAGGCAGGTACAGGTTACTGAGCTGGATGATCAGCCATGATCATATTGAACGGTGGTGCAGGCTCGAAGGGCCGAATGGCCTACTCCTGCACCTATTTTCTATGTTTCTATGTTTCTATGAGAGTGGACAGTTTTAACACCGCCAATAAAAGCAGAAACTACTGGAAATTAGTAGCAGGTCAGGTAGTATCTGTGGAATGAAAGACAAAGGTAATGCTTCACGTTTGTAACCCTTTCCACTAGAACACTACACAAGTACAGGTGTCAGGGGTTTATGGGGAAAAGGCAGGAGAATGGGGTTGAGAGGGAAAGATAGATCAGCCATGATTGAATGGCATGGTAGACTTGATGGTCCAAATGGCCTAATTCTGTTCCTATCACTTGTGAACTGGAAAAGGGAAAATAATTGTTAGTATCCTGACGCAGAAGAGGTTGGAGACAGATAAGAGGAACAAAGGAAATATCTTTGAGGGGGTGAGATCACATAGGTTGGTGTTGCAATTTGAATGAGATTATATCTCTTTGTCAGGGTACTGCATTTGGAATAGCAGGGCTGTGGGACATGCACAGCAGGTCGGGCTATAGAAGGGAGAGAGATTTGGCATTTATGTCAACAAAAGCACAGCATTCCACCAGTGGTGCGATGGAGCTTCAGCTTAGACCTTTGAGTTCCAAATCGGCACGGTGGCGCAGCGATAGATTTGCTGCCTGGTTCGATCCTGACTGCGGGTGCAGTCTGTACGGAATTTGTACGTTCTCCCTGTGACCCGCGTGGGTTTACTCCAGGTGCTCCAGTTTCCTCCCACACTCCAAAAACGTACAGGTTTATAGGTTAATTGGCTTCGGTAAAAATTGTAAATTGGCCCATGTGTGTAAAGGATAGTATTAGCGAAGAGCCTGTTTCTGCATTGCATCTCTAAACTAAACTAAATAAACTAGAATGGGACATTTAGCCATAGTCTTCTAACTCAGAATCAAGATTTTGGTTTAGTTGAGTTTAGAGATACAGTGTAGAAACAGGCCCTTCGGCCCACTGAGTCTGTGATGACCAGCAATAACTGGTACACGAATTCTATTCGACACAGTCGGAAAAATTTACAGAAGCCAATTAACCTACAAATCTGCATGTCTTGGGAATGTGGGAGGAAACTGGAGCACCCGGAGAAAACCCAGGCAGCCACTGGGAGAACGTACAAACTCCGTACAGCCAGCACCCGTTGTCAGGATGGAACCCGGGTCTCCGGCGCTGTAAGGCAGCAACGCTACCATGCCCAGAGACACCACTGATGCCATTAACGTGAAGATTGAGGTTCGAGCTCTCTGATTCAGTTGTAGAGTGAGTGGGTGTTCAGAGTCTATTAAGGAGCAGAAAGTGGTGACCAATGTGTACCTTTTCAAGACTAACCTCTCTCTTGCGATTGTTCACGTTTTTCTTAAAGGGAAAACAGTGAACAACAAATCTATTGAAAGTCAGCGACTCTGAATGCGCTCCATTATCCCAGCTGACTACTTGTATTTAGCTCCAGCCAAAATAGACTCAGACAAAAATAACTCCCATTGTTTTCAAAGTCCTTGAATCAAGCCAAGAGTCTCTTTGCTCTTCGTGTTGGGGGCATTAGTGTAACATGGCCGGCGACAAGGTATTTGAAGTGAACTACTTTCCACCAGTTACCGCCCCTTAATAGAATGAATGAAAATTTCCACTGGGCTTCAGTCTAGACACTCTCTCCAGCCACCTTTATACATCTCGGCCCAGTATCACCAGGCACATGTGGTCAGGTAAATTTGAGCTAGCTCTTTCCTTGGGTGTGGCTGCCATTTAGTTTCAAAGTGGGTGGAGAAGTAGCGCTAGGGGGAAGAGAGCTCGTAAGAGTCTGTTCTGCCCAGACTTTAGACTTTAGGGAAATAGGAGCAAAGAGGTCCTTCTACAGTTGTACCGGGCCCTGGTGAGACCGCACCTGGAGTACTGTGTGCAGTTTTGGTCTCCAAATTTGAGGAAGGATATTCTTGCTATGGAGGGCGTGCAGCGTAGGTTCACTAGGTTAATTCCCGGAATGGCGGGACTGTCGTATGTTGAAAGGCTGGAGCGATTGGGCTTGTATACACTGGAATTTAGAAGGATGAGGGGGGATCTTATTGAAACATATAAGATAATTAGGGGATTGGACACATTAGAGGCAGATAACATGTTCCCAATGTTGGGGGAGTCCAGAACAAGGGGCCACAGTTTAAGAATAAGGGGTAGGCCATTTAGAACGGAGATGAGGAAGAACTTTTTCAGTCAGAGGGTGGTGAAGGTGTGGAATTCTCTGCCTCAGAAGGCAGTGGAGGCCAGTTCGTTGGATGCTTTCAAGAGAGAGCTGGATAGAGCTCTTAAGGATAGCGGAGTGAGGGGGTATGGGGAGAAGGCAGGAACGGGGTACTGATTGAGAGTGATCAGCCATGATCGCATTGAATGGCGGTGCTGGCTCGAAGGGCTGAATGGCCTACTCCTGCACCTATTGTCTATTGTCTATTGAAACAACAAGGAAATAGGCCCTTCGGTCCACCGAGTCCGTACTGACCGGCGATCGCCCCATACACTAGCACTATCCTACACATTAGGGACAATTTACAGTTTTACAGAAACCAATTAACCTGCAAACACCGGCACGTCTTTGGAGTGTGGGAGGAAACCGGAGCAGGCGGGGAAAACCCACGCTGCCACAGGGAGAGCATTACAAACTCCGTATAGACAGCACCCGGAGTCAGGATCGAAACAGGGTCTCTGGCGCTGTAAGGCACCACTGTGCCATCCCTGTACTTCAGTTGAGATTGTAATACCTTGCCTATGTTTACCATTCAGCATTATTTACAGTAGGTGATCTTTAATGTGAGCAGCACCATGACTGAGGGAGGGGGGGGGGAAATAATTTTATGTAGTTGCAAAGGGAAAATGATGTCCCAAAGGTTCAAACCCTGCACAGCTGATAAAATTGCAGGGAAAATATTATCCCTTGATTTCCAAACTAGGAATAATACTCAAGTTTAAGTGTTGAAGCCATTGATAACTCTTTTACCTGGGCAGCACAATGGTGGAGTGGTAGTGTTGCTGCTTTACAGTGGTAGGGACCCAGGTTCAATAACGCTATTCCCATATCATGTATCGAAACATGGTAAATGGCTCGATTGTAATCATGTATTGTCTTTCTGCTGACCGGTTAGCACGCAACAAAAGCTTTTCACTGTACCTCGGTACACGTGACAATAAACTAAACTGAACTGAACTGAACAGAATTGTCCCCAGTGTGTGGGATAGAACTAGTGTTTAGGAGGGTACTGCAGATGCTGGTTTACACTGAAGACAGACACAAAGTGCTGGAGTAGCTCAGCGGGGCAGGCAGCATCTCTGGATAGAAGGAACGGGTGACGTTTCGTGTCGAGACCCTTCTCCAGACCTCTACAGTCTCGTGTATGGGTGATCGTTGGTCAGTGCCCGGACTTTCTCTGCTGCATCTCTAAAACTAAGACTATCTGAGGCCAAAGAGACTAATCCTGTCAGAACTCCCCTGTTATCTGGAAGAGATTTATTAATGGCAAAGGGCATCTTACCGATATACGCACTAAGCAATGGCTTTCCCACTAAGTAAGGAGGCACTTTTGCTTCTGCAGTTTGTAAAATAATCATGTTTATAATGCCCTGAATGATTAAGGCAGATGACATATAAACATATAAGATTATTAAGGGGTTGGACACGTTAGAGGCAGGAAACATGTTCCCAATGTTGGGGGGAGTCCAGAACAAGGGGCCCACAGTTTAAGAATAAGGGGTAGGCCATTTAGAACAGAGATGAGGAGAAACTTTGTCAGAGAGTTGTAAATCTGTGGAATCCTCTGCCTCAGAAAGCAGTGGAGGCCAATTCTCTGAATGCATTCAAGAGAGAGCTCGATAGACCTCTTAAGGATAGCGGAGTCAGGGGGTATGGGGAGAAGGCAGGAACGGGGTGCTGATTGAGAATGGTCAGCCATGATCACATTGAATGGTGGTGCTGGCTCGAAGGGCAGAATGGCCTACTCCTGCACCTATTGTCTATTGACATTCCCTCTCAGCAGAAGCTGAAGGTATTGTGTGGTGGTCTACGCTGTTAATACAGCTGTTCGCTGATACAAATGCATGGAGCACCTCCCCTTGTGTTAATATACCTGATAGGACTGTGTAGTTCATTCCTTGTGGTGTTTTACTATATCTGATAGGATTGATTGCTAAATTCTGTGCAGAGTTTAGATATCAGATAAGACAACACTGTATACCTTCACTAAAGTTTGCACTAAATAACATACCCCTTTGTCCTGTACCTGCACACTGAGGGCAGCTTGATTGCAATCATGTATTGGCTTTTCGTTGACTGGGCCGCGGGCACCAAAAAAAGCTCTTCACTGCACATGGCTACACGTGACAATAATAAACTAAACTAAAATAAACGGAACTATTCCTGGAGCTGTTAATATATCAGACTGTGCTACATAGTGCACGCATTCTCTGTGGTGTTAATATATCAGATAGGACAGGAGGGCACATTCCCATTGGTATCATCAGATTGCAAAACTTTGCATATCCCCTGATCTGTCCATAAATCAGAAAGGACTGCAGGTGCAAGTTTATCAGATAGCACTATAGTCTTGGAATAACAGGGCAATAGACAATAGACAATAGGTGCAGGAGGAGGCCATTCGGCCCTTCGAGCCAACACCACCATTCAATTTTAATCATGGCTGATCATTCACAATCAGTACCCCGTTCCTGCTTTCTCCCCATACCCCCTAACTCCACTATCCTTAAGAGCTCTATCTAGCTCTCTCTTGAATGCATTCAGAGAATTGGCCTCCACTGCCTTCTGAGGTAGAGAATTCTACAGATTTACAACTCTCTGACTGAAAAAGTTTTTCGGCACAGTTTTTTTTTAAATCAAAAAATGTATTCAATTATTTAAAAACAATATTTACAATACAATAAAACAAATCAGAACCCACCCACCAGAATACAATACAAACAAATATAGCAAATGAATCTATTAAACAATTATATTACAATCCCCATCCAGGATGCATCCAATCCCCCGTGGTGCCCAACGGTTCCAGAAATCCCCCAGGGTGCCCGTGGACAGCGCGTAGTCCCTCTCAAACTCCACCCGGGCGTGGACGTAACCCCGGAAAAGGGGCAGGCAGCTGGCTCGGGCAGTGTCCTCTTCCGCCTGGCGCCGTGACTCGCGGATAGCCAGCTTGGCCAGGCCCAGGAGCAACCCAACCAGGACATCTTCAGCCCTCCCCTCTCTTCTACGCACAGGGTGTCCAAAGATGAGGATGGTGGGTGAGAAGTGCAGCCAGAAGGCAAGGAGCAGCCCCTTTAGATATTGGAACAGGGGCTGCAACCTCACACACTCCATGTACACGTGGTACACAGACTCACACACTCCATGTACACGTGGTACACAGACTCACACACTCCATGTACACATGGTACACAGACTCGTCCAGCCCGCAACAGTGGCAGGCGGCTGGCGAGTCTGTGAACCGCGAGAGAAACAGGTTGCAGGGGACTCCTCGGTGCAATACCCTCCACCCCAGGTCCCCGATGGAGAGGGGCAGAATCCCTGCGTAGAGGGACCCCCACCGGGGAGCCCCCTCGCGACCGGAAGGCAACACCGACCGCCACTTAGTGTCCGGACGGTGGACCAGGGCAGGGAAGTGCAGGGTGTGGAGGAGGAGCCCGCCAGGGCAGCACAGTGGCGTAGCGGTAGAGTTGCTGCCTTACAGCGCCAGAGACCCGGGCTGGATCCTGACTATGGATACTGTCTGTACGGAGTTAGTACGTTCTCTCTGTGACCCTGTGGGTTTTCCGCTGGAGCTCCAGGTTCCTCCCACACCCCAAAGTCGTACAGGTTTGCAGATGAGCTGGCTTCGGTAAAATTGTAAATTGTCCCCAGTGTGTAGGATAGTGCTGGTGTGGTGGGTGATAGCAGCTCGGCTTGGACTCGATGGGCCGAAGGGGCTGATTCCATGCTGTATCTCTAAAGTCTAAAGTGTAAATCAGGTAGACTGTTGCACATTGATAGTGTTGTAGATGTATCAGACTGAGGTATGGAGTGCTATCCCTCTGTTGTTAATGCAACCACGATATAAAGTGGCAGATGATTGACTTGCATGCACTAAGCCACAAACAACATTGGTCATTGTGTTCCTGTCTTATAGTTCATGTTTATGTAGTTGCATAGGAAAACTGATGTCCCATAGGTTCAAAGACTGCACAGCTGTATAGTTGCAGGACAGTATTTTCCCTTGATTTGCAAAACCAGGAGCATTGCTCGATACTAACATTTGGAGCCATTTCATATCTCTTCAAACTCTGAGGCTGACGACACTAATTCAATCAGAACACGCTTGATATCTGGAAGAGACTAATAACTGACCAAATACACCTGATCTCCAAACACCCTGATCTATATACACACTAGGCAGTGTCCATATAAGAAAGGATACTCTGTAGATTCCAAACTATCCTTTGATCCCACAATATCTTTAGGGTGACACAGTGGCGCAGCAGCAGAGCTGTTGCTTTACAGCGCCAGGGTCCCGGGTTCGATCCTGACTACAGGTGCTGTCTGTATGGAGTTTGTATGTTCCTCCCATGACCACGTGGGTTTTCTCTATGTGCTCCATGTGTTGGGGGAGTCCAGAACCAGGGGCCACAGTTTAAGAATAAGGGGTAAGCCATTTAGAATGGAGACGAGGAAAAACTTTTTCAGTCAGAGAGTTGTAAATCTGTGGAATTCTCTGCCTCAGAAGGCAGTGGAGGCCGATTCTCTGAATGCATTCAAGAGAGAGCTGGATAGAGCTCTTAAGGATAGCGGAGTCAGGGGGTATGGGGAGAAGGCAGGAACGGGGCACTGATTGAGAATGATCAGCCATGATCACATTGAATGGTGGTGCTGGCTCGAAGGGCCAAATGGCCTCCTCCTGCACCTATTGTCTATTGTCTATTGCTCCGGTTTCCTCCCACACTCCAAAGACGTACAGTTATGTAGGTTAATTGGCTTTGGTAAAATTGTAACGTCCCTACGGTGTGGAATAATGCAAGTGTACGGGGTGATTGCTGGTCAGTGTGGACTTGGTGGGCCGAAGGGCCGGTTTCCATGCTGTACCTCTAAAGTCTAAAGATCTGGCTTCTCTGAGGGACCCTCAGTTGCTGATTATATTCAAAACAGAGATGAATGTTTTGTTGGCTAAGGAAATTGAGGAATGTGGGATTAGTGCACAAAAACGGTAAACAAATAACCTTAATCTTGTCAAATGGCAGAGCAGTCATGATGGGACAAATTGCCTTCTCCTGCTGTTATGTTTCATGTTGTTATGTTCTAGTGGTACATTATATCACAGACTGAATGGCGCTTCCACCAGAATGTTAATATATCATTTAAGACAGCAGAGTTGTATTCCTTGTCGTGTTACTATTGCAGATTGGACTTCATGTTCCCAACTATGTTGTATCAGAATGGACTGTCTAGTCCCTTTCCTGTGGTTTCAATATATCAGATAGGACTTAGTGATAACATACAACTGAAGGAAGAGGACAACCAGTCCATTCTTTATCTGATTCCATCTCTTTCAAACCCCTTGGATGTATGCCTTCAACCATGTGTATCTCATTCATTTTAGTTCTATTAATTACTTTAATACCAATTTTTAAAAATAAAAGCTACTTCCTTTGAGCTTCTCATTCTCTCTCGACCTATAGTTCTCTGCTATTTCCAGAAATGCTTCCCGTGCTGTTTTCCAAGAAGACGGATATTTGATTCCTCTGGCATTTCTTTATCCCCCATTATAATTTCTCCTGTTTCAGTCTGTTTAGACTTTAGAGACTCAGCGCGGAAACTGGCCCTTCGGCTCACCGAGTTCGCGCCAACCAATGATGCCGATACAGTCGCACTATCCAACATGTTAGGCACAATTTACAACTTTTACCAAAGTCAATTAACCTACAAACCTGTACATCTTCGGAGTGTGGGAGGAAACCGGAGCACCCGGAGAAAACCCGTGCGGTCACAGGGAGAACGTACTAATTCCGTACAGACAGCGTTCGTAGTCAGGATCGAACCTGCATCTCTGGCGTTGTAAGAGCAGCAACTCTACCGCGTGCCATTGTGCTGCTTTATTAAGGATCACATTTACTAGCTAACTTTTTCCTCTATACAATATGACTTTATGACGGTTGGCAGATCAATTTCCCTCCTGGGATACCACCCTCCAGGGCAGCACGGTGGCGCAATAGACAATACACAATAGACAATAGACAATACACAATAGGTGCAGGAGGAGGCCATTCGGCCCTTCGAGCCAGCACCGCCATTCAATGTGATCATGGCTGATCATTCACAATCAGTACCCCATTCCTGCCTTCTCACCATAACCCCTGACTCCGCTATCTTTAAGAGCTCTATCTAGCTCTCTCTTGAAAGCATCCAGAGAATTGGCCTCCGCTGCCTTCTGAGGCAGAGAATTCCACAGATTTGCAACTTTCTGACTGAAAAAGAGTTGCTGCCTTACAGTGCTTACAGCGCCAGTAGACCCGGGTTCGATCCTGACTGTGGGTGCTGTCTGTATGGAGTTTGTATGTTCTCCCCGTGATCTGCGTGTGTTTTCTCTGAGATCTTTGGTTTCCTCCCACACTCCAAAGACGTACAGGTTTATAGGTGAATTGGCTTCGGTAAAATTGTAAATTGTTCCTAGTGCGTGTAGGATGGTGGAAGTGTGAGAGGATCGCTGGTCGGTGCGGACTCGGTGGACCGAAGGGCCTGTTCCCGCGCTGTATCTCCAAACAAAAAATAAATAAAGTTCTACCGTATCGTATTGAATCGTATGGTATCGTTATCATATCGTATTGTATGGTATATCTCCAGGAGCTTCTACAGTGTGTCTCTATGGCTCATGCTAGCCTCCCCTCTCTGGAGCCTTCCTTCCCCTTTACTGAATTGTGAAACTTTCACTACTTCTCAGGCTTTCTACTATCGGCAACGTGATTAGCCTTTTCTTTTGATCCCAAAGTATGTTTAGGATCCAGGTTTTAAGACATCACTCCATTAAGCGGTGGGGCCCAAAGCACGTTTCCAGCTTTCTTCATCCTTCTCCAGTCAGACTGAAGAAGGGTCCCAACCCGAAATGCCACCTATCCATGTCCTCCAGAGATACTGCCTAACCCGCTGAGTTACTCCAACATTTTGTGTCTATTTAAAATATCTTTAAGCACCCTTGATGGCCATAGTTGCAACCGTTTGTTTGCCTTACTTACAATAATTCTTTATCATATCATATATCATATATCATATATATTCAGCCGGAAACAGGCCTTCTCGGCCCACCAAGTCGGTGCCGCCCAGTGATCCCCGTACATTAACACTATCCTACACCCACTAGGGACAATTTTTACATTTACCAAGCCAATTAACCTACATACCTGTACGTCTTTGGAGTGTGGGAGGAAACCGAAGATCTCGGAGAAAACCCACGCAGGTCACGGGGAGAACGTACAAACTCCTTACAGTGCAGCACCCGTAGTCAGGATCGAACCTGAGTCTCCGGCGCTGCATTCGCTGTAAAGCAGCAACTCTACCGCTGCGCTACCGTATTGAAATACAATACAATACAATACAATAGAATACAATACATCTTTATTGTCATTGTACAGGGGTACAACGAGATTGGGAATGCGCCTCCCATACGATGCAATTAGCTAATCAGTATTAATTTAAACAACCCAATGAAACAAATGAGAACAGTTTTAAAACAGAATAAAGTGCAAGTAGATCTGTGCCGGTTCACTGTGCAATGTGACCATCCGGCTCAGCAGGACCGGTTCATAACAGCTATGGCCCTGGGGATGAAGCTGTTCCTGAGTCTGGAGGTGCGGGCGTAGAAGGCCTTGTATCGTCTGCCTGATGGTAGAAGTTCAAATAGACTGTTGCAGGGGTGTGAAGAGTCTTTGTGGATGCTGGTGGCTTTTCTGAGGCATCATGTGTTGTAGATGCCCTCCAAGGCTGGTAGCTGTGTTCCGATAGTCCTCTGAGCTCTATGGACTACCCGCTGAAGAGCTTTCCTCTCTGCCAATGTTCACTATTGGTTGCCAACACCTCTTAATATAGTTTGCCAATCTACCCGAGCCAACTCACACATCATACCTTTACAGTTCTCTTCATCCAGATTTAATGTTCTGCTACCAAACTAAACAAATTCATTTCTAATTTTGATATACATTTCTGTTATACTATAGAACATAGAACAGTGCAACACAGGAACTGGCTCTCGGTACACAAGTATTATAAGAAGATAACTGCAGATGCTGGTACAAATCAAAGGTATTTATTCACAAAATGCTGGAGTAACTCAGCAGGTCAGGCAGCATCTCGGGAGAGAAGGAATGGGTGACGTTTCGGGACGAGACCCTTCTTCAGTACACAATGTCCATGCCGAACATAATGCCAATTTAAACTTAATATAACCTCCTCTGCATCCACGTGATCCATATCCCTACGTTCCTGGCATATCCATGTGCCTTTTAAATGCCACAACCATATATGCCTCCACCACCACCCCTGGCAGTGCGTACGAGGCACCCATCATTCTCGGTGTAAAACCTTGCCCCACACATCTTCCTTTAACTCAGCTCCTCTCACCAGTAAACAATTCCCCTTTGTCCAACCTCATAAATAATGCAGGCAGCACTCTGACAAACCTCCTCCGCACCCTCTCCAAAGCCACCACATCCTTCCTGTAATGGGGTGACCAGAACTTCACACAATACTCCAAACGCAGCCTATTTAAAGTCCCAAGTAGCAACATGACTTCCTGACTCTTATACTCAATGGCCTGACCGACAAAAGACAGAAGGGTCTCGACCCGAAATGTCACCCATTTCTTCTCTCCTGAGATGCTGCCTGATCTGCTGAGTTACTCCAGCATTTTGTGAAATAAATACATTCGATTTGTACCAGCATCTGCAGTTATTTTCTTACACAAGCATACCTTACACTTTATCCACTTCCTACTGTTTGCTATAATCTGATAACTGTTTGCTATAATCTGCTTAAGTATCAGAATATCAAGTAAAGCCTTTTCATTACACAATGCTGGGTCTTAACATACTTTGTACATACACACTTCATGAATTTGCCTTGGATAGTATTGTTATTAATTTGCTTTGTCCATCAATGAAACTATCCTTTTTACACACCGTTTATTTCACAAGTGATAATATGCCCTTGATTATCCATGCTGATTGATGTTTTCAACTTCCTATTTTTACCCTTTTCCATTTTTAGCTTGACCCAAAGTGATCCTGTTTTTTTAAATTTTGGACTTCCCCTGGTCATGCCCTTTGCCCAGTTTTTTAAGATCACGGTCACAGCACTTCCGTTAGTTTAAATTTAGTTTCTAGTTTAGTTCAGTTTAGTTTATTGTCCCATGTACAGTGAAAAGCTTTTGTTGCGTGCTATCCAGCCAGCGGAAAGACAATACATGATTACAATCGAGCCATTTACAGTGTTAAGGGTATTAACGCCTAGTGCAAGACAAAGCCAGTAATATCGGATGAAAGATAGTTCGACTGTCACCAGTGAGGTAGATAGTAGTTCATGACTGCTCTCTAGTTGTGGTAGGATGGTTCAGTTGCCTGATAAAATTTTGGCCTGCAGGTAAATGATTAACAGTTACAGTTACAGTTCAGTTTATTGCCACGTGTACTGAGGTACAGTGAAAAGCTTTTATTGCATGTTAATGGTCTGTCCCACTTTTAAGGCGACTGCCGGTGACTAGGCTGTCACCAACAGTTCGCTGGGGTGTTGCGCGCATGATCGTGAGGAATCTTCCAAAAATCGTAGTGGATCTCGGCGCATCGCTGAGAAATCATCCGGTTTGAAATTTCTCGGTGACAGCTGGCTTATCGCCAGGTATCGTTGCTTATTGCGGGCATTGTCGCATGCTGTCCCCAGGTTTGCTAGGTTCTCTTAGATGCATTTAGAAGCACATAATATTAAAATAAGTAAAGTCATTCAAAATACCATAAAATGCTTGTGTTTAACCAATTTATTTACCGTCAGGACATTTGACAGGTAGATTGGAGGCGACAGTTTGACGGTCAGGTAAGCGTGGGAATTTTTGCGATGTTTATGGCCATCAGCCATTACATTTAAAGTGGGCTCCAAACCCAGATATGCAACCCACAAACCAGATATGCATCTCCCGTACATTTTCAAAGAATGCCCACACACTTTTCACAAAAATCCACTTAACCACTTTTAAATTTATTTTTAATACAGCTATTAGTAAACTGGAAGTAAATCCAGTTTATGCCTTGTTACAGTGAAGCTTGGTATTCAAGTAATCCGGGCAAGATGTTTTATTTCAAAACTCTCAAGTACTTACCGACTTGTCAGTGATTTCAGCGAAAATCAGGTCGCCAGAGAAGCATTGACAGCGTGAAAATTCTGCGATGTTTCCGAAGACGGTGTAATCTCGACCTGACTCGGCATTGTCGTGGTCATTGTCGTCGGTAAAAGAAAATTTTGCCGATCTGCTACAACTTTGACAGTCGCCGGCAGTCGCCAAAAAAATTGCCTAAGTGGGACAGGCCCTTTATCCAGTCAGCGGAAAGACAATACATGATTACAAATGAGCCATTTACAGTGTATAGGTACATGAACATTTTACCTGTCTCCTCTTCGAGTTACTTATCTATTTCCATGTGGCTTCTCTTTCATTTACTAAATTTCCCTTCACCAAATTCCCAGCATTGATAAACATTTACTTTAACCTGTTCACTGCCGAGTTTATTTTTTACACAATATTGGCCATGACCCAGATATACTCGGGAGTGGCACTGAACAGGTTAAAGCCTCATCCTCTACAATTCCTCCTGCATGAACATAGTAGATAGATCAGCAGAGTGCGATCCTTGTGGTGTCAATATTATCAGATAGGGTTGCACAGTGCATTCATTGTGGATTTAATGTATCAGATGCAGTTGTTTGGTGCATTCCTGTAGTGTTTATCTATAAGATAGGATTATATGGTTAATTCTGTGGGAGCGATCTATTTGATAACATTGTGCGGTGCATTCCGTGGTGTTTATACATCAGAAAGAGTTTTGGCACATTCTGTGCTATTTATATATCAGATTGTCTGTACCGTGTAATCTGTTTTGTTAACATATCAGATGGGACAGCATCTTGCATTCCATGTTATATGGGACTGTATGAAGCAGTCCTTGTGCTGTTGTTATTTCAGATGGGACTACATGCATTCTCTGTGGTGCTGATATCTATGGAAGGATGTCATGGCAGTAATCACGTTGTTAACATCTACCTATCCTAGATCGATCTATCAGTTTAGTTTATTGTCACGTGTACCGAGGTACAGGTACAGTAAAAAGCTTCCGTTGCGTGCTAACCAGTCAACGGAAGGACAATACAGGTGCCCCACGGCTTACGATGCTTCGACTTAACGATATTTCGACTTTGCGATGGTGCAAACGGCAGTGACCCGTAGCGAGCCACAGTGCGCTTCCGGCCACGTGATCAGGCGCATTAAATGCATTTCGGCTCACAATATTTCCGGTTTGCGATGGGTTTCTTGGAACGGAACCCCATCGTAAGCTGAGGAGCACCTGTACGTGATTACAGTTGAGCCATTCACAGTGTATGGATACATTATAAGGGAATAACATTTAGTGCAAGGTAAAGCCAGCAAAGTCCGATCAAAGATAGTCCGAGGGTCACCAATGAGGTAGATAGTAGTTTAGGACTGCTCTCTCGTTGTCATAGGATGGTTCAGTTGCCTGAGAACATTTTGCCCCACAGGTAAATGATTAACATTTTACCTGTGTCTTCATCAGGTTACTTATCTATTCCCATTTGCCATCTCTTTAATTTACTGAATTTCCCTTCACCAAATTCCCAGCATTGCTAAATATTTAGTTTAACCTGTTCACTGCCGAGTTCTTTTTTTTGGTATTAATGTATCAGAGAAGAAACCCTTAACATATCCGAGGAGAAAGTGTGAGAAGAAATTCTCGATAGTATCAATATATTAGAGAGCATTATATGGGGTATTCCTTGGGATGTTAATATATCAAATAGCAAAGTGCAGTTTATTCTATGCAGTATTAATGTCACAGATGGAGCAGTTTGTTTTAGGGGAGGGGGGTAGATAGTAGTTCAGGACTGCTCTCTGGTTGTGGTAGGATGATTCAGTTGCCTGTTAACAGCAGGGAAGAAACCGTCCCTGAATCTGGAGATGTGCCTTTTCACACTTTTGCCTGATGGGAAAGGGGAGAAGAGGGAGAGGCCAGGGTGCGACTCGTCCTTGATGACTATGCTGGCCTTGCCGAGGCGGCGCGAGGTTTAAAAATGGAGTCAATGGAAGGGAGGTTGGTTTGTGTGATGGTCTGGGCCGCGTCCACAATTCGCTGCGATTTCTTGTGGTCTTGGATGCAGCTGTTCCAAAACCAAGCTGTGATCTAGGATAGGTCGACCAGATCTAAACCAGCATCTGCAGTTCTTTCTTACACATCTGAGGATAGGTCGATGGGCCCAATCCTGTGGATCTGTATAGGATTGAACAGTGCATTCCCTCAGGCATCATGACACCAGGTAGTAGTGCCGGCTGCATTTATTGTGGTGTTAACATATCAGATGGGGCAGCTGGGTTTATTCCCTATACGGCTAATATGTATGAGAGAACCACCGGTACTAGCCATGGTGTTTTTAAGCCTTCACACTGTACACCCCACATTGTTAGTATGCTTGAGAGGGCACCATTGTTCAAATCTTAGGGTGCTAATACATCAAATGAGAGAGCAGAATCTATGGTAGTAATATCTCAGATAGCATAGCATGGTTCAATGGTTCAATGTTTCAATGGTTCAATTGTGCTTTATTGTCACATGTACAAATGCACAGTGAAATTATTTTCTTACAAACAGTGTAATAGAGTTCTCCTTACCTAAGCACAACCCCGCCGATTAGCTAAGTGTACTGAAATAGTCCACTGAGACTGCATGTTACAGGCAGGAAACATGTTCCCAATGTTGGGGGAGTCCAGAACCAGGGGCCACAGTTTAAGAATAAGGGGTAGGCCATTTAGAATGGAGATGAGGGAAAACTTTTTCAGTCAGAGAGTTGTAAATCTGTGTAATTCTCTGCCTCAGAAGGCAGTGGAGGCCAATTCTCTGAATGCATTCAAGAGAGAGCTGGATAGAGCTCTTAAGGATAGCGGAGTCAGGGGGTATGGGGAGAAGGCAGGAACGGGGTACTGATTGAGAATGATCAGCCATGATCACATTGAATGGTGGTGCTGGCTCGAAGGGCCGAATGGCCTATTGTCACCTATTGTCTATTGTCTATTGTCTATTGCTATGTTTTGGCGCCATTTTCAAAGTCCAGTCCACGCTCTAGTTCTTATGAGCGGTGCCTGATCTAGGCAAGCCCCTGGCTGCTGCAGGGCCTCCAGCCAATTTATAAGAGTCAACATCTTGAACAACGGATACAGTAGATGAGGTTGGAGGAGGTGCACGTGAACCTCTGCCTAACTTGAAAGGACTGTCAGAGTCAGGCAGGAAGTATAGGGACATGTGTTGCATCACCTACGGTTGCAGGGGAAAGTAACAAATGGTTGCAGGAGAAGGCTAGACCAAACGTAGACCAGGCGATTGTTTCGTTGAACACCTTCGCTCAGTCCGCCTGGACCTACCCGATCTTCCGGTTGCTAAACACTTTAAATCCCCCTCACGTTCCCACACTGACCTTCCTATCCTAGGCCTCTTCCATTGTCAGAGTGAGGCTAAACGCAAATTGGTGGAACAACATCTCATATTTCGCTTGGGTAGCTTACAGCCCAGTGGTATCAATACTGATTTCTCTCACTTCAAGTAATCTCAGTATTCCCTCTCTCTCCATCCCTCCCCCACCCAAGTCACACCAGCTTTCGTTCTCACCTAGTTACAGCTAAAAATAGCCTGTTTCCTTTATCATTGCATATCCTTCATTCATTTGTTCTATATCTCTCTATATCTCTCCATCGTCTATATCTCCCTTTTCCCTTTCTCGTGACTTTTAGTCTGAAGATGGGTCACGACACGAAACGTCACCCGTTCCTTCTCTCCAGAGATTCTGCCTGTCCCGCTGAGTTATTCCCGCTTTTTGTCTATCTTCGGTTTAAACCAGCATCTGCAGTTCCTTCCTACACAGATAGCATAGGGGGGAGTGGGTGTACCCCTCGTTGTATTAATATGCAGGATAGCACAGTGTGGTCTCTTCCCTGTAGTATTACTACATCGGATAGGGCCTATAATATATCAGATGTGTCACAGAAAACAACATGGTACCCTGTGGTATTAACATTACTTCTGCTCCATGTTTATTATTGTCACGTATATTGAGATATAGTGAAAAACATTCCAGCAAATCATACCAAATATGAGTACATCAGGTGGTGCACAAGAGAAAATAAACTAAGCACGAGAGGAGCAATAAAATAAGCATAAGAGAAAATAAGCTGGGAAAATGCTGGGAACTAGAGGCCGGTGAGTTTAACATCTGTAGTTGGAAAGTTACTGGAGAGTATTCTGAGGGATAGGTTATACAGGCATTAGGATGGGCAAGGGCTGATTAGGGATAGTACGTGGGAGGTCGTGTCTCACAAATCTGATTGAGTGTTTTTGAAGACGTGACCAAAAAGGCTGATGAGGGCAGAGCTGTAGATGTTGTGTACATGGACTTCAGTAAGGCATTTGACAAGGTGCCACATGGTAGGCTGCTCTGGAAGGTTAGATATCATGGGATCCAAGGAGAGATAGCTGAATGGATAGCAAATTGGCTCCATGGAAGGAAGCAGAGTGTGATGGTGGAAGGTTGCTTCTCGGACAGGAGGCCTGTGACTAGTGGTGTGCCTCAGGGTTCGGTGCTGGGCCCGTTACTGTTTGTCATCTACATCAATGATTTAGATTAGAACATACAGGGCAAGATTAGCAAGTTTGCTGATGATACAAAAGTGAGTGGTTTTGCAGATAGTGAAGATGGTTGTGAAAAATTGCAGTAGGATATGGATCGATTGGCCAGGTGGGTGGAGGAATGGTTGATGGAATTTAATATAGAGAAGTGTGAGGTGTTGCATTTTGGGATGTCAAACAAGGGCAAGACCTGCACAGTAAATGGTAGGCCTCTGGGTAGTGTTGCAGAGCAGAGGGATGTAGGAGTACAGGTGCATGGTTCCTTGAAGGTCGAATCGCAGGTAGATAAGGTGGTCAAAAAGGTCTTTGGCACATTGCCCTTCATCAGTCAGAGTATTGAGTATAGAAGTTGGGACGTCATGTTGCAATTGTATAAGACGTTGGTGAGACCACATTTAGAATATAGTGTTTAGTTCTGGGCACCATGTTATAGGAAATATATTGCCAAGCTTGACAGGGTTCAGAAAAGATTTACAAGGATGTTGCCAAGACCAGAGTGGATGAGCTCTAGGGAGAGACTAGAGTGTATGAGCTCCAGGGAGAGGTTGAGTAGGCCGGGTCTCTACTCCTTGGAGCGCAGGAGGATGAGGGGTGATCTTATAGAGGTGTATAAATCATGAAATGAATAGCTCGGGTAGATCCAGAGTAAGGGAATCGAGGACCTAGGTTCAAGGTGAAGGGGAAAAGATTTAATAGGAATCTGTGGATAACTTTTTTAACACAGAAGGTGGTGGGTGTATGGAACAAACTGCCAGAGGAGGTAGTTGAGACTGGGACGATCCCATCATTTAAGAAACAGTTAAACAAGTACATGGATAGGACAGGTTTGGAGGGATATGGGCCAAGCGCAGGCAGGTGGGACTAGTGTAGCTGGGACATGTTGGCCGGTGTGGGCAAGTTGGGCCTGTTTCCACACTGTATCACTTTATGTGATTCGAGTCTCTATGACTCTATGACTCTAAACAGAGTGCAGATTATAGAATTACAGCTACGAGAAAATGCAGATTAAAAAAGTGCAAGTGCTGCAACAAGGTAGGTTGGAAGGTTGAGAATTCACCCTTCCCATTTGAGAGATCTGTACACTGGGAAGAAGCTTTTCCTGAATCAGGCGGTGGGTACCTCCAAGCTTTTGTATATTCTCCCCTACAGAAGAGGAGAGGAGAGAATGATGGGGGTGTGAATAGTCCTTGGTTGTGTTGGCTGCTCTCCTGAGCCAGTGTGGTGTGGATGGAGTCGATGAGGCGGCAGGGATGGGGTGATGTCTCCACCATCTGCCACCCATTAAAGCTCGAGAGAAGTAGATTCTATTTCGCTCTGTTATTTCCCTTTTGTCTATAAATATCAGGGAAAAAGCAACAGGGTAGAAACGTGGACTAGTTTCAGAGAAACATAGAAACATAGAAAATAGGTGCAGGAGTAGGCCATTCGGCCCTTCGAGCCAGCACTACCATTCAATGTGATCATGGCTGATCATTCTCAATCAGTACCCCGTTCCTGCCTTCTCCCCATACCCCCTGACTCCGCTATCCTTAAGAGCTCTGTCCAGCTCTCTTTTGAATGCATTCAGAGAACTGGCCTCCACTGCCTTCTGAGGCAGAGAATTCCACAGATTTACAACTTTCTGACTGAAAAAGGTTTTCCTCATCTCTGTTCTAAATGGCCTACCCCTTATTCTTAAACTGTGGCCCCTGGTTCTGGACTCCCCCAACATTGGGAACATGTTTCCTGCCTCTATCAGGGATGGGGTGCAGCCGGGTTGTGCGATGGACTGGACTGCATTCATTATGCTCTGCAATTTCTTGCACACTTGGGCAGAGTAGTTGCCACACCAAGCATTTACGAAGGGGAAATCATGCTTGACTAATCGTCTGGAATTTTTTGAGGATGTAACTACGAAAATGGACAGGGGAGAGCCGGTGGATGTAGTGTACCTTGACTTTCAGAAAGCCTTCGACAAGGTCCCACATAGGAGATTAGTGTGCAAAATTAGAGCACATGGTTTTGGGGGTAAGGTACTGACATGGATAGAAAATTGGTTGGCAGACAGAAAGCAGAGAGTGGGGATAAATGGGTCCCTTTCAGAATGGCAGGCAGTGACTAGTGGGGTACCGCAAGGCTCGGTGCTGGGACAGCAGCTATTTACAATATACATTGATGACTTGGATGAAGGGATTAAAAGTAACATTAGCAAATTTGCAGATGACACAAAGCTGGGTGGCAGTGTGAACTGCGAGGAAGTTGCTATGAGGTTACAGGGTGACTTGGACAGGCTGTGTGAGTGGGCGGATGCATGGCAGATGCAGTTTAATGTGGATAAGTGTGAGGTTATCCACTTTGGTGGTAAGAATAGGAAGGCAGATTTTTATCTGAATGGTGTCAAGTTAGGAAAAGGGGGTGTAAAACGAGATCTGGGTGTCCTAGTGCATCAGTTACTGAAAGGAAGCATGCAGGTACAGCAGGCAGTGAAGAAAGCCAATGGAATGTTGGCCTTCATAACAAGAGGAGTTGAGTATAGGAGCAAAGAGGTCCTTCTGCAGTTGTACAGGGCCCTAGTGAGACCGCACCTGGAGCACTGTGTGCAGTTTTGGTCTCCAAATTTGAGGAAGGATATTCTTGCTATTGAGGGCGTGCAGCGTAGGTTTGCTAGGTTAATTCCTGGAATGGCGGGACTGTCGTATGTTGAAAGACTGGAGCGACTAGGCTTGTATACACTGGAATTTAGAAGGATAAGAGGGGATCTTATTGAAACATATAAGATTATTAAGGGGTTGGACACGTTAGAGGGAGGAAACATGTTCCCAATGTTGGGGGAGAAGGCAGGAACGGGGTACTGATTGAGAATGATCAGCAATGATCACATTGAATGGCGGTGCTGGCTCGAAGGGCCGAATGGCCTCCTCCTGCACCTATTGTCTATTGATGCCCCAATTAGGGGGTATCAGTTACAGGGAGAGGCTACCAGAGACGTGGATTGTTTTCTCTGAAACGACAGAAGTTGTTGGGAGATCTGATAGATGTATATAAAATTATGAGAGGCATAGATGGAGTAGATGGTCTATTGTCTATTGATTTGGATGATCAGCCATGATCATATTGAATGGCGATGCTGGCTTCAAGGGCCAAATGGCCTACTCCTGCACCTATTGTCTATAGTCTATTGTCTATTGATTTTGGATGATCACATTGAATGGCGGTGCTGGCTCGAAGGGCCGAATGGCCTCATCTTGCACCTATTTTCTATGTTTCTATGTTTCTCTGAAACCAGTCCACGTTTCTACCCTGTTACTTTTTCCCCTGATATTTAAAGGCAAAAGGGAAATAACAGAGCGAAATAGAACCTACTTCTCTCGAGCTTTAATGGGTTTCAGATGGTGGAGATATCAGCCTGCTCGTTGGCACAGCTTGATGCCGTCCTTTCGTTGTTTGCATTTCAGACAGAGCAGGACAGCGTGGTGCATCTCAGTACGGGAGTGCAACGTCGTCACGGGGTGTGTGAGTGAGTGAGTGGGCGAGTGGGCGAGGGAGTGGGTGAGCCCGACTCTGCTCCACTCATTTTATAATTGGGTGCCGTGACATGTTGCAAACAGAGCAGAGATGGTCACCCTGCATCCTCCACTTATATCAAAGATCAATGCCGCCATTCCCACATCCGTGGCCTCATCCCCCTTCCTGAACGGTTCTCCATGTGGTTTTTTATCAATTGCCAACCCTGGATATTTGGGAGAAGAGAGTTGATTAAAAAAATCCCCCCGCACAGACATCTAGTCCTGTTCCTCGCGTCGCTTCGGCTTCAGAGAGCCATCCTCGGCTTTCATGGTTACGACACATTCTTTCCCTGCTCCACCACAGACTCCACATCTGGGTGGATTATCTCAACTTATCAAATTGCATTTATTATTGTAGAGTTGTTTGAAGATCTCTAACAGATGAGGCACCAACACATAAACAAACTGCAAAAATGTGCCTGTGATTGAAAGGCAAGATTTCCATCATGGTTTACAGCTCGTGCTTGATAGGGAGGGATTAGCCTTCATCATCGTCCGCATGTCTTACTTTCTCCTTCCGCAAATAACTTGATATTGAATTCACTCTTGCTGACAGTAATGCCCGTTCTGATTAATACAACCGTCTCTTTATATGCTGTGTCCTCAGTCCCCTTGCTCTACTGTGACTGCCCACCCATCATTTGTTCTGCCTCTTCCTACCACTATTTATATGCATATATGTATATATTATATGTTTTACTATTCCATCACAAGCACTCTGGTTAAGATGCTAACTGCATTTAAGTTGTCTCTGTACTTGTACACTGCACAATGACAATAAAGTTTGTATTGTATTGTATTGTATTGTATGATGTATTCAAGAGAGAGTTAGATTTAGCTCGTAGGGCTAACGGAATCAAGGGATATGGGGTGAAAGCAGGAACGGCGATACTGATTTTAGATGATCAGCCATGATCATATTGAATGGCGGTGCTGGCTCGAAGGGCCGAACGGCCTACTCCTGCACCTATTTTCTATGTTTCTATGTTTATTCCCCACACCCTCTACTTTCAGCCTGAAGGGGTCTGAAGTCTGAAGAAGGGTTCTGACCCAAAACGTCACCCATTCTTTTTCTTCAGAGAAGCTGCCTGACCTGCTGAGTTACTGCAGCACTTTGTGTCAATCCCCTGCTCTACTCACTGTGCACCTGTGACCGTGTATCCAGAAACAGGTCCATCACCATTTTAAAATTTGCCGAATCGGGACTGTCATATGTTGAAAGACTGGAACGACTAGGCTTGTATACACTGGAATGTAGAAGGATGAGAGTGGATCTTATCGAAACGTATAAGATTATTAAGGGGTTGGACACGTTAGAGGCAGGAAACGGTGGCGCAGCGGTAGAGTTGCTGCCTTACAGCGAATGCAGCGCCGGAGACTCAGGTTCGATCCTGACTACGGGTGTCGTCTGTACGGAGTTTGTACGTTCTTCCCGTGACCTGCGTGGGTTTTCTCCGAGATCTTCGGTTTCCTCCCACACTCCAAAGACGAACAGGTTTGTAGGTTAATTGACTGGGTAAATATAAAAATTGTCCCTAGTGTGTGTCGGATAGTGTTAATGTGCGGGGATCGCTGGGCGGCGCGGACTCGGTGGGCCGAAGGGTCTGTTTCCGCGCTGTATCTCTAGAAATCTAGAAACATGTTCGCAATGTCAGAACAAGGGGCCACAGTTTAAGAATAAGGGGTAGGCCATTTAGAACGGAGATGAGGAAAAACCTTTTTCAGTCAGAGAGTTGTGATTCTGTGGAATTCTCTGCCTCAGAAGGCAGTGGAGGCCAATTCTCTGAATGCATTCAAGAGAGAGCTGGATAGAGCTCTTAAGGATAGCGGAGTCAGGGGGTATGGGGAGAAGGCAGGAACGGGGTACTGATTGTGAATGGCGGTACTGGCTCGAAGGGCCGAATGGCCTACTCCTGCATCTATTGTCTATTGTCTATTTAATCGGAGGGAGTTTGAAAATCTGATTGAATGGTGCCAGAACAACAACCTTGCTCTCGATGCCAGCAAGATCAAGGAGTTTGTTGACTCTGAAAGGGGAGAGCCAAGGATCCACGAAGCTGTCTCATTGACGGGCTGGCGATGGAGAGAGTCAACAACTTCAATCTCCTGGTCTGGTCATGTACATCTTTGAAGATCTATCCTGGACCCAGCACATTGATTCAAAAGTAACAAAAAGCATTTCAACGCCTCTGTTTCCTTGGAAGATGTCGACCAATAATCCCATGAACTTCTACGGATGTACGGGAGAGAGCGAGTTGAAGTCGTTGCCTCACCACCTGGTTGGGCAACTCAAGTGGCCAGGAGTGAAGGAGATTACAAAAAGTGATGGACACTGGCTGGTCCAGCGTGGGTACTGATCTCCCCACCATTGAAAGGATCCAGAGGAGGCACTGCCTCAAAAAGACAGCCAGCTTCATCAAAGACCCACACCAGCTGAGCCACACTCCCATTTCACTCCTAACATCGGGAAGACCGTGTTGGAGTCCGAAACCTTCACCACCACGGTCGGGTTTCTTCCCAAAGACCAGGTTCTTGAACACTAACATCACACTGAACATTAACTTCAACTATGAACCATGGACTGTCTGATGGCGTTAAAGACTGGGCTTTTTTAGAAAAAATAGAAACTCGAAAATAGGTGCAGGAGGAGGCCATTTGGCTCTTCAAGATCACTGGAAGAGCCAAATGTGAGATCACTGCTATCCATTGTGATCATGGCTGATCACCCACAATCAATAACCCGTGCCTGCCTTCTCCTCATATCCCTAATTCCACTAGCTCCTAGAGCTCTATCTAACTCTCTTTAAAATTCATCCAGTGAATTGGCCTCCACTGCCTTCTACGGCAGAGAATTCCTCAAATTTACAACTCTCTAGGTGAAAAAGTTTCTTCTCACCTGAGTTTTAAATGGCCTCCCCATTATTCTTAGACTGTGACTCCTGGTTCTGGACTCCTCCAATATTGTGAAAAAATTTCTTGCATCGAGTTTGTCCAGTCCTTTTAAAATTTTGTACATCTCCATAAGATCCCCTCTCATCCTTCTAAACTCCAGTGAATACAAGTGCAGTTTTTCCAGTCTTTCCTCATATGACAGTCCCGCCATCCAGGGAATAACCTTGTGAACCAACGCTACACTGCCTCAATAGCAAGGACGTCCTTCCACAAATTAGGAGACCAAAATTGCACACAATACTCCAGATGTGGTCTCACCAGGGTCCTATGCAACTGTAGAAGGACCTATTTGCTCCTGTACTCAAATCCTCTCGTTATGAAGGCCAACATGCCATCTTCACTGCCTGCTGTACCTGCACGCTTACTTTCAGTGACTGGTGTACAAGGAAACCCAGGTCTCGTTGCACTTCCCCTTTACCTAATCCGACACCATTGAGATAATAATCTGTCTCCTTGTTTTTGCCGCCAAAGTGGATGACCTCACATTTATCTACATTAAACTGCATCTGCCCACTCACCCAACCTGTCCAAGTCACCCTGCAACCTCCTAACAGCCTCTTCGCAGTTCACACTGCCACCCAGTTTTGTATCATCTGTATTTAGCACTAGTATAGAGTCATGGAGTCATAGAGTGATAGTGTGGAAACAGGTCCTTTAGCCCAACTTGCCCACACCGGCCAACATGTCCCAGCTACACTTGTCCCACCTGCTCGCATTTGGTCCATATCCCTCCAAACCTGTCCTATCCATGTACCTGTCTAACTGTTTCTTATATGTTGGGCTAGTCCCTGCCTCAACTACCTCATCTGGCAGCTTGTCTCATACTCCCACCATACTTTGTATGAAACAGTTACCCCTCCGATTCCTATTAAATCTTTTCCCACTTCAACTTAAACCTATGTCCTTTGGCCCTCGATTCACAGACTCTGGGCAAGGGACTCTGTGCATCTACCCAATCTATTCCTCTCATGTGTAGGAAGGAACTGTAAATGCTGGTTTAAACCGATGATAGACACAAAAAGCTGGAGTAACTCAGCGGGACAGGCAGCATCTCTGGAGAGAAGGCATGGGTCGAGACCCTTCTTATATACCACAATAAGATCACCCCTCATCCTCCTGCGCTCCAAGGATTAGAGACCCAGCCTACTCAACCTCTCCCTATAGCTCAGACCCTCTAGTCCTGGCAACATCCTCGTAAATCTTCTCTGTACCCTTTCCAGCTTGACAACATCTTTCCTATAACATGGTGCCCAGAACTGAACACAGTACTCTGAATGCAGTCTCACCAACGTCTTATACAACTGCAACATGACCTCCCAACTTCCATACTCAATATGTAAGAAGGAACTGCAGATGCTGGTTTAAACCGATCCATACAAAAAGCTGGAGTAACTCAGCGGGAGAGGCAGCATCTCTGGAGAGAAGGAATGGGTGACGTTTCGGGACGAGAGCCTTCTTCAGACTAGTTAGGGATAAGGGAAATGAGAGATATAGACTGTGATGTGGAGAGATAAATAACAATGAATGAAAGATATGCAAAAAAGTAACGATGTTAAAGGAAACAGGCTGTTTGTAGGGTGAAAATGAGAAGCTAGTGCAACGTGGGTGGGGGAGGGATAAAGAGAGAGGGAATGCCGGGGCTAAATGAAGTGAGAGAAATCAATATTCATACCACTGGGCTGTAAGTTGCCCAAGCAAAATAAGAGTCCACATCTTGAACAACGGATACAGTAGATGAGGTTGGAGGAGGTGCAAGTGAACCTCTGCCTAATCCTGAAAGGACTGTTGGGTCCCCGGACAGAGTCGAGGGAGGAGGGATAGTGACACCTTACACATCGGCGAGACCAAACGCAGTTTGGGTGATCGTTTCTCGGAACACCTTCGCTCAGCCCACGTGAACCAACCTGATCTCCCGGTTGCTGGACATGTTAATCCTCCTTCCCATTCCAACACAGACCTTTCTGTCCTCGGTCTCATCCATTGTCAGAGTGAGACTAAACGCAAATTGGAGAAACAGCATCTCATATTTCGCTTGGGCAGCTTACAGCCCAGTGGTATGAATATTGATTTCTCTCACTTCAGGTAGCCCCGGCATCCCCTCTCTCTCTATCCCTCTCCAACCCAAGTCGCACTGGCTTCTCATTTTCACCCAACAAACAGCTAACAATGGCCTGTTTCCTTTATCCATTACTTTTTTTGCATCTCATTCATTCATTGTTCTTTGTCTCTCCACGTCACCGTCTATATCTCTCGTTTCCCTTATCCCTAACCAGTCTGAAGGGTCTTGACCCGAAACATCACCCATTCCTTCTCTCCAGAGATGCTGCCTGTCCCGCTGAGTTACTCCGGCTTTTTGAGTCTATCTTCCATACTCAATATTCTGACTGATGAAAGCCAATATGCCAAACGCCTTTTTGACCTGCGACTCCATCTTCAAGGAACCGCGCACCTGCACTCCTAGATCCCTCTGCTCTACAACACTCCCCAGAGCCCTATCATTCACTGTGTAAGTCCTGCCCATGTTAGACTTCCCAAAATGCAACACGTCACTTCTTTACCGTTGTATAAGGCATTGGTGAGGCCGCATTTGGAGTATTGTGTTCAGTCTTGGTCACCCTGCTGCACCATCCTTCGTGCAGCAGGGTGACCAAGACTGAACACAATACTCCAAATGCGGCCTCACCAATGCCTTATACAACGGTAAAATAACATCCCAACTTCTAAACTCAATGCCCGTTCAGATGATGGCCAATGTACGAAAAGCCTTCTTGACCACCCTATCTACCTGTGACACCACTTTCAAGGAACTATGTACAGTCATATGTAAGAAAATAACTGCAGATGCTGGTACAAATCGAAGGTATTTATTCTCAAAATGCTGGAGTAACTCAGCAGGTCAGGCAGCATCTCAGGAGAGAAGGAATGGGCGACGTTTCGGGTTGAGACCCTTCTTCAGACATTGATACCACATAGAAACAAGCCCTTTGGCCTAACTCACCCAGATTCCGTGTACGTTTCTACCCAGTGTGCAGTCCTGACCTCCCATCTACCTCATTGGAGACTTTTGAACAATCGTTAATTGGACTTTATTGGACTTTATCATGCATTATCCTGTATCTGTACACTGTGGACAGCTTGATTGTAATCATGTGTAGTCTTTTTTTATTAACTGGATAGTATGCCACAAAAAAGCTTTTCATTGTACCCCCCTACACCTGACAATAATAAATGAAACTAAATGAAAATTTAAGAGGGTATGGACAAGAACAAAAGTAGTTAAGTTTGTGAGTTTCATCAGAGTGCATTCATATGTGTGTGTGGGCATCAGTGGGTGTGTCCGTGCACGAGTGTGTAAACTATGTCAACAACAGAGCCTCGTCTCCAATGTCATCAGATCCCTTTGCATTTAGACCAAAGCTTTGCTCTATCAAGACCACATGGTAACTGGTGGACAATGGCCAATCCTCATTCAAAATAATTCACTTACAGGCATCTTCTACTCCACCGAACACGAGCGGAAGGAAGTCATCCTCAACCCTTAGGGACCTCATCAGAAGAAGGGAAGAATTCATAATGCATCGCCAAAGGAAATGGCTGAGCCAAACGGCTTACATGGTTTCACGAAGATATTTGAGAAATACATGGGAGAAAATGAGACAAGAAGTCTGAGTGCTGGCAGATAGATGGAGGGGAGACTCGTGTAAGGCAGGAATGCCAGCACACACAGAATGGGCTAAACGGTCTATTTCTGCTCTTTATATTACATGTTTTTCTATATTACACACATGCAGGCAAAAACCTTTGATTTGCAAATCCATAGTTCAAGCTGAGGAGGTATTGCTGACAACTCAAATGAATTCCAGTTGTGTTGGTGGCTGGATCAGAGTACTTGCACCAGATGAGAGACACAGTGACTGAGCCACATAAGTTGCTTTATGCAAATATGGGCGGCTCCGTGCGATGACTTTAAATGATGTGGGAATGCAACTCAACCAGGACCATATCAATAGAATGAGACCTCCCAAGAGAAAATGCAGACTGCAATGATTGGAACAGTCTGCCCTTCCAAAGGGCGTTAAGATGGGAGGACCAAGCGGTGATTAAAGCATGATTCACAGCTCTTGGTAAGCAACAGTAACAATGGCTTATTTGAGGCCAGTTAAAGCTGCCATTTTGAAAATCAAAATAACTGCAAAGGTGGAAATGTAAAATAGAGGCAGAAAATCCTGGCAATGCTTAAGAGGACAGGCCACAGTCGTGGGAGGAGAAACAGAGTTAACGTTTTGACATTTCATGTCGAAGACCCTTAATCATAACTAAGAAGGAGAAAAAAGAATCTCGTTAAGCCGCAAGGAAGGCAGATGTCTCTGATAGGTTAAGTCTGGTAAAAGCCACCATTTTATTCTGCGGGAGCTAAAGACCGGTATGAGCTAAAGATTCCTACACATTGACCACAAGACCATATTGGTGCAATGATGTAGATATATTATTGCAGTGTGGCACTTCTTCACTTCTGTGTAAACTCTTAACATTAGAAACGTTCTCAGTTTATTTGTTTTATGTGGCAATGATATAAAGTATTTGCTGTTATTGGGTGAGCTGGGGGTTAACATGGGCCAACATGAAAAGAGTGACAATGCTCCCTTGTACAGGATTTTAAGTGATGGCCAAGGACTGGGATTGGAGTGGATGCGTTGCTGAACGGATTCAGAGTCAGGCAGTGAAACTGGGAGTAAAAAAACAGAAGAAAGAACCTTAAAACAGTTATAACCTTGCTCTGTCTCTTGTTGAGATTGATGTTCTAGGATCTATCTAGGAGTGCACGTACATAGTTCCTTGAAAGTAGCATCACAGGTAGAGAGGGGGGTCAAAAAGGCTTTTGGCACGCTGGCCTTCATCGGTCATCTATTCTGAGTATGGAAGTTGGAAGGTCATATTGCAGTTATATATGACGTTGGTGAGGCTACTTTGTGTTCAGCTTTGGCCACCATGTTATAGGAAAGATGTTGTCAAGTTGGAAATGGGTGCAGAGAAAATTTACAAGGATATTGCCAGGACTCGAGGGCCTGAGCCATAGGGAGAGGTTGAGCAGGCTAGGATCTATTCCTTAGAGTGCAGGAGGATGAGGGGTGATCTTGCAGAGGTGTACAAAATCGTAAGAGGAATAGATTGGGTAAATGCACAGAGTCTCTTGCCCAGAGTAGGGGAATCGAGAACCAGAGGACATCGGTCAGGGGTGAAAGATTTAATAGGAACCTGAGGGGTAACTTTTTTACATAAAAGTGCTGGCGCAACATTTAAGAAAAATTTAGACAGGTACTTGGATAGGACAGGTTTAGAGAGATATGGGCCAAAGGGAGGCAGGTGGGACGAGTGTAGATGGGACATGTTCGTCAGTGTTGGGCCTATGGGGCTGTTTCCACATGACTCTATGAAATAATTGACTCTATGAAATAATTGTGCTCATCTATTACTTTTATATATTACTAGACCAAGTGGACCCGTTGGGCCTACAACTCATTGGGTTGCCATTGTGATGTGGGGAAAATTGGACATTTTTCTTTAAAATAAATGACTTAAATTTAAAAAAAAAAAAATCTCAAAGAAAATCACAATTTTTCTTTAAAATGGTGTTTTTTTCTGCATTGGTCTAGCACCCTCCCCTCCCCTCCCTCACTCCATCCTCTCAACCCTCCTTCTTCCTCACCCACTCCCCCTTCCCCTCCCACCCCCCAGTCACCCACTCCATCCCCCCTTATCCCCCCCCTCCATTCTTAGGGGCTCTCCGGCGGCGCCGCCATTCCCGCCCGTCGGGTTTCCATTGTGACGTGGAACATGGAGGTATTACTGCGTATGGGCGGCTGACGGGCACAGCAAGTGGAAAAGGGATTTATTAAAGTTTAAAATGTGAGTCACAATATTCACTCAGCAATTCTGGATTGTCACCATCAAGGTTCATCCTTCCATGTCTTGGTAGTGGCACATGAAAGTATCCCAGTGTCTTGTTGTAATTCACAAGCTTGTCTTGAATATACAACAGAGCCTGGTCATGATGCCTCTCATCAATCATGATATATGGATCATCGATTGTTCTCCATTCTCTTTGGAGGTAATCTTCAGACAATGAATTCTTGAAGCGATCCGAGAAGTGTTGATCTCAGCAATCGTCAGCAAAACAAACAAATCTCTCATTGCTCCGGGGAGTCTTGTCCGCTCAGCATCTTCCATCGTCTGTTGCCAATGGTCGTCAGTTTGCAACAAACCTCTTTCTATGCAGACGTCTTTGAAGGAAGGAAGAATATGTCCGTCATGCGCCCTCGATGAATAGAAGGATACTGGCCCTTTTACGTGATGGAGAAGCAGTCTCAAGTAGTAGAGGTCACATCTTGGAGAAACGGTATACACTCGTCCCAGAACGTTGGCTTCAAAAATACCTGGAAGATCTTCCACTATCTTCCCAACCTTCCTTCTTTGCCATTTCTTATTGTTCCATGTGTAAAATTGGGATACATCAGCATAGTACAGTGTTCTTGCAAATTGATCTCGAGAACACAATTCCATGAATTCAGTTAAAGTTGTTCTCGTGATATCCTCATTTCTCACCAGCCGACCAGCTTCGACTCTGATGTCGACTTGTTGTTCTTGTGGTAGATGTACCTGGAGTCGAATGACAGTGGGGCATCTCTCAGGAGTTGGAAATCCAAGGATTGATCCCACTGCTTCCGACGGACCAATGTATCTGCCAGAAAAGTACTGTGCAATTTCGTCATGTACAATGTCAGGCCTATCATGAGTATATTCTGGTATTTATAGAAAGGTTATCGGACAGAAATACTTTTTACAACAAAGAAAAAATTGTTTTGTTTTGGTTTTTCTATTTTGTTTTTTTCTGTACACATCCCAATTCTCTTGATATTGAATAAAAGAACAATGGTCATAAAATGTATGACTAAGTTATGAAGAAAGAGTTTCATTTAAAACTGCACATACCTAATTTAATTGAAGACATACTTACTCCAATGGTCTTCAACAGCAAATCACAGCGGCCCGGCGGGCGGCGAGGCGAGGACCGGCGGGTGGTGAGGTGAGGCGAGACCCGGGGAGCGGCTCGGTGAGGCCTGGGGAGCGGCTAGGCGAGGCAGGGGCCCGGCAAAGGGCGAGGCGAGGCCCAGCGAGAGGCGAGTCCCGGTGAGCGGCGAGGCAGGGGCCCGGCAAGGGGCGAGGCGAGGCCCAGCAAGAGGCGAGTCCCGGCGAGCGGTGAGGCAGGGGCTCGGCGAGCGGCAAGGCTGTGATATCTTGAGCTCAGACACAGAATAACAAGTTAACTCACTGCTGACCGGAACATGACTGCACAGCTGTACTGTGGTTTATTCAATCATTTACAATCCTCCAACCAAAGGTGGCGCTATTACAACTCCTTCCACCCTAATATATTAAAACAAAATCCTGGTGGACATTTTGTTTTTGAATATAACCAACGGTATGAAATTATTACAATTTTCTCTGATAGTTTACTTTTATATAACCTGAATAAAATGAGGGCGTCATGCAAAACGACAAGGTATATGTTGCATATACAATGATATGTGCATTTCAGGAAATAACTTCACAAATTTAACCTAACCATTGGGTTTCTCCTTCTTTCTGGATATCTTCCCTGACCAAATGTTTCTGACTGTTTAGAACCACTTGGACTCATTTTGAATCGTCAAGCCTTCCTTTTGACCTACATTCATAGATTCCAGTCCATCAGTCAATTTTGTTTGACTGTCAACCCCACTTGAACCTCCATTTTCAGGCTGATTCAAACTCTCACTAACTTGTGTACCTTCTTGTACCATTTCTGGTTCACCTGTACTTGAGTGGTAACCCAATTATCTGACTCGTCTAATTGGTCTGATTTCAACCCTGTCTGTGCTTGCATAGGCATGACATGGTCAATGTGTACTTTTCTCGCCTTTCCACTTCCAAACATCTTGACCAAGTATGTCCGTGGTCCGCACTTTCTCACTGCTCTTCCAGGTAACCACTTCACCCCCTTGTGATGATGGTTTTTCACCTTTACCTTCTGATTCAACTCAACACTCCTTTCCTTTACTCTACTTCTGTCATGATATGCTTTTTGTTTCTCCTGTTTCTCTTCTACTGTTTGAGCCAAGTTTGGTTTCAACAGTGAAAACCTTGTTCTGGGTTTTCTTTTCAAGAACAGTTCAGCTGGTGTATGACCAGTACTGGTGTGAGGTGTGTTTCGGTATGTAATCAGAAAGTTAGCCAGTTTGTGAAACAAAGACAACTGTCTTTTCTTTGGATTTGGATCCAGCAGTTGTTTGACTAATGTACGCTTCACAATTTGCACTGTGCGTTCTGCTGCTCCATTGGAAGTGGGGTGGTATGGAGCTACTCTAGTGTGTTTTACAGCATTCCCTTTCATGAATTGTGCAAACTCTTGTGAACAGAATTGTGGTCCGTTATCAGACACAATTTCCTCTGGAAATCCATAGGACGCAAATAACCCTCGCAAAATGTCTATCGTTTTGCTGGATGTCGTTTTTTTCATCGAAAACACCTCAACCCACTTGTAGTGACCATCAATCACAATGAACAATTGTTGTCCATCTAACTCTGCAAAGTCAATGTGTAATCTTTGCCACACTCTAACCGGCCATTCCCATGGCTGTAGCGGTTTCTGTGGGTGGATTCTTTCCAACTGCTTGACATTTGCTACACTCTTTCACCATTTGTTCTATGTCCTTATCTAGACCCGGCCACCATAGATAGCTTCTAGCTAGACTCTTTGTTAGACACATTCCCAAATGCTGATCATGAAGATCTTCTAGCAATTTTACTCCGTATTTTTCAGGTATTACAACTCTCACTCCCCACATGACACAACCTTGGTCTACTGAGTGTGTGTTCCTACGTACAAAGAATGGTTTCAGTTCTGCCTCTGAATTCGGCAATTTGTTTGGCCATCCATTTGTAATATATTCCTGCACGCTTGACAAAAATCTAGACATGGCATCAGCATTGCTGTGCTCGCCATCCTATACACTAGGGGCAATTTACAGAAGTCAACTTACCCACAAGCCTGCACTTCCTTGGAGTTTGGGAGGAAACCAGAGCATCTGAGAAAACCCAAGCGGTCACGGGGGGAACATGCAAACTCCATGTAGACAGCACCCGTAGTCAGGATCGAATCCATGTCTCTGGCTGATTATATTAAGACAACATTTGTAGAAAATAATGCCAAACCGATGTGTGAGACCTGCATGAAGAGATGATTTACCAGAATCACACATTCTTAAAGAAAACTTTGAGGAGATTTTAAATGCACGCTCAGAAGCGAAGCGTTTTGCCGTTGAGAAGACAAAGGGTCTGAATGAGTTGTTCGGCTAAATCCAAAATTGTGTACATATATATTTTAGAAAATTACACAATCAACTAATTATTTCCTATTTGCAAGCAGTTCATGGTCATTATGGATACATTTACCTTTTTAAGGAGATGAAGTGTTTTGCAGGTGGAGTGAACTGAGGATATCCTGAATATAGCATGCGTTTTTTGTAATTTTGGTGCCAGAATCATGATGACTCTTGTGCATTGCCTAGGTGAGGCCTGCTGTATGATTTTTTTTAGATTTAGATTTAGAGATACAGCGCAGAAACAGGCCCTTCGGCCCACCGGGTCCGCGCCGCCCAGCGATCCCCGCACACTAACACTCTCCTACACCCACTAGGGACAATTTTTTTTTTACACACATTTTCCCAGACAATTAACCTACAAACCTGCACGTCTTTGGAGTGTGGGAGGAAACCGAAGATCTCGGAGAAAACCCACGCAGGTCACGGGGAGAACGTACAAACTCCGTACAGACGGCGCCCGTAGTCAGGATCGAACCTGAGTCTCCGGCGCTGCATTCGCTGTAAGGCAGCAACTCTACCGCTGCGCCACCGTGCCACCCTTTACTGGGTTGTATGCAAAACAAAGCATTTCACTGTCGAAAGACACAAAATGTTAACTCACAAAATGAGCAACTCAGCGGGACTGGCAGAATTGGAGAGATAGAATAAGGGTCGAGACCCATCTTCAGACTACTCCAGCAGTTGGTGTCCATCTTCGGCGTAAACCAGTATCTGCAGTTCCTTCCTGCACATTTCACCGTATGTGGGTACATGTGACAATAAAGCATCAGTGAATCATTGAATTGATCTTGGTGCATTGTTGTACCAGTTACTTCTGCTTGGTCTTGAAAATGGCTGCCTTTAATAAATGATATTCTATTATTAGCTCAGCAGAGTATGAACAATGACTCTTGCAGCAGCGTCAAAGAAATCTATTGTCCCTACAATACGCAGTTCGACATTTCATTCCACCTGCTGCAGAGAGCTGGTAATAATATCTTGACGTGGGTGGCACCCATTTAATTGCAGAAACCTGTCTGACTTTCTAAAGTCATGAGGACTCTCCCATCATTATAAACACATTGGCCAAATGACGACAGCCAGAGCTGTATGTTTGTCTAACTGGTATCTGCAGATTGAGACATGCCCAGTTATTGACATAGATTCTCAGCTGGTTCTTCCTGATTAAGCCTGTTCCTGACATCAAAACAAACAGCCCTGTGTTTATTTCTAATTAAAATTGGACTAAGAGTAAGGAGGAAAGAGAACAAGAAAACATCGAGTTCATTTACAATTTCCCGCTCACTCACTGTCTCCACAAGTAATGTCCATGTCTTCCACAAGGTTTTTGACTGTACTCTTAACATTCTTTAGAAAATAGCAAATTGAATCTTTGGAAAACAAATATTTGTAGTTGCTTAAAAGGCATTAATTTAATTCGCGATTTCAGCTGGCAGTTTAAACCGAAGAGATTGAAAATGGAGAGAAATATAAACTATTGACAGAAACAGGTTCACGAGATTGATCCCTGGGATGGCGGGACTGTCATATGAGGAAAGATTGAAAAGGCTAGGCTTGTATTCACTAGAGTTTAGAAGGATGAGAGGGGATCTTATAGAGACATATAAGATCCCCTCTCATCCTTCTAAACTCTAGTGAATACAAGCCTAGCCTTTTCAATCTTTCCTCATATGACAGTCCCGCCATCCCAGGGCTAGATGCAGGAAAAATGTTCCCAATGTTTGGGGAGTCCAGAACCAGGGGCCATAGTCTTAGAATAAAGGGGAGGCCATTTAAAACTGAGGTGAGAAGGAACTTTTTCACCCAGAGAGTTGTGAATTTGTGGAATTCTCTGCCACAGAGGGCAGTGGAGGCCAAATCACTGGATGGATTTAAGAGAGAGTTAGATAGAGCTCTAGGGGCTAGTGGAATCAAGGGATATGGGGAGAAGGCAGGCACGGGTTACTGATTGTGGATGACGAGCCATGATCACAATGAATGGCGGTGCTGGCTCGAAGGGCCGAATGGCCTCCTCCTGCACTTATTTTCTATGTTTCTATGTTTCCAAACTAATAACCGTGACAATAAACTAAACTAAACTAAACTGAATTAAACTAATTTATTCACAAAATGCTGGAGTAACTCAGCAGGTCAGGCAGCATCTCGGGAGAGAAGGAATGGGTGACGTTTCGGGTCGAGACCCTTCTTCAGACTAAATTAAACTAAATTAAACTAAACTAAATATGCTCATCAAAGGGATAGTACCCAAATTGTGCCTGGGTCACTGGAGCTGTGAGGCTGTACCACCATGGTCCCATTTGGTGTGTAGGATACCAGCTGATCTCGGCTGGGTATTAGTGAACGATGGCTGAAATCTCAAAACTCCCCTTTCATCTGATCTGAAGACTTCTCTGAATCCACCACACAACTTGCTCCACCTATCAAGAATGGCCAGGAAAAGACACAAAGCACTGGAGTAACTCAGCAGGTCAGGCAGCAACTCTGGAGAACATGGCCTCCTCTGTGTTCCGTGGTTATGCTCATGCTCTCCCTACCTCGAGACGGAACAAGGGTAGAGTGCCCCTGGGCCTCACCTTTTACTCCACATGGTGAACGTACAAACTCTGCACAGACAGCAGCCGTAGTCAGGATTGAACCCGGGTCACTGGGCTTATGGACTGCCCTTAACCCTACTGGTCGGGTCCTTTAAATCATACATCTGTTCACAGAGTTTATCCATCTGACATCATGTCACTGATCTCGTTCAATAATCTTATAAAGTGCTGAACTCTGTGTAAGAACAGCAGCTTTGAATGACTGAAGATCTGAACTGAAGATAGAAATCGAAGGTATTTATTCACAAAATGCTGGAGTAACTCAGCAGGTCAGGCAGCATCTCAGGAGAGAAGGAATGGGTGACGTTTCGGGTCGAGACCCTTCTTCAGACTGTCTGAAGAAGGGTCTCGACCCGAAACGTCACCCATTCCTTCTCTCCTGAGATGCTGCCTGACCTGCTGAGTTACTCCAGCATTTTATGAATAAATACCTTCTATTTGTACCAGCATCTGCAGTTATTTTCTTACAGCATGTAGAAATGATGGTTCTTGACTATACTTGTGTTGCTTTCTATGTTTTGTTTATCTGCTTCTGACCTATGATGTTGTGTTTTAAAAAATATATATTTTTAATTAAGTATTAAGGGTAGGCAGAATAAGCTTTGGCTTCTGCCTACACCTTTATTTTTTTCCGGTCAGAAAATATGTGTGATTATATTGTTTTATTGTTTGATACAATGTTTTTTTGCACTATTTAACTTTCACAACTGTATGGTCAATCTGTTGTATTGTATTGACCGGAACAAATAATAAATAAATAAATTTTAAAATAAATAAGTAAATGTATGGTCATAAGGTGATAAGTGATAGGAGTAGAATTAGGCCATTCGGCCAATCGTCTACTCCGCCATTCAATCATGGTGGCTCTATCTCTCCCTCCTAACCCCATTCCCCTGCCTTCTCCCCATAACCTCTGACACCTGTACTAATCAAGAATAAAGAAATGCTCAGTATGCATAGCTTCACCATTATCCCTTAAACATGCAGATGTCTTCCTCTGGAGCTTTCAAGTGAAAACACTTCAAAACCAGCACATTTGCAAATAATTACCTTCGACATTCTGTCAAGCAACTGTGTTATCTACATGAGGAACTACCGATGATGATGTGATCTCACAGCTATTTAAAACAAGTTATCTCTGACCCTATTAGGAAGGCATTAGATTGATATCAGCTCTTTGCCTTTAAAAGAAGAGAGTTACAAAGCATTAGGCATCAATCATTCCCACTTCAAAAGGGAGCAAATGAGCATCAAGCTGTGAGCAGTAGGTGTTTTTGCCGAGCTTCACAAATTTCTCTCATTTCCTTTCAATGGACAGCGGTGAATAAAAATAAAGATGTATTTCACTTGGAGAGCATTTTAGTGGCTACTAGTGAGCCCAGTCCATAGGTTGGAGGCGACAAGCGAGCCCAGGCAAAGTCTGTGCACATATTTCCAGTATTTCCAATATTTCCAATATTTCCGAAGTAGGGTCTCGACCTGAAACATCACCTATTCCTTTTCTCCAGAGATGCTGCCTGACCCGCTGAGTTACTCCAGCACTTTGTGTCTATTTCCAATACACCTCCTCCAACATCAACTATTGCATCCGCTGCTCCAGATGTCAACTTATTTACATCGGCGAAACCAAACGCAGGCTCGGCGATCTCTTCGCTCAACACCTGCGCTCGGTCCGCATTAACCAATCGGATCTCCCGGTGGCCGAGCACTTCAACTCCCCCTCCCATTCCCAGTCTGACCTTTCTGTCATGGGCTTCCTCCAGTGCCCACCGGAAATTGGAGGAACAGCACCTCATATTTCGCCTGGGCAGCTTGCAGCCCAGTGATATGAACATTGACTTCTCCAACTTTAGATAGTTCCTCTGTCCCTCTCTTCCCCTCCCACCCTTCCCAGATCTCCCACTGTCTTCCTGTCTCCACCTATATCCTTACTTTGTTCTGCCCCCCTGACATCAGTCTGAAGAAGGATCTCGACCCGAAACATCACCCATTCCTTCTCTCCTGAGATGCTGCCTGACCTGATGAGCTACTCCAGCATTTTGTGGCTAGCTTCTTTGTAAACCAGCATCTGCAGTTCCTTCCTACACATCTTAGGATGCTGCAGGATTCAATGGTGCACAACTCTTGTGATATCCAAGGTATTGTACAGTCATTGTACAGTCATTGTACTGTCCCACAGCCGACCTCGAGGGCGCGGAAGGTAAAATCTGCAGTTCCTATTCCAGTCACTGCAAATGGTTTTTTTTAATCAAAAAGACTCAGTTTCCAACAAACCCTACAAATGCTCTCAATATATGACAGCACCTGACTGATAAATGCATGAATATTTTTCATCTGGGATATTGGTCACTTATGTTCATTCACAAGAAATTGCTTGTAAAATGTACTGAATTATTATGTCCTATCGCACCGAAGCAACTTGACTTCTGAGAAGATGCGTTTTTTTAAAGAAACTAACTATGTAGGACTGAAGATAGACTCAAAAATCTGGAGCAACTCAACGGGTCAGACAGCATCTCTGGAGAAAAGGAATAGGTTTTGGGTCGAGACCCTTCAGAAGAACGGTCTCGACCCGAAACATCACCTATTCCTTTTCTCCAGAGGTGCTTTCTGACCCACTGAGTTACTCCAGCATTTTGTGTTTATCTTCAGTTTATACCAGCATCTGCAGTTCCTTCCTTCCTACACATCTATGTAAGAATGAATTCAGCTTTGACTTCATTACACTGACATTGAACATCGAACAGTACAGCTCAGGAACAGGCCCTTCAGCCCACAATGTCCGTGCAAAACATGATGCCAAGTTAAACTCATCTCCTCTGCCTGCATGTGATCCACATCCCTCCATTCCCTGCATATCAATGTACCATTATTCTTTTTAGTCATAATGCGATTATGTCTGTGTCATAACATTCAAGTCTTCTTCTTTCATGTCCATCGTCTATGTTCCAAATGTTACCCCACTGTCATCATCCGTCCTGAAAAGGACGCAAGCTTCCGGCTACAATCGGTGGGAGCCATCACTTGAACAGTAGATGATGGTGGTAGCAGAATTAGCTCAGGACACTTCCAGTTTCCAGCCCCACGACGTGGATGCTTCTGCTACGGGGCCATAACATACAAGCGAATAGCTCTTTAAAATAGATTTTAAAATCTACCGCTAATTGCATGGTAATATTCCCATTAAAGGAATTCCCTTGCATATACCATCAAAAGACTTTAATGTCCATGATGCCTTTTAGAATTTTGAGTGTCTAAAAATACTTACTAATCAATGAAGCACTTATGAAGTAACGAACAAAGTAATTCATCCAAAGCTTCAAGTGATGTTGATTGAAAGTTAATATTGACCGGGACACTGGGAATAACTCACTTGTTCTTCCATGAAATTAATTTCTTTCTGTATCCCCCGAGAATACAGGAGTGGAATCCCATTTGACATACAGCTCTCCCTCACTGCCTAGATGTTCATCCTCATTTTATTGGAGTGGGTGAGGAATTCAGAGTTTCTGATTCAGACACAATACTGAACCAAGATGTAGACAGTTCTGGAGACAGCCCGCTATATCATGCAAATCAGCAATGGCCATCTTATAACAACAGGTAGGAACCTCAATGTAGAAACAAAGAATTGTAGATGCTGGTTTATACCAAAGGTAGACTCAAAGCGCTGGAGTATAGGGTCGGACCCTTCTTCAGACCGTTGCAATACTGAGCCAAGCCTGACAACCTGCACTGGGTCATTTTTCTCTGAACTGCGGACAGTTGTGGATACAAACCTTCTGCTGAAGGAAAGAATGGGTCTCTGATGAAAGAATGGGTTGACTGGGGTTGTATTCACTGGAATTTAGAAGGACGAGAGGGGATCTTATAGAAGCATATAAAATGCTTAAAGGATTCGACAGGCTGGATGCAGGAAAAATGTTCCCGATGTTGGGGGAGTCCAGAACCAGGGGTCACAGTTTAAGAATAAGGGGTAGGCCATTTAGGACCGAGATGAGGAAAAACCTTTTCACCCAGAGAGTTGTGAATCTGTGGAATTCTCTGCCACAGAAGGCAGTGGAGGCCAATTCACTGGATGTTTTCAAAAGAGAGTTAGATTTAGCTCTTAGGGCTGAAGGAATCAAGGGATATGGGGAGAAAGCAGGAACGGGGTACTGATTTAGGATGATCAGCCATGAACATATTGAATGGCGGTGCTGGCTCGAAGGGCCGAATGGCCTACTCCTGCACCTATTTTTCTATGTTGCTCTGTTTCCATGCTCAGGTGAAAGCTGCCGGATTCTGAAAAGCAGAGGTGATGAAAACCACACGGAACAACAAATCAGAACTTAAATTGTTGAGCTGCACAACCAAGACGTAGCAATTCCACCCGCAAATTGAGCCCATGTTGTTATTAGTGAAAAAAGACACAGTGATGGAGTAACTCAGCAGGTCAGGTAGCATCTCTGGAAAACGTTGATAGGCAACGTTTCGGGTCGGGACCCATCAGAAGTCATGGTGGGCAAACAGGAGAGCCGTAAGCTGATGTTTTGGAGATGGTACCCTGGTGTTCACTGGTGAGGTCATGGTCAGATGGTAGGTATGAGGCGGTATCCGGGAGCTGCCACTTAGTCTCAGCAAGGTACAAGTCAGTCAGTCGGCCAGACCTCAACAGCCCCGGCCTTGTCTGCAGGTTTAACAACAAGGTTGGGATTGGTGCGGAAGTGAGTGGAAGGATGTACATTAGGAGGAAGGTGAGGGGATTGGAGAAGTCAAGAAGGTCCATGTCTCTGCGGCATTTAGAAATGGAAAGGTCGAGAGAGGGTAGTCGGCCGCCAGGAGATGTCCAAGAGGAAGAGGAGAGGATGGGAGAATGGGATTGGGGGGTCTGAAGAATCCAAAATGCCATCTGCTCATCTCCTCCACAGATGCTGCTTGATCTGCTGAGTTCCTCCAGCGGTTTGTTTCTTGGTCATGTTGACTTAACCAGAACAAGGAGGAAAATGAATGCTACCAAACACACACATATGCAACCCATACCTGGTACGTTTGGCTTTGCGGAAGTATAGGTGAGTTAGACTGAGCAGAAAGGAAGTGGCAGGCAGTGGCCACACAAAGTCAGCCAAATGCCCAATGTCGCCCGTGATCTCACTCACCGCCTGAAAGGTCATGAAAACTGCCTTCGAGCAGATGCAGCAGGAATGACATGAAGAACGTGGCAGGGGTGTCCACCCTGTTCAACAGGAGTTGGGGAAGGGTGGGTCATCTGGAAGACCTTCAATTGCTTTGTCTTTCATGCTAACAGAGCAAGAGGTCTCCTGGTGACATGCGATTGCTGCATTAGGTGCAAGATCTGTAGCTTCAGAGCTAGGATGGGCACATGACAACCTTTGGTTCACCCATTGCTGGAAGTTGCCTTTGGTGAGATTAAGCGTTGAAATGCACTCATCGCAAGAGCAAGATCCGACATTGGGTAATGGGCATCATAGATGTTAATGAGTTAGGCCATCGAGAAATAGGATTCTGATGAGACATGCTCAGTGCCTCGAGGCCAAACTCGACCATCAAGCATATTGCATCCTTTTAATATCCAGGTAGCTCAATGAGATCATCTTGCAATTGGCTTCTCAGAGATCAATGTGATCAATAAACAAAACTCCATTCAAGAGGTCACTAAAATCACCATGGTCTTCAACTTATGAGAGAGATCAATGCAAAGCCAACAAATCAATAAATATAATGAGTTAATTAAAGAAAGCAAATGCCTACACATAATGTGACCTGATTGAACAGCAGAAAAATTAAATGCTATTGAGACCAATGAGATTCTTGGGTTGCTAGCAAAGCTACAGAACTGCAAGGGTAATTTTTACAGGTTACAGATTATTTTATTACCAGGATACAATGATATGCCTTGTTCACATGAAACCCACAGAGTAAAGACTATACAGTAAAGGTAAACACATCAATAAATACAATAATGAGTGCAAACAGCAGAACGTGCAAGATTGTAGTTCCAAAATATAATGGTGCAAAAGGAAATTAAGGTGCAATAGATAGTCACAAAAAGCTGGAGTTACTCAGCGGGACAGGCAGCATCTCTGGACAGAAGGAATGGGTGACGTTTCGGGCCGAGACCCTTCTTCAGACACAGTGGTTTAAGGTACAATAACAGAATAAACAATAAGGTAATGTCTAGTTTAGTTTATTGTCACGTGTACCGAGGCACAGTGAAAAGCTTTTTGTTGCGTGCTAACCAGTCAGTGGAAAGACTGTACATGATTATAATCGAGCCGTCCACAGATATAGGATAAAGGGAATAACATATAGTGCAAGACAAAGTCCGATTAAAGATGGACCGAGGGTCTCCAATAAGGTTGATGGCAGCTCAGGACGCTCTTTAGTCATTGATAGGATGGTTCAGTTGCCTGGTAACAGCTGGGAAGAAACTGTCCCTGAATCTGGAGGTGTGCGTTTTCGCACTTCTGTACCTCTTGCCCGAGTTAAGAGTGAGATTAAGGTGGCAGCATTTCTGGGAGTGGGATGTGAAAGGGGAGTTTGATTCAGGAGTCGGAATACAAAACAAAACAAAAAAATCCAATGATAGACACAAAATGCTGGATTAACTCAGCGGGTCAGGCAGCATCTCAGGAGGATAGACACAAAATGCTGGAGTAACTCAGAGGGTCAGGCAGCATCTCCGGAGAAAAGGAGTAGGTGGCGTTTCGGGTCGAGACCTTTCTTCAGACCTGGTCTGCACGTCTTCTCCTGGTAAAAGTAACGAGATGTCTGACCCTTTGAGGTCCTCTGGGTGAAGCTCACAAAGTATTCACCGCTCACCGATGTAAGCAGAATGAAGACACCAATGATGGGTGTAAGGCCCAAAATACTGGCCGTACTTCTCTTGCCAGATGCTGCCCGATTCCAGCAAATTCTGTTTTAATTTTATGCTGAACATCACAGTCCTGCGCTAATTGAATGGAAAATCACACATTTACACTTGTCTTAATTTTAAATAATTTTAACATGAGAGCTAACTCTCGTTATAAGGGAATTGTGTGAGCACTGGAGTCACATCGGATCTGAAGTGCAGTGGTGTTCACAGTCCAAGCTCACATGTGAAGGATGACCCTATTTGATCTGCTGTTGTTGATGACATACGCATTGGGTTACATTTTAGCTTTGGTTTGATTGATCGAAAGATACAGTGAGTCCAAGCTGACAGTAGACACAAAATGCTGCAGTAACTCAGTGGGTCAGGCAGCATCTCAGGAGAGAAGGAATGGGCGACCCTTTGGGTCTCGACCCGAAACGCCACCCATTCCCTCTCTCCTGAGATGCTGCCTGACCCGCTGAGTTACTCCAGCATTTTGTGTCTATCTTCGATTTGAACCAGCATCTGCAATTATTTTCCTACGAGTCCACGCTGATCATTTCTCCAGTTTCGAGGTGCAACTAATTAAAGTAGGCCTAGCCTACCCCCTCTTAATTGTTCTTGTGTATCGCCCACCAAAAATGCATAAGGACTTCATCACCCAATTTGCTGATCTGATATCTAGCATTTTGCCCAAATTTGACCGGATCATGATTCTTGGTGACTTTAATATTCATGTTTGCTGTCCCACTAAGCCTCTTGTGAGTGAATTTATGCACCTGGTTGAGTCCTTCAATCTGACTCTTCACACCACGGGACCCACTCACAAGTTAGGCCATACTCTCGACCTAGTGTTATCGTCCGGATTCCCAATCAACAACATTGAAACTACTGAAGCCTGTCTATCGGACCACAGCGCTATCATTTTTGACGCATCTCTGCCTCTATCTCCCGCAAAATCTCATCTCCCTGTTCGCTACTCCCGCGACATAAATTCATTGACTGCCAGTAAATTCTCCGAGGCTCTCACAGTTGCCCCCAACATCTGCACTATTGAGGCCTCTCCCCCCCATCTCAGCACTGAGGATCTCGCCTCTTTATTTAATATCACTTGCTCTTCCATCCTGGATTCTATCGCTCCCCTTAAAATGAAAAAGCCTAAGCCCAAAGGTCGGCCGTGGCTCAATGACACCACCAAAGCCCTAAGAAGGGAGTGCAGAAAATCAGAAAGGAGATGGAAATGTGACAAGCTTCAAATTTCCTTCGAAATTCTGAGAAACAATCTTCTCAAATACCAGGAAGCAGTAAAGTCTGCTAGAGCACAATACTTCTCCGACCTTATTTCGAAAAACTCTCATAACTCCAAGGTCCTATTTAGAACAATTACCTCTGTCATATGTCCTGCCCCCAGTACCAGCTTAGTTGGGTCCCCTGCTAAGTGCGAAGAATTCGCTAAATTTTTCACCAACAAAGTTGAGAATATTAGAATGAACATTTCCCCTCCCACCCGTGACCTAGCTGTCTCACTAGTCTGTTCATCTAAATTGGACTGCTTCCAACCCGTCACTCTATCCTCCCTTGCAAAGCTTGTCTCCACTATGAAACCTGCAACCTGCCCCCTTGATCCTGCCCCCACTGCCCTTCTGAAGGATGTCATTGCAATAGCTGGTCCCAGCATCCTCTCTATTATCAACAGTTCTCTGGCCACTGGCACTGTTCCAACCAGTTTCAAGCACGCGGTGGTCCAGCCCCTACTGAAAAAACCTAACCTAGACCCCACCTTGCCTAGCAACTACAGACCCATTTCCAAACTGCCATTCCTGTCAAAAGTCCTTGAAAAGGCTATCCTTAACCAATTAGTGCCCTACCTGCACCAAAACACCATCCTGGAAAGTTTCCAGTCAGGTTTCAGAGCCCACCACAGCACAGAGTCTGCCTTGTTGAAGGTACACAACGACCTGCTTCTCGCCATCGACACCGGCGACTGTGTAATCCTGCTCCTTCTCGACCTCAGCGCAGCATTCGATACAGTGGACCACACCATCCTTATTGACCGTCTCCGGTACGCGGTTGGCATTGATGGCACTGCCTTGAGCTGGTTCGCTTCGTACCTCAAAGATAGGAGTTTCGCCATCAACATAGGCAGTTATTCCTCTGCTCCAGCTAGCCTCTCCTGCGGAGTTCCACAAGGCTCCATCCTAGGCCCCATTCTCTTCTCTCTATACATGCTCCCCCTTGGCCAAATCATTCAAAGGCACGGCATTTCTTTCCACTGCTATGCCGATGACACTCAGCTTTACCTCCCCCTGAAACCCAACAACCAGTCAAATTTAAACAGCCTCTCACACTGCCTTGAGGACATAAAATGTTGGATGGCACAGAACTTCCTCCAATTAAATGAGAGCAAGTCTGAGGTCATCCTATTCGGCCCCCCCGACTCCATCAAATTGATAACAGGCAGTCTTGGAAGCCTATCCTGCCTAGTCAAACCGCATGTCAAAAACCTCGGCATGATATTTGACTCTGCATTAAAATTTGATAAGCAAGTCAACGCTGTGGTAAAAGCCAGCTTCTTCCAACTTCGAACCATAGCTAAAATCAAACCTTTCCTCAAATTCGACGACACAGAAAAAATCATTCACGCTTTCATTTCCTCCCGCCTAGACTACTGCAACTCCCTATACACTGGGATCAGCCAATCTTCCCTGTCCCGCCTGCAACTGGTCCAAAACGCCGCAGCGAGACTCCTGACGGGTACCCGTAAAAGGGACCACATCACCCCGATTCTGGCCTCTCTCCACTGGCTCCCTGTACGGTACAGAATCAACTTCAAGCTCCTCCTATTCACGTATAAAGCCCTAAATGGACACTCCCCCCCCTACATCAAAAATCTTCTAACCCCCCTCTCTAACTCCAGGTCCCTCAGATCGGCCGACTTGGGGCTATTCACTATCCCGCGGTCTAGGCTTAAACTCAGGGGTGACCGCGCTTTTGCGGTTGCAGCTCCTAGACTGTGGAACAGCATCCCTCTCCCGATCAGAACTGCCCCCTCCATCGACTCCTTTAAGTCCAGGCTCAAAACATATTTCTACTCCCTAGGGTTTGAGGCTCATTGAGGAGGCGCTGTGAACTGTTTGCGTGCTACTGTATGTTTTCATTTTTTTTTCTATTGGAACCTAATCAAATGTACAGCACTTTGGTCAACGTGGGTTGTTTTTAAATGTGCTATACAAATAAAATTGACTTGACTTGACTTGATTGATTACACCTGTTCACCTACGTTTGCCCACTTTCAGATTCACTTCCAGCACACACTAGGGGCAAATTATAGAGGCCGATTAACCTACAAACCTGCAAGTCTTTGGGATGTGGGAGGAAACCGGATCAACCGGATGCACAGAGGGCGTGCAGCGTAGGTTTACTAGGTTAATTCCCGGAATGGCGGGACTGTCGTATGTTGAAAGACTGGAGCGACTAGGCTTGTATACACTGGAATTTAGAAGGATGAGAGGAGATCTTATCGAAACGTATAAGATTATTAAGGGGTTGGACACGTTAGAGGCGGGAAACATGTTCCCAATGTTGGGGGAGTCCAGAACAAGGGGCCACAGTTTAAGAATAAGGGGTAGGCCATTTAGAACGGAGATGAGGAAAAACTTTTTCAGTCAGAGAGTTGTGAATCTGTGGAATTTTCTGCCTCAGTGGAGGCCAGTTCTCTGAATGCATTCAAGAGAGAGCTAGATAGAGCTCTTAAGGATAGCAGATTCAGGGGGTATGGGGAGAAGGCAGGAACGGGGTACTGATTAAGAATGATCAGCCATGATCACATTGAATGGCGGTGCTGGCTCGAAGGGCTGAATGGCCTCCTCCTGCACCTATTGTCTATTGTCTAACCGGGGGAAATGCATGGAGTTACGGGGAGAATGTGCAAACTCCACACACAGAGCACCCGAGGTCAGGGTCAAATCCAGCTCTCCGGCACTGGGAGGCAGCAGCTCTAACAACCACTCAACTGTGCTGCCCAAAATTTGATCCGTTAAAATATCTGGTGTTCATCGCCTCTTGGTCACTCAGACGAACTTCCCCAAGCAACATGGTGTTCATCTCGACCAGTTCTCCACGCCACCAGTTGTATGTTCCCCCTGCGACCCTCTGGATTTTCCCCGGGAGCTCCAGTTTCTTTCCACGCTCCAAAGACGTGCAGGTTTGTCGGTAGATTGGCTTCAGTAAAACTGTACCTTTTGTGGGTAGTGTGTGTAGGATAGTGTTAGTGTGTGTAGGATAGTGTTAGTGTGTGTAGGATAATGTTAGTGTGTGTAGGATAGTGTTAGTGTGTGTAGGATAGTGTTAGTGTGTGTAGGATAGTGTTAGTGTGTGTAGGATAGTGTTAGAGTGTGTAGGATAGTGTTAGTGTGTGTAGGATAGTGTTAGTGTGTGTAGGATAGTGTTAGTGTGTGTAGGATAGTGTTAGTGTGTGTAGGATAGTGTTAGTGTGTGTAGCATAGTGTTAGTGTGTGTAGGATAGTGTTAGTGTGTGTAGGATAGTGTTAGTGTGTGTAGGATAGTGTTAGTGTGTGTAGGATAGTGTTAGTGTGTGTAGGATAGTGTTAGAGTGTGTAGGATAGTGTTAGTGTGTGTAGGATAGTGTTAGTGTGTGTAGGATAGTGTTAGTGCGTGTAGGATAGTGTTAGTGTGTGTAGGATAGTGTTAGTGTGTGTAGGATAGTGTTAGTGTGTGTAGGATAGTGTTAGTGTGTGTAGGATAGTGTTAGTGTGTGTAGGATAGTGTTAGTGTGTGTAGGATAGTGTTAGTGTGTGTAGGATAGTGTTAGTGTGTAGGATAGTGTTAGTGTGTGCAGGATAGTGTTAGTGTGTGTAGGATAGTGTTAGTGTGTGTAGGATAGTGTTAGTGTGTGTAGGATAGTGTTAGTGTGTGTAGGATAGTGTTAGTATGTGTAGGATAGTGTTAGTGTGTGTAGGATAGTGTTAGTGTGTGTAGGATAGTGTTAGTGTGTGTAGGATAGTGTTAGTGTGTGTAGGATAGTGTTAGTGTGTGTAGGATAGTGTTAGTGTGTGTAGGATAGTGTTAGAGTGTGTAGGATAGTGTTAGTGTGTGTAGGATAGTGTTAGTGCGTGTAGGATAGTGTTAGTGCGTGTAGGATAGTGTTAGTGCGTGTAGGATAGTGTTAGTGTGTGTAGGATAGTGTTAGTGTGTGTAGGATAGTGTTAGTGTGTGTAGGATAGTGTTAGTGTGTGTAGGATAGTGTTAGTGTGTGTAGGATAGTGTTAGTGTGTGTAGGATAGTGTTAGGGTGTGTAGGATAGTGTTAGTGTGTGTAGGATAGTGTTAGTGTGTGTAGGATAGTGTTAGTGTGTGTAGGATAGTGTTAGTGTGTGTAGGATAGTGTTAGTGTGTGTAGGATAGTGTTAGGGTGTGTAGGATAGTGTTAGCGTGTGTAGGATAGTGTTAGCGTGTGTAGGATAGTGTTAGGGTGTGTAGGATAGTGTTAGCGTGTGTAGGATAGTGTTAGTGTGTGTAGGATAGTGTTAGTGTGTGTAGGATAGTGTTAGTGTGTGTAGGATAGTGTTAGTGTGTGTAGGATAGTGTTAGTGTGTGTAGGATAGTGTTAGTGTGTGTAGGATAGTGTTAGTGTGTGTAGGATAGTGTTAGAGTGTGTAGGATAGTGTTAGTGTGTGTAGGATAGTGTTAGTGTGTGTAGGATAGTGTTAGTGTGTGTAGGATAGTGTTAGTGTGTGTAGGATAGTGTTAGTGTGTGTAGGATAGTGTTGGCATGTGTAGGATAGTGTTAGTGCGTGTAGGATAGTGTTAGCGTGTGTAGGATAGTGTTAGTGCGTGTAGGATAGTGTTAGCGTGTGTAGGATAGTGTTAGTGCGTGTAGGATAGTGTTAGCGTGTGTAGGATAGTGTTAGTTTGTGTAGGATAGTGTTAGTGTGTGTAGGATAGTGTTAGTGTGTGTAGGATAATGTTAGTGTGTGTAGGATAGTGTTAGTGTGTGTAGGATAGTGTTAGTGTGTGTAGGATAGTGTTAGTGTGTGTAGGATAGTGTTAGTGTGTGTAGGATAGTGTTAGTGTGTGTAGGATAGTGTTAGTGTGTGTAGGATAGTGTTAGGGTGTGTAGGATAGTGTTAGCGTGTGTAGGATAGTGTTAGCGTGTGTAGGATAGTGTTAGGGTGTGTAGGATAGTGTTAGCGTGTGTAGGATAGTGTTAGTGTGTGTAGGATAGTGTTAGTGTGTGTAGGATAGTGTTAGTGTGTGTAGGATAGTGTTAGTGTGTGTAGGATAGTGTTAGTGTGTGTAGGATAGTGTTAGTGTGTGTAGGATAGTGTTAGTGTGTGTAGGATAGTGCTAGTGTGTGTAGGATAGTGTTAGTGTGTGTAGGATAGTGTTAGTGTGTGTAGGATAGTGTTAGTGTGTGTAGGATAGTGTTAGTGTGTGTAGGATAGTGTTAGTGTGTGTAGGATAGTGTTAATGTGTGTAGGATAGTGTTAGAGTGTGTAGGATAGTGTTAGTGTGTGTAGGATAGTGTTAGTGTGTGTAGGATAGTGTTAGTGTGTGTAGGATAGTGTTAGTGTGTGTAGGATAGTGTTAGTGTGTGCAGGATAGTGTTAGAGTGTGTAGGATAGTGTTGGCATGTGTAGGATAGTGTTAGTGTGTGTAGGATAGTGTTAGCGTGTGTAGGATAGTGTTAGTGCGTGTAGGATAGTGTTAGTGTGTGTAGGATAGTGTTAGTTTGTGTAGGATAGTGTTAGTGTGTGTAGGATAGTGTTAGTGTGTGTAGGATAGTGTTAGTGTGTGTAGGATAGTGTTAGTGTGTGTAGGATAGTGTTAGTGTGTGTAGGATAGTGTTAGTGTGTGTAGGATAGTGTTAGTGTGTGTAGGATAGTGTTAGTGTGTGTAGGATAATGTTAGTGTGTGTAGGATAGTGTTAGTGTGTGTAGGATAGTGTTAGTGTGTGTAGGATAGTGTTAGTGTGTGTAGGATAGTGTTAGTGTGTGTAGGATAGTGTTAGTGTGTGTAGGATAGTGTTAGGGTGTGTAGGATAGTGTTAGCGTGTGTAGGATAGTGTTAGCGTGTGTAGGATAGTGTTAGCGTGTGTAGGATAGTGTTAGCGTGTGTAGGATAGTGTTAGCGTGTGTAGGATAGTGTTAGCGTGTGTAGGATAGTGTTAGCGTGTGTAGGATAGTGTTATCGTGTGTAGGATAGTGTTAGCGTGTGTAGGATAGTGTTAGCGTGTGTAGGATAGTGTTAGCGTGTGTAGGATAGTGTTAGCGTGTGTAGGATAGTGTTAGGGTGTGTAGGATAGTGTTAGTGTGTGTAGGATAGTGTTAGTGTGTGTATGATAGTGTTAGTGTGTGTAGGATAGTGTTAGTGTGTGTAGGATAGTGTTAGTGTGTGTAGGATAGTGTTAGTGTGTGTAGGATAGTGTTAGTGTGTGTAGGATAGTGTTAGTGTGTGTAGGATAGTGTTAGTGTGTGTAGGATAGTGTTAGTGTGTGTAGGATAGTGTTAGCGTGTGTAGGATAGTGTTAGCGTTTGTAGGATAGTGTTAGCGTGTGTAGGATAGTGTTAGCGTGTGTAGGATAGTGTTAGCGTGTGTAGGATAGTGTTAGCGTGTGTAGGATAGTGTTAGCGTGTGTAGGATAGTGTTAGCGTTTGTAGGATAGTGTTAGCGTGTGTAGGATAGTGTTAGCGTGTGTAGGATAGTGTTAGCGTGTGTAGGATAGTGTTAGCGTGTGTAGGATAGTGTTAGCGTGTGTAGGATAGTGTTAGCGTGTGTAGGATAGTGTTAGCGTGTGTAGGATAGTGTTAGCGTGTGTAGGATAGTGTTAGCGTGTGTAGGATAGTGTTAGCGTGTGTAGGATAGTGTTAGCGTGTGTAGGATAGTGTTAGCGTGTGTAGGATAGTGTTAGCGTGTGTAGGATAGTGTTAGCGTGTGTAGGATAGTGTTAGCGTGTGTAGGATAGTGTTAGCGTGTGTAGGATAGTGTTAGCGTGTGTAGGATAGTGTTAGCGTGTGTAGGATAGTGTTAGGGTGTGTAGGATAGTGTTAGTGTGTGTAGGATAGTGTTAGTGTGTGTAGGATAGTGTTAGTGTGTGTAGGATAGTGTTAGTGTGTGTAGGATAGTGTTAGTGTGTGTAGGATAGTGTTAGTGTGTGTAGGATAGTGTTAGTGTGTGTAGGATAGTGTTAGTGTGTGTAGGATAGTGTTAGTGTGTGTAGGATAGTGTTAGCGTGTGTAGGATAGTGTTAGCGTTTGTAGGATAGTGTTAGCGTGTGTAGGATAGTGTTAGCGTGTGTAGGATAGTGTTAGCGTGTGTAGGATAGTGTTAGAGTGTGTAGGATAGTGTTAGCGTGTGTAGGATAGTGTTAGCGTGTGTAGGATAGTGTTAGCGTGTGTAGGATAGTGTTAGCGTGTGTAGGATAGTGTTAGCGTGTGTAGGATAGTGTTAGCGTGTGTAGGATAGTGTTAGTGTGTGTAGGATAGTGTTAGTGTGTGTAGGATAGTGTTAGTGTGTGTAGGATAGTGTTAGAGTGTGTAGGATAGTGTTAGTGTGTGTAGGATAGTGTTAGTGTGTGTAGGATAGTGTTAGTGTGTGTAGGATAGTGTTAGTGTGTGTAGGATAGTGTTAGCGTGTGTAGGATAGTGTTAGCGTGTGTAGGATAGTGTTGGCATGTGTAGGATAGTGTTAGTGTGTGTAGGATAGTGTTAGCGTGTGTAGGATAGTGTTAGTGCGTGTAGGATAGTGTTAGTGTGTGTAGGATAGTGTTAGTTTGTGTAGGATAGTGTTAGTGTGTGTATCATATCATATCATATCATATATATACAGCCGGAAACAGGCCTTTTCGGCCCTCCATGTCCGTGCCGCCCAGCGATCCCCGTACATTAACACTATCCTACACCCACTAGGGACAATTTTTACATTTACCCAGCCAATTAACCTACATACCTGTTCGTCTTTGGAGTGTGGGAGGAAACCGAAGATCTCGGAGAAAACCCACGCAGGTCACGGGGAGAACGTAGGATGTGTAGGATAGTGTTAGCGTACGGAGTAATCACCGGTTGGGGCAGACTTGATGGGCGCTGTATCTCTAAAGTCTAAAATCTAAAGATCAGTTGGTGATTTACTGCAATGTAAAGAAGTGAAAATAGCAACTAGGCCATCAGATTGATGTAAGGGCAAGAAGAGGTTGAGGCATCTGAAGAGCTGCTTCATCAACATACTATTTACAACTGCAATTTGTTTTGGTAGTTTGTTGCAGGATGTGGATTACGGACGTGGTCTCCTAACTTTTCTTCCCAGGCAAATAAACTGGTGCTGCTGTAAATTGAAACTGAGAACAACAAAATGTTGGAAATACAAAGCAGGTCAGGCAGCATCCATTGAAAGAGAAACAGAGTTAACATTTGAAAAATAATGACCTTTCTTCAGAAGTGAGAAACTTTAGAGCACGGGGGTATGTTTAAAACACTGAGATGGGGGAGGGGTGGGGTGAACAAAGGGAGTCTCTGTGGAGGGTGGAGACTGGGAGATGATGGATGGTGTGGACTAGTGTTGATGAGAAGAGGGTGCTGAAGGCAAGATAATGTCAGCTAATCTGTTCATGGGAGGTGTAAATAGAGTGAGGCCTGACGAGAGAGGGAACGGAAGATTTTGGAACTAGGAGACGCAGATAAACCAGTTCATAAGTTCAAGGAGCAGAACTAGGCCATTCGGCCCTTCAGGTCCACTCCGCCTTTCAATCATGGCTGATCTATCTTTTCGTCTCAACCCCATTCTCCTGCCTTCTCCCCAGAACCACTGACACCCGTACTGATCAAGAATTTATCCATCTCTGCCTTAAAAATATCCATTGACATCCTCCACAGCCTTCTGTGGCAATGAATTCCACAGATTCACCACCGTCTGACTAAATAAATTAGTCCTCATCTCTTTTCTAAAGGTATGTTATTTTATTCTGAGGCTATGGCCTCTGGTCTTAGACTTTCCCACGCCTGGCTCGAAGGGCCGAATGGCCTCCTCCTGCACCTATTGTCTATTGTCTATTGTCTATTGACTGAAATTAACCTCTCCACATCTATTTTATCTCGGCCTTTCACTATTTGGTAAGTTTCAATGAGGCCCCCCTTCATCCTTCTGAACTCTACCAAGTACAGGCCCAGTGCTGTCAAACGCTCATCATATGTTAACCCACTCATTCCTGGGATCATTCTCATAAACCTCCTCTGGACCCTCTCCAACGCCAGCACACCCTTCCTCGGATATGGGGCCCAAAACTGCTCACAGTAAAGCAGCTGCTGGATATTTGAGTGTAACAGGATGCTAGAAAACCCCAGCAGGTTGGACAGCGTCCGTGGAGAGACACGCTTGGAGTGACATTATAAAGGCCCAAGGATGGAATAGCAAAATAATTGCAGATGCTGGAAATCTGAGACACAAACAAAAAAATGCTGGAAATACACAGCAGGCCATTCCACATCTGTGGAGAGCAAAGCAGAGCTAATGGCCCAGGCGGGCAACACTCCACCAGGACAGGACAACAACCTGAAACCCAAGCTCCCACGACAGGCCCTGTTCTCCCACCAAAACCAATTAATTCTGACTCGTAAGGCTGCACATAGGTCTGACATGTAAGCGTTCGGTGGGCTTGCCTTCATGGGTCGCGGCGATGAGTATAAGAGCCAGAAAGTCATGCTGTAGATTTATAGGACTTTGCTTTGGTCGCATTTGGAATTTCGTGTAGAGATTTGATCGCCCCATTACAGGGGAAGGTGTTTCGACTGCGGTAGAAACATGAAGTAGGAGTCATGGTTTAAAGATTAAGGGGCTGCCCATTTTATAAAAATGTGGTGAAATGTTTTGTCTCAGAGGGTTGTGAAGCTGGAAACCTATCCCTGGAGAGGTGGTGGGGTGGGGGAAAGGGCTGTGCCTGCTGAAAGCAGAGTCTGGGAACATTTGTGAGACATTGATAGATAGATGCTTGATAAGCAAAGCGGGTGAGAGGTTATCAAAGGTAGGCGGGATGGATGGCAAGGGGTGGGGTGTGAGAGGTTACTCCCGGTAAGTGGGAATGCAGCATTGAGGTTACAATCAGATAAGCCTTGATCTTAACAAATGGTGGAGCAGGTTTGAGGAACTAAGCGGTCTACTCCTGCTCCTATTAGACTTTAGAGATACAGTGCAGAAACAGGCCCTTCGGCCCACCAAGTCCGCACAGACCGGCGATCACCCCATGCACTAACACTATCCTCCACACTAGGGGCAATTTACAATCTTTGCCAAAGCCAATTAACCTATAAACCTGTATGTCTTTGGAGTGTGGGAGGACACAAGAGCACCCGGGGAAAGCACACGTGGTCACGGGGAGAATGTGCAAACTCCGTACAGACAGCACCCGCAGTCAGGATCTCTGGTGCTGTAAGGCAGCAACTCTACCACTGCGCCACCGTGCCGTACCATCTATCCTATTTCACATGGTTGTACTTATGTTTGATATTGGTACCTACCATTGTTGCTGCTGGAACAGGCTGTTCCAGCACCCATTTGCCCCCCCCCCTCAGTACAAATACAAGTGTCCCCCATCAATACAAGTACAAGTGACCCCCCTCAGTACAAATACAAGTGTCCCCCCTCAGTACAAGTACAAGTGACCCCCCTCAGTACAAGTGAATCACTGAATTCAGAAGATAGACACAAAAAGCTGGAGTAACTCAGCGGCTCAGGCAGCATCTCTGGAGAGAAGGAATGGGTGATGTTTCGAGTCGAGACCCTTCTTCAGAGTTCCACCGAGTTCACTCGGCTAACTGTATCAATAGTACTGCCACCTGATCAGAGATCAGTCAGCCTGACATGGATTAGGCATCTGTACCAGGACCGTCCTGGTTTAATTAATCACGGCTTAAAGCAGCAGAGCCATTCCTTGCCACCCAGGAGGCATAGTGACAGAAAGATGTAGTGTTCCCCTACCCCCCAGCCCTACTTACTTGAGGCTTAATTAATAGGAAACACATCTGTTTCACAAAAACAGATGGGTTAGTGAATCCCAGTTTTACAATTCATATATTCAAAGAAAGTTTTCCACTTTATGTCAAAGGTAGAATCTGTGTTATGTTTGGTTGGTGATACTTTCTGTCAGCAGAAGTCATAGAAAGTACATGGCAGCGTCTATTAACAGCGAGCTGCTGGAGGAACTCAGTGGGTCGGGCAGCATCCGTGGAGGGAAATGGGTATATCGGGTCCAGACCTATCAACTGGACTGGGGGTCCCTCTGCACATTTCCCTCAGCAAATGCTGCCTGATCTGCTGAGTTCCTCCAGCAACTTGTTTTTTTTTTCCTCCAGAATCCAACATCTGCAGTCTCTTGCGTCTCTGTGAACTGTTTCTCCGCCTCTCAGTCCCTCAAGCCTGCTCCGCCATTCATTAAGATCAAGGCCAACCTGTCTTGCCTATCTGCAGTACCTCCTTTCACACCCCTCCACCCATCCTCCCCCACCTTGCTTATCATCCCTACTCCGGCACTTTGTGTTTAGTTTAGTTTAGTTTAGTTTAGTTTAGAGGTACAGTGCAGAAACAGGCCCTTCGGCCCACCGAGTCCCAACTTTGTCGGCACCAGAAACGTGGCAACTCTGTGTGTACTGCCCAGGTGAGGTCTGCTGGGTGATTTTTACCGGGATGCATGCTGAAAATCAAAGCATTTCACTGTAGCTAGGTACCTGTGACAATAAAGTATCATTGAATCATTGAGCTCCATCTTCTGAAACTTTGCTTCATTAACATCTTTGTAACTGGGGATGAAATGTCACCCCTTCCGGTACATTTGTCAATGTAGGTTCACATAGGTAACAGCTACATCACCAATATGACCCTTCAACATCACCTCACTGGCTGTGGAGTACTGGGGGGACATGGCAAGGCTGTCGAAGGTGTGTAAATGCAGGTCTTTCTTTCATTCATTCCAAATGTAATCAGTACATGTTCTGTCCTCAGCGGCTGGCCTCTTCTTGACCTGCTTTTCAAATAAATAGAGCTCACAGCAATTCCTTTTAGATCTTCGAGGCAGAGCTGACCAGTATGTTGAAATCATTTTCAGTGAACGCAAGGAACAGAATGAAAAAACAAAGATAAAAGCAGTATTTTCACCCTTCTATTTGATAAGGATCTTGCATGCACATATGCTTAATAAAAAACGTTTAAAGTAAGTAAAATACTTTTCCTAAGAAAAGCCTGGTGGCGGCACGGTGGCGCGGCAGTAGAGTAGCAGCCTTACAGCTCCAGAGACTCAGGTTCAATCCTGACTACGGGTGTTGGCTGTACGGAGTTTGTACGTTCTCCCTGTGACCGCGTGGGTTTTCTCCGGGTGCTCCGGTTTGCTCCCACACTCCAAAGACGTACAGGTTTGTCAGTTTGTTGGCTTCTGTAAAAAAAAAAATTGTAAATTGTCCTTAGTGCGCAGGGAGTGATCGCCTGGTGGCACGGATTCGGTGGGCCGCAGGGCCTGGTTCCACAATGCATTTCTGTAAAGTCCAAAGTAAAATCTAAAGATCGTATCCGTTGATTTGAGCAATTTGATGAGGTACATTCGAAAAAGGACGCAAATGTATTTGTTTTTGATGAATTGGAGCCCCGCTGGTCCAAGAGAAGCAAGGAGAATTCAGTTTGGAAAAGAAACTATCCTACATCTCAGAGAGCCAGATGAAGATTGGCTATCATGTGCGCCTCACACTGTTTGAATTGGAATAAAACCAGTTGGGAAGAAAAAAGGGAAAATGAAATGCCCTTGAACCATGAACTCAAGGCATCAAAGAGAAAAAAAAACTAACTCTGGGCCTGAAAGTAAAAATTTCAATGGTGCTCATGTCTGCTTTCTGAAGCGCTGGATGCCCAGAAACCTCCTGTGTCCCTCCCTCCCGGCATGCGAATCATTGTTTGCTATGACCCTGACCCTTGTGAACCGGTGATATTACATTGTGCAACCTTCACATTTAGAGCAATAGTTTTTAAAAAAAAGTAAACCGTCCGAACCTCGGCAGTCAAGTTCAAACTCCGAGGCTGAGCGTTGCAGTTAGTCGTACGAGAGAAAATCAGGCTAATTATCATTCGGGCCCTGGCACTTTTGTTGGCTGCCTTCCAGTGTTCAATGCTACTCAATAGGCTCTCTTGTTGAGGCTGATCTCTGTTCTCCGCAGTTCAGCACAGCTCAATCCAATCTCTTTTCTCTCCGCAGACTTCTACTTTCCCTTCCAGCACTTCCATCTCCAAGGTGATGGGAATGTGAGGAGGAAACTTGTGCTCCCATCCTCGGGTGGTCCTGAACTGGTGTCCTCGATCCCAGGCCCTGTTGTGTTCATGTTATACATTCAGCGGACAATCTTGTCCCCTACCTCTTACTCCATTGGAATTTAAACGCACTTCGATTGTTGCCACAATAATAAAAGTGGAAGTTCATCCCATCAAAACTATCCCAAGATAAATTATAACCTTGAAATCAAATTTAAACTAATTTAATTGAAGTCATTTGATAATGTTAATAATATTTTTTTAAGGCACTCATTTTAAAATCTACTAACACTGTTCTTATTTAGCACACTTTTAGTTTAGTTTAGTTTAGTTTAGGGATGCAGCGTGGAAATAAGCCCTTCGGCCCACCGAGCCCACGCTGACCAGCGATCCCTGCACATTAACACTGTCCTACACAAACTAGGGATTATTTACAATTTTACCAAGCCAATTAGCCTACAAACCTGTACGTCCTTGGAGTTTGTGAGTAAACTGAAACACCCGGGGAAAACCCACGCAGGTCACGGGGTGAACGTACAAACTCCATACAAACAGCACCCGCTGTCAAGATCGAACCCGGGTCTGTCGCACGGTAATGCATGTTCCTGGTATTTGATATCAGGGTAAACACCAGAAGTGCAAGATATACTTTCCCACTTTGTATCCCTGCCTCGTTCAAAACCAATTGCACAAAAGGACGCTGGAGTAACATTGGATGGCAGGAACTTTCATTTCAGGCACATCAGTCACTGTTTTACGCAGATATTTACTGAATAAAAGAAGGTGGTCATAAGGGTGTCAAAGGTTAGGAGGAGAAGGCAGGAGAATGGGGTTGAGAGGGAAAGATAGATCATTGAGTTTGAGTGTAGTTTATTGTCACTTGGTACAGTGAAAAGCTTTAAAAAAAATATATATATATTTTTAGATTTAGAGATACAGCGCGGAAACAGGCCCTTCGGCCCACCGAGTCCGTGCCGCCCAGCGATCCCCGCACACTAACACTATCCTACACACACTAGGGACAATTTTTACATTTACCCAGTCAATTAACCTACATACCTGTACGTCTTTGGAGTGTGGGAGGAAACCGAAGATCTCGGAGAAAACCCACGCAGGTCACGGGGAGAACGTACAAACTCCGTACAGACGGCGCCCGTAGTCAGGATCGAACCTGAGTCTCCGGCGCTGCATTCGCTGTAAGGCAGCAACTCTACCGCTGCGCCACCGTGCCGCTAATCTTTTTGTTGCCTGCTAACCTGTCAGTGAAAAGACTATACATGATTACAGTCATGACTATACATGATTACTGATACATAATAAAGTGAATAATGTGAATAACGTTTAGTGGAAGATTAAGTCCAGTAAAGTCCGATCCAGTAAAGTCTGAGTGTCTCCATTAAAGGTAGATAGTAGCTCAGGGCTGCTCTCTAGTTGTTGATTACAGCTGGCAAGTAACTGTCCCTGAATCTGGAGGTGTGCAGTTTCACACTTCTGTACCTCTTGTCTGATAGTAGAAGGGAGAAGAGAGTATGGCTGCATCCGTGATCGGATGGCGGTGTAGACTTGATGGACAGAATGGCCTCATTCTACTCCTATCTCTTATGAACTTCTAAACTTATGAGTGGATGTGGAGAGGGTGTTTCCTGTAGTGGGAGAGTCCAGGACCAGAGGGCACAACCTCAGAAGAAAAGAATATACCTTCAGAATGGAGACGAGGTGGAATTTCTTTAGCCTGACGGTGGTGAATCTGTGGAATTCATTGCCACAGAAATCTGTGGAGGCAAAGTCACTGGGTATTTTTAAAACGGAGATTGATAGGTTCTTGATTAGTGTGGGTGTCAAAGGTTACAGGGAGAAAGCGTGGGAATAGGATTGAGAGGGAAAAATAAATCAGCCATGATAGAATGGCAGTGTACACTCGATGGACTGAATGACCTGATTCTGCTCCTATGTCTTGTGTCACAGTTATGGTCACAGTTTAAGAAGACTATTTTTATAAACAAAAGAGTTACAGTAGCACACAGTGGCGCAGCGGTAGAGTTGCTGCCTCGCAGGGCCTGAGACCTGCGTTCGATCCTGACCACTTTTTTTTTTTTTTTTTTTGATATAAAAGTTTTATTCCAAAGAAAAACATACAAACATACTAAGCAAAATGTGATCAAACAAAGCCGCCTGTATCGGCAGTTTACAAATGAAACAATTATCACATTAAAATCCCGCCATCTCTGTCAACAATACATTCGACCCCCCCCGCGGCGACCAGCGTTCACGAAAGGCATCCAGAGTCCCCGTGGACACCGCGTGTTCCCTCTCCAGGAACACGCGGGCACGGACGTAAGCCCGGAACAGGGGTAGGCAGCCGACCTCTGTGAGGCCGTCGACTGCCCGCTGCCTGGACCCGCGGATGACCATCTTGGCCAGGCCCAGGAGCAGACCGACAGGGAGACCCCCTCCTCCCTCCTGACCCTCCCCCCTCTGTACCGGGTGCCCAAAAATTAAAAGTGTAGGGCTAAAATTAAGCCAGAACTTGAGGAGCAGCCCCTTCAGATGCTGATACAGGGGCTGTAACCTCACACACTCTGTATACAAATGGTATACGGTCTCCTCCTCACCGCAGAAGCAACAGGCGGCAGACGAGACCGTGAACCGGCTCAAGTACCTGTTACAGGCTATAGCCTTATGCAACACTCTCCACCCCAGGTCCCCGATGTAAAGCGGGAGGACCCCCTTATAGAGAGACCTCCACTGGGGACCGCTCCCGCCGTCAGGTGGTAACACGGACCGCCAGGGCGTGTCCGGATGGAAGACGAGAGCGAGGAAGTGGAGAGTGTGCAGGAGCAGCCTGTACAAAACGCGCCTCTCCGTGTCATGGAACGGCACGCTGGGCATCTGGGAAAGGCGGCTCATATTGCGTGGGGCCGGTTCTCGGGAAGGGACCCGGGCCGTGGGCCCGATGAGCAATTCCGACGGAGCGGGGGTAAGCCCGGTCGGAATCGCTCCACGCACACGCCTCTCCTCGACACCCACCGTGTCAGGGTGAGGTCGATCCTGACCACGGGCGCTGTCTGTGCGGAGTTTGCACGTTCTCACTGTGGCCGCATGGGTTTTCTCCAGGTGCTCTGGTTGCCTCCCACATCCCAAAGGCGTGCGGGTTTGTAGGTTCATTGGCTTCTGTAAATTGTAAGTTGTCCCCAATGTGTAGGATAGAACTAGTGTACGGAGTGGTTGCTGGTCAGTGTGGACTCGGTGGGCCGAAGGGCCTGTTTCTGCACTGCATGTCTAATGCCTCAAGTCTAAAGTAAAGTCTGAAGTCTAAACTTCACACTGTTAACTCTCTCAAACTGCACATTGCACCGACAGTGGGAACTCTTCCTAGGTTACAATAGAGTTCCGTTCCCGAAGATTGTTTGTAAACTAAGCAGTTTGTCGAAGGGAAATGTGGCTGCTGGGCCACATATATAAATAAAAACATAGGCCAACCAAGGGCAGAGTGCAATTAAGGACCATCCAAGGACCCCAACAGTCTTTTCAGGTGAGGCAGAGGTTCACTTGCACCTCCTCCAACCTCATCTACTGTATCCGCTGTTCCAGGTGTGGACTCCTGTATATCAGCACTTTAACTCCCCCTCCCATTCCCAATCTGAGCTTTCTGTCCTGGGCTTCCTCCATTGTCAGAGTGAGGCCCAATGAAAATTGGAGGAACAGCACCTCATATTTCGCTTGGGCAGCTTACACCCCAGCGGTATGAACATTGACTTCTCTAACTTCAAGTAGCCCTTGCTTTCCCTCTCTCTCCATCCCCTCCCCCTTCCCAGTTCCTCTACCAGTCCTACTGTCTCCGACTACATTTTATCTCTGTACCGCCCACTCCCCTGACATCAGTCTGAAGAAGGGTCTTGACCCGAAACGTCACCCATTGCTTCTCTCCAGAGATGCTGCCTGTCCCGCTGATTTACTCTCGCGTTTTGTGTCTGCCTTTGACGTGCAGTTAAACCTGTCTGTTTATCCCAATCATTCAGATTAGTCGGCACGGTGCAATGACATTGCTACAAAGCGAGTTCCCACACAGCAGGAGATGCCCGCTGCCCCACGAAGACAGATACATGGCAAGGGCGGGTTTGGAGGGACATGGATCAAACGCAGGCAGGTGGGACTAGTGTGGCTAGGACATGTTGGCCGGTGTGGGAATGTTGGGCCGAAGGGCCCCTTTCCGCACGGTATCACTCTTTGACTCTATGACTCTATAACTGGCAAATCAATCCCGATGGCCTCCTGAACACTCGCAGGTATGTGCGGGCTTTTGATAATCGACCATTCATTATCTGGGAAGGACCCGGCTCTACTTTTTGAGAAGCCTCCGCTCTTTCAACGTCTGCAGTGAGATGCTGCAGATGTTCTACTAATCGGTCGGCGGTGGCCAGTGCCATTTCCTTCGCTTGCGTGTGCTGGGGCAGCAGGGCGAAGGCCGCGGACGCAAACAGGATCAACAAGCTCATCAGGAAGGCTGGCTCCGTCCTGGGGGCGGAGTTGGATTCATGGGAGGTGGTCTTGGAGGGGAGGATGCTCCTCAGACTGCGGAGCATCCTGGACAATACAGCTCACCCCCCTCCATGACACACTGGTCAACCTGAGGAGCAACTTCAGCAACAGACTGGTTCCACCAAGATGCAGCACAGAACGCCACAGGAGACCCTTCTTCCCTGTGGCTATCAAACTGTACAACTCCTCCCCCTTCTGTCGTAGGGTAGACTGAGACTGACTCCCCTCCCAACCCCCCCCCCTCCCCCCCAATCTTTCTACGACCCCAACCCTTTCCACTTGTCACTTTAATTTCATGTTCCATGTATTTTGTGTTTTTATGACTGATGGCAGATCAATCTCCCTCCTGGGATAAATAAAGGTCTATCGTACTGTATCGCATCGTATCGTATCATATCGTATCGCACTGTATTGCATTACCCAAACCAATGATATACCTTTCCCTTACCTCATTATAATCACAATAACTATCAGTAACTTCATACTTTAAGTAACTCCTGCATTCCCTCCTCCCTCTCTTATAGTTCATTAGTTTCTCGGAGCAGAATTAGGCCATTCGGCCCATCAAGTATATTCTGCCATTCAATCATGGCTGATCTATCTTTTCCTCTCAACCCCAATCTCTTGCCTTCTCCCCATCAAGTTTGACGCCGTCACCAATCAAGAATCTGTCAATCTCAGCTTTAAAAATACCCAATGACGGCCTCCACAGCCTGGTGTGGGACTGAATCCCACAGATTCACCACCCTCTGACGAAATAAATTCTTCATACCCTTTGTAAACGTAGGTCCTTTTATTCTGAGGCTGTGCCCTCTGGTCCTCGACTCTCCCACTGGTGGAAACATCCTCTCCACATCCACTCTGTCCAGGCCTTTCACTATTCGGTAAGTTTCAATGAGGTCTCTCCTCATTCTCACACAGAAAGAGGTTGGACAGACCTGGACTGTTTTTTCTAGAATGCCGGAGGTTCAGGAGAGACCAGACAGAAGTATAAGTACATTATGAGATATATAGATAGGGTAAACCTTTTCACAGGTAGAAATATAAAAATACTAGAGGGCATAGCTTTAAGGTGAGAGCTTTAAGGCAAAGTTTAAAGAAGATGTGTGGGCAAGTTTTTTTACACAGAGGGTTCAGTTTAGTTTATTGTCACGTGTACCGAGTACAGTGAAAAGCTTTTGTTGTGTGCTAACCAGTCAGTGGAAAGACAACACCTGATTGCAATCGATCCATTTACAGTGCATAGATAGATAGAGGATAAGGGAATAGCGTTTTGTGCAAGGTAAAGCCAGCAAAGTCCGATCAAGGATTGTCCAAGAAGTGTAAGAAAATAACTGCAGATGCTGGTACAAATGAAGTCTGAGGAAGGGTCTCGACCCGAAATGTCACCCATTCCTTCTCACCCGAGATGCTGCCTGACCTGCTGAGTTACTCCAGCATTTTGTGAATAAATACCAAGGATTGTCCAAGGGTCACCAACAAGGTAGATAGTAGTTCAGCATTGCTCACTGGTTGTGGTAGGATGATTCAGTTGCCTGATAACAGCTGGGAAGAAACTGTCCCTGAATCTAGTTGTGTGCATTTTGGAAACTGTCCCTGAATCTGGTGGTGTGCGTTTTGGTGGCGAGTGACTGGAATGTGATGGTGATTGAGACAGATATGATAGTGGCATTTATAAGACTTTTGGACAGGCACATGAATATGTAATCATGTATTGTCTTTCTGCTGTCTGGTCAGCATGCAATGAAATCTTTTCACTGTACCTCGGTGTACACCTGACAATAAACTAAATTGAACTGAACTGAAACGGAAACAGGGATTGGAGGAATATGGATTACATGCAGGCAGATGTTGAAACATCACCCATTCCTTTTCTCCAGAGATGCTTCCTGTCCCGCTGAGTTACTCCAGCATTTTGCCTCTATCTTTGGTGTAAACCAGCATCTGCAGTCCCTTCCTGTTGGAAACCTGTTCAGCACACACGTTGTGGGATGAAGGGTCTGTTCCTGTGTTGCGCTGTTCTCTGTTCTATGTTCTGAAATACTATTAGTGATTTTTAGTTTAGTTTAGTTTAGTTTAGAGATACAGCGCGGAAACAGGCCCTTCGACCCTCCGAGTCTGCACCGACCAGCGATCCCCGCACATTAACACAATCCTATACACACTCGGGACAAGTTACACTTATACCACACCAATGAACCTACAAACCTGTGCATCTTCGGAGTGTGGGAGAAAACTGAAGATCTCGGAGAAAACCCACACAGTCAAGGGGAGAACGTACAAGGGGAGCACCCATAGTCAGGATCGAACCCGGGTCTCTGGCGCTGCAAGCGCTGAAAGGCAGCAACTCTACCGCTGTGCCACCATGCTGCCCTTGTGATCTTTAATGTCCTCTTGGTTTTAATCCCATCCTAAAGACATTGTCTCTGACTGTGCATCACTCCCTCGGAGTCAACCGGCTCACGAATCGAGTGTGAACAGTGACCTGCGTGGGTTTCCTCCCAGATCTTCCGTTTCTTCCCACACTCCAAAGGCGTACAGGTTTGTAGGTTAATTGGCTTGGTAAAATCATAAAATTGTCCCTAGTGTGTGTAGGGTAGTGTTAATGTTGGGGGATCGCTGGTCGTCGAGGACTCGGTGGTTTCCGCGCTGTATCTCTAAACCAAATCTAAACTCAAAGTATCTCCTGACTCAGGTGACAGAGCTAATGACAAACTCACAGGTGGCAAATGTTAAGCGGGGCCATATTAATCGCTGCTTAAAATGCTGTCGTTTTTTGGTACCGTAATGATACAAATAAATTATTTAACTTAGACCGTGCCAGCGTAACCGAAGATAGCATAGAAAAATTAATAAACTTCAGAGGTGAGAGAAGGGAAAAAAATCATTTTCCACGGAGGACTCTGAGCACTTGGAACAGATTAGCACGAAAGCCAATTAAGTCCTTTAAAATAAAGAAAAGTTTTGTGTAAACATCTGGTTAGAAACAGATTTGTTGTTTTTAAGGTTCGGTGTAAAATTGATTGATTAAGTACTCTGCAGAACACTGTGGTCCCTGTGATGGTGAGATGATGGAAATATCACTTATGGGATGTAGTTGCTGGGAGCAGAACAATTATTCCAATGTTAGATTCCACAGAATTACTTTAAGCAAGAGGCCAGGAGGAAACGTACAAGTCGGTTATATCTGTGGTCACATCTACAATTAGATTTAAGTCAGAGATTGGGCAGACGGCGGTAGAGTTGCTGCCTTACAGCACCAGAGACCCGGGTCCAATCCTGACTATGGGTGCTGTCTGTACGGACTTTGTATGTTCTCCCTATGACCGTGCGGGTTTTCTCCGGGTGCTCCGGTTTCCTCCCACACTCCAGAGATGTGCAGCTTTGTAGGTTAAATGGCTTCGGTAAAGATTGTAAAATGTCTCTCGGATAGTGCTCGTGTGCGGGGATCGCTGGTCGGCGCGGACTCGGTGGACCAAAGGTCCTGTTTTCGTGCTGTATCTCTAAACTAAACTAAACTACACATGATTACTATCAAGCCGTCCACGGTGTACAGATATAGGTTAAAGTGAATAATGTTCAGTGCAAAATAAAGTCCAGTGGTGTCAGATTAAAGATAGTCTGAGGGTCTCCAATGAGGGAGATGGTACTGGTGGCCATATTGTTCCGGTAGCATGCCTTTTTGTGCAGGAATGGCCTGTTCTTGTGTGACAAAGCGAGCTCACCTCTTTCCAATCCATTTCTGGTGCACAGAGAACACTGTGGATGGTGAACAAGGACAATAGCCAATAGACAATAGGTGCAGGAGGAGGCCATTCGGCCCTTCGAGCCAGCACCACCATTTAATGTGATCATGGCTGATCATTCTCAATCAGTACCCCGTTCCTGCCTTCTCCCCATACCCCCTGACTCTGCTATCCTTAAGAGCTCTATCTAGTTCTCTCTTAAATACATTCAGAGACTTGGCCTCCACTGCCTTCTGAGGCAGAGAATTCCACAGATTTACAACTCTCTGACTGAAAAAGTTTCTCCTCATCTCCGTTCTAAATGGCCTACCCCTTATTCTTAAACTGTGGCCCCTGGTTCTGGACTCCCCCAACATTGGGAACATGTTTCCTGCCTCTAACGTGCCCAACCCCTTAATAATCTTATATGTTTCGATAAGATCCCCTCTCATCCTTCTAAATTCCACTGTGCCGGACCCGGCGAGCCTGGCTTGTCGCTGTGAAGAAGGATCTGGTGGGCCGCTGCCTGCGAGGAAGCCCGGCCCTGAAGACCGGAGAGTCGAGGAGGAGGGAGCCGATGGTGGGGACGGAGGCGAGGAGGCGGTAGAAGAGGGACTGGGGTATTGACTCCAGCGCCCTCAAGGTCGGCTGCAGGGAGCACTCATCGGGACACGGTCGGGCGAGGAGAAGGACGTGGGTTGGCGGGCTGAGCTGGTCAATGAACATGGAGGAGGCCTTGCAGCAGCCTGGGGGTTACCTGAGTGTACCTGGATTGGAGGTGCCCCAGTACCTCCAGCACGTAGTACTTTGGAGTTTTTTTTTCTTTTTAGTTTTAGTTTAGTTTAGAGATACAGCGTGGAAACAGGCCCTTTCGGCACACCGGGTCCACGCTGACCAGCGATCCCCGCACATCAACACTATCCTACACCCACTAGGGAAATTTTTTTTAAATTTTTACATTTACCAAGTCAATTAACCTACATACCTGTACATCTTTTGAGTGTGGGAGGAAACCGAAGATCTCAGAAGAAAACCCATGCAGGTCAATGGGAGAACGTACAAACTCCATACAGACAGCACCCTTAGTTGGGATCGAACCCGGGTCTCCGGCGCTGCATTCGCTGTAAAGTCAGCAACTCTACTGCTGCACCACCGTGCCGCCCAGCGCCACCGTGCCGACTCCATTTTCTTTTGTAAATGGTGCGAAAACATGGCGATGGGTGCAAGAATTTCACTGTGCAGTGAATACATGACAAACCATTGAGGCACCACAAAGGGATTGGGTGTGCTATGTGCTAGTGTTCACTCAAGGACGTTTGGCCACAGTTCATGTTAACCCTCTGGCAGCTATAAAGCTGAAAGGTGGATGGAACCATGCTGGGAGCCGGGGTGCCGGAGATTCGGAGCCTGTGCTCCTGGAAGCAATGGCTTTCATGGAACAACCTCATCTGCTGTATCTGTTGTTCAAGATGTGGACTCTTATTCATCGGCGAGACCAAACGTAGACTGGGCGATCATTTCGCTGAACACCTTCGATCAGCCCGTCTGAACCAACCTGATCTTCCAGTTGCTGGACACTTTAATACTCTAATTTAACACTTTAATCTGTGGAATTCTCTGCCTCAGAAGGCAGTGTAGGCCAATTCTCCGAATGCATTCAAGAGAGAGCTAGATAGAGCTCTTAAGGATAGTCGAGTCAGGGGGTATGGGGAGAAGGCAGGAATGGGGTACTGATTGAGAATGATCAGTCATAATCACATTGAATGGCAGTGCTGGCTCGAAGGGCTGAGTGGCCTACTCCTGCACCTATTGTCTATTGTCTATTGTCTACTCCTTCCCATTCCTACACAGACCTTTCTGTCCTCGCGAGGTCTCCTCCATTGTCAGAGTGAGGCTAAATGCAACAGCATCATATTTCACTTGGGCAACTTGCAGCACAGTGGTGTGGATATTGATTTCTCTCACTTCAGGTAGCCCCGGCTTTCCCTCTCTCTCCATCCCTCCCCCACCCACGTCGCACCAGCTTCTCGTTTTCGCCCAACAAACAGCTAACAGAGGGCTGGTTCCTTTAACATCGTTACTTTTTTGCATATCTTTTATGAATTGTTCCCTATCTCTCCACATCATCATCTATACCTCTCGTTTCCCTTAACCCTAACCAGTCTGAAGAAGGGTCTCGACCCGAAACGTCGCCCATTCCTTCTCTCCAGAGAGGCTGCCTGACCCGCTGAGTTACTCCAGCTTTTTGTCTCTTTTTTTCGCTTTCATGGGTTAAAACGGTTTGTTTATAAAGTAAGACGTTCTGCTTGCTGGCTTATTTCACATTCAGCCTAAACAGTGAGTCTGTGTACAGTTGATTCCACATTGTAGTTGCATAAATGCTTGCATTGAGACAGGCTGTTACTATTGCAGGCCTCACTTCCGAAAACTACCACCCTGGTTTCTGTCAAAAACCTAACAAGTTAGCATTCTAAGACTGAGCCATGCAGACCAAATGTGTAGGAAGGAACTGCAGATGCTGGTTTAAACCGAAGAGAGACACAAAAAAGCTGGAGTAACTCGGCGAGCCATGAAGCATCTCTGGAGAGAAGGAATGTGTGACATTTCGGGTCTGAAGAAGGGTCTCGACCTGAAAAGTCACCCATTCCTTCTCTCCAGAGATACTGCCTGTCCCGCTGAGTTACTCCAGCTCTTTTTGTCTATCAATGGAGACCAAGTTGTTTTGATCCGTGGTCTATGCAGGGTCAGCTGGGGCAGCAGATTTGCATTTCTCAATTGTCTTCTGTTACCTGGGACAAAGAGGGGGTAAGGCTGACCAGCCATTGATGTTGTTAAATCATCCATTATGTGTTGTATACAACGGCTGATGGGGTGAAAGTTGTCATCACATTATCCTCCGACATTTCCGCCACCTCCAACGGGATCGCACCACTGGCCACTTCTTCCCATCTCCACCCCTTTCCGCTTTCCGCAGAGACCGTTCCCTCTGCAACTCCCTGGTTAACTTTTCCCTTCACACCCAAACCACCCCCTCCCCAGGTACTTTCCCCTGCAATCGCAGGAGATGCAACACCTGTCGCTATACCTCCCCCCTTGACTCCATCCAAGGACCACAACAGTCCTTTCAGGTGAGGCAGAGGTTCACTTGCACCTCCTCCCACCTCATCTACTGTCTCCGCTGTTACAGGTGTGGTCTCCTATTTATCGGCGAGATCAAGGGCAAGCTCGGCGATCGTTTCGCTGGACATCTCTGCTCAGTCCGCCTAGGCCTACCCAATCTCCCGGTTGCTAAACACTTTAACTCCCCCTCCCATTCCCACACTAACATTTCTGTCCTGGGCCTCAGAGTGAGGGCCAGTGCAGATTGGAGGAACAGCACCTCATATTTTGCTTGAGTAGCTCACAACACAGCAGTATGACTATTGACCTCCCTAATTTCATGTAACCCTTGCTTTCCCTCTCTCTCCGTCGCTCTCCATCCTAGTTTTACTGTCATCCTGATTAAAATTTACTGATAGTATGCCTCATTGTCACCTTCCCCTCAGCTTACAATGATCCACTCTCAGCCTGAAGAAGGGTCTTGACCCAAAACGTCACCCATTCCTTCTCTCCAGAGATGCTGCCTGTTCCGCTGAGTTACTCCAGCATTTTGTGTCTGTAATAATAATAATAATAAGCATTTATTTTACATAGCGCTTTACCAGGAGCTCAAAGCGCTTTACAAAAACAGTCATAACATAAAAACAAACAGACAAACTATTCTGTGAACGAGAAAGGTCTGGTACCATGTCTATGGGCACTTTACGACTGATGCAGTCTAATGCTTGTGTAGAAAGGAACTGCAAATGCTGGTTTATACCGAAGATAGATACAAAATGCTGGAGTAACTCAGCAGAGATACTCCTGGATTTTGTGTCTATCTGCAGTCCAACGTTTCCTGTGCTCAGACAATCAGTCTAGCTGAATTCTTGTTAGAGTCAACTTGGGAGATGGTGTACATTTAATAATAATAATAATAATAATACATTTTATTTATATAGCGCTTTTCATATACTCAAAGACGCTTTACAGAGATTTTGAGAACATAGGGAAATTAATAAATAGATAAATAAGTAAATAAATAAATGAACAGAGAAAGGAGACAGTAGGTGAGGTGACCTTCAGTGGTTGAAGGCAGTGCTGAACAGGTGAGACTTCAGCGATGTTTTGAATGTGGTGAGTGTGGGGGAGTCTCTAACGGTTTGGGGTAGTGAGTTCCATAGGGTGGGAGCAGCGATGGAGAAAGCCCTGTCCCCCCAGGATCTGAGTTTAGTCCGGATGTGGGGGGATAGGAGATTGGCAGCGGCAGAGCGGAGGGTGCAGGTGGGAGTGTGCCTGTGGAGGAGGTCGGTCAGGTAGGATGGGGCCAGGTTATGGAGGGCTTTGTAGGTTATGAGGAGGATTTTGTACTGGATTCTCTGGGGGATGGGGAGCCAGTGGAGTTTATAAAGGACGGGGGTGATATGGTCACGGATCGAGGTGTGTGTGAGTAGACGGGCAGCGGAGTTTTGAATGTATTGAAGTTTATTGATGATTTTTGAGGGTGCGCCATAGAGGAGGCTGTTGCAGTAGTCCAGACGGGAGGTGATGAAGGCGTGGATGAGGGTTTCTGCAGCTGTGGGGGTTTAGTTTAGTTTATAGATACAGCATGGAATCAGGCTCTTCGGCCCACAGTGTCCGTGCCAACCAGAGAACTCCACATAACCTTAACACTATCCCACACACTAGGGATAATTTACCATTTAAAAAAATCAAAGCCAATTATCCTACAAATCTGTACATCTTTGGAGTGTGGGAGGAAAAACGGAGCCCCCGGAGAAAACCCAAGCAGGTCACGGGGAGAACGTACAAACTCCACACAGCCAAGCACCCGTAGTCAGGATTGAACCCGGGTCTCTGGTGCTGTAAGGCAGCAACTCTACCGCTGCGCCACCGCGCCACTCCTTTGTCAAATGGTGGAAATAATTTTAACTTTCAAGAAGAACAATGTTAATTTCATGCACTGCAACATGGGGAGATGTTTGAAGATGTTTGATAATCCTTCTCTTATCTGAAGAAGGGTTGCGACCCGAAACGTCACCCATTCCTTCTCTCTGGAGATGCTGCCTGTCCCGCTGAGTTACTCCAGCTTTTTGCATTTATCTTATTGGAAGAAGTTCTTGTTGTTTGAATTTCATTGGCGTAATGCCTCAATGTTCAAAGAACATGATTAGAGTCATAGAGTCATGGAGTGATACAGCGTGGAAACAGGCCCTTTGGCCCAACTTGCCTACACCAACCAACATGTCCCATCTACACTAGTCCCACCTGCCCGCGTTTGGCCCATATCCCTCCAAACATGTCCTATCCATGTACCTGTCTAACTGTTTCTTAAATGTTGGGATATTCCCTGCCTCAACTACCTCCTCTGGCAGCTTGTTCCATTCACCCACCACCCTTTGTGTGAAAAAGTTACCCCTCAGATTCCTATTAAATCTTTTCCCCTTCACCTTGAACCTATGTCCTCTGGTCCTTGATTCACCTACTCCGGGCAAGAGATTCTGTGCATCTACCTGATCTATTCCTCTCATGATTTTATACACCTATATAAGATCACCCCTCATCCTCCTACGCTCCAAGGAATAGAATTCCAGCCTACTCAACCACTCCCTATAGCTCAGTCCCTCTAGTCCTGCTAACATCCTGGTAAAATTGTGTGTCTCAAATTTGTTAGTAGAAAACTTTTTAAAAAGGCCTGGTGTTTGTTGGCGTAGTGTAAAGGGCCGGTCCCAGTTACGCCATTTTTAAGGCGACTGCCGGCGTCTGTCAAAGTCGTAGCAGATCGCCAAAATTTTCTTTTACCCTACGACAATGACCACGACAATGCCGAGTCAGGTCGATACAAGTTACTTTTTTTGTGAAACTAGCACCTGGCTAAGAGATGACACCGTCATCGGAAACATCGCGAAATTCCCACGCTTACCTGACCGTCAAACTGTCGCCTCCAATCTATCTGTCAAATGTCCTGACGGTAAATAAATTGGTTGAACAAAACTATCTTCTGGTATCTTCAAATGCCTTTCCTAAATTTAATATTACGTGCTTCTAAATGCATCTGCGACAACCTAGCAAACCTGGGGCAGCATGCGACAGCGCCCGCAATAAGCCACGATACCTGGTGACAAGCCAGCTGTTGCCGAGAAATTTCTATCTGGAAAATTTTTCCGCGACGCGCTGAGATCCACTACGATTCATTGAAGACTCCTCACGGTCATGCCCGCGACACCCCGGCGCATGTTCGGCGACAGCCTAGTCGCCGGCAGTCGCCTTAAAAACGCCTAACTGGGACAGGCCCTTAAGGGATTCATGCAAGTCTGTGTTGGTCTTAGCTGGGTTAGTGTGGGCTGCCCATGAACAAGGCTTAGATAAGTTTAGTTTAGAGACGCAGCGCGGAAACAGGCCCTTTGGCCCACCGCGTATTTGCCGACCAGCGAACCCCGCATATTAACACTATCCTACACACACACTAGAGACAATTTTACATTTATATCAAACCAATGAACCTATAAACCTGAACATCTTTGGAGTGTTGGAGGAAACGGAAGATCTCGGAGAAAACCTACGCAGGTCACGGGGAGAACGTACAAACTCCGTACAGACAGCAGCCGTAGCTGGGATTGAACCCGATCGCCCCGTTGCGGGGGCTCCGATCGCCGACTGCAGGAGCTTCGATCGCCTCGACTGCGGGAGAAAAGGAGGAAGAAGGTGTAAGTTATTTGCCTTTCATCACAGCGGGGAATGTGAGGTCGCTGAAAAAACAAGATGGCCGTGCTTCCGGGGCTGGTGGGGACTCGGAGGGAGTGCCATGAGTGCAGTGATCTCAGTGTTTGCGGGGACATCGAGCTATGAGATCATCCTGGAGTCTCGTGCGAGTGTGGACGGCTTTCTGACTGTTCGGGCAGACAGGGACTGCAGAGAGAGTTACAGCAGTCGGTACAACTCTGGTCACATCACGGTGAAGGAGCCTGTGTGTGGCCCAGACGTTGAACCGATGGCTGTGGGTCTCTGCTCGTGCTGTGTGCCCTAGGGATTCTGTGGCACACAGCACGCCGCTGTGGTGGCTGTTTATGTTTCATCTTTATGTGGTTTTATATCTTGTTGCTTTTTTGTTAGGACTGTTTGGTAAATCAGATTTCACTGTACCTCGGCACACGGGACAATAAAGGACCATTGAACCATTGAAGGTGCCCGTTGCTGCAGACCAGCACCATCCGCGTCTAGTTTTAAGGTGAAACGACACAAAATGCTGAAGTAATTCTGCTGACTGAATCAGTCACCTACAGTATCCATGTTCTCCAGTGATGCTGCCAGACCCGCTGGGTCACTCCAGCACTTTGTGTGTCCTTTGATGTATTATCTGCAGTTCTTTGTTTCAACCACAATGATAATACCTTACTCGATTAAATCAGACAATCGGCAATAACGGACACTATTCCCTCTCCTGTGGTCCTTTATAATGAGCGTTTGCTGTAATTGTTGCTTGTGGAAGAATTTATCCACATCTTGCTCTTACTGGAAAACGTCAAATGATGATCCTAATTTTTGATTCACATTCACAGGGCGGCGCGGTGGCGCATTGGTAGAGTTCCTGCCTTACAGCGCCAGAGATCCGGGCTTTGATCCTGACTACAGGTGCTGTACTGTACGGAGTTTGTACTTTCTCCCCATGACCCACGTGAGTTTTCTCCGAGATCTTCGGTTTCCTCCCACACTCCAAAGACACAAAGGTTAGTAGGTTAATAGGTATAAAAATGTACAACAATTGTCCCTAGTGTGTGTAGGATAGCGTTAATGTGCGGAGATCGCTGGTCGGTGAGGACTTTGGTGGGCCGAAGGGCCTATTTCTGCGCTATATCTCCAATTAGGTCGATAGAAAGATAGAAACATAGAAAATAGGTGCGGGAGGAGGCCATTTGGCCCTTCGAGCCAGTACTGCCATTCATTGTGATCATGGCTGATCATCTACAATCAGTAACCGGTGCCTGCCTTCTCCCCATTTCCCTTGATTCCACAAGCCCCTAATGCTCTATCTAACTCTCTTTTAAATTCATCCAATGAATTGGCCTCCACTGCCCTCTACGGCAGAGAATTCCACAAATTCACAACTCTCTGGGTGAAAAAGTTTTTTCTCATCTCAGTTTTAAATGCCTTCCCCTTTATTTTTAGACTGTGGCCCCTGGTTCTGGACCACCCCAGCATTGGGAACATTTTTCCTGCGTCTAGCTTGTCCAGTCCTTTTATAATTTTATACTTTTATACTTTTATACAATGCCACCTCAGGACCGCTCTTTAGTTGTTGATAGAATGGTTCAGTGGCTTGGCCTAAAAATTAAAAAAATTGTCCATAGTGTGTGTAGGAGAACGTAAACGTGTGGATATCGCTGGCTGGTGCGGACTTTGGTGGACCAAGGGGCCTGTTTCCACGTTGTATCTCCTAAACTAAACTAAGCTAAACTAAAATTACTGATGGAGCTGGAATTTATTTCAAGTATGTGTGTGCATTCAGACATGGATAGTGTTGGGTAGAACTCATACATCAACACTGTATTTGGTAAAATGGACGGCCAACATCTACCATTTTCACTCATCCATGAGGAACCGTCCTGTTGGTCTTCTGTTTCCTTTGCAATGGCACCCCATGGGGCCAGTCGTGGGTGACGGCGGGGATCGGGAGCCACTCCGGTAGAACAAACACACGGAAATCCGGACTTCGAACTCGATAAAATGGCGCCACACATGAAACATAGAAACATAGAAAATAGGTGCAGGAGTAGGCCATTCGGCCCTTCGAGCCAGCACCGCCATTCAATACGATCATGGCTGATCATCCAACTCAGTATCCCGTACCTGCCTTCTCTCCATACCCCCGATCCCTTTAGCCACAAGGGCCACATCTAACTCCCTCTTAAATATGGCCAATGGACTGGCCTCAACCACCTTCTGTGGCAGAGAATTCCACAGATTCACCACTCTCTGTGTGAAAAAAGACTTTCTCATCTCGGTCCTAAAAGACTTCCCCCTTATCCTTAAACTGTGACCCCTTGTTCTGGACTTCCCCAACATCGGGAACAATCTTCCTGCATCTAGCCTGTCCAACCCCTTAAGAATTTTGTAAGTTTCTATAAGATCCCCGCTCAATCTTCTAAATTCCAGCGAGTACAAGCTGAGTCTATCCAGTCTTTCTTCATATGAAAGTCCTGCCATCCCAGGAATCAATCTGGTGAACCTTCTCTGTACTCCCTCTATGGCAAGAATGTCTTTCCTCAGATTAGATGCCCCTGAACCATTGAAGGACAGCAAAAGCTTTTATCGAGTTCAATGATCTTTGATCTCTGTTTCCTTAATAGTCACAGGCCTCAAATGTTCACTGCTCCCCTCTGCAAAACCTTCTGACTCCCTTCAGAAGATTCTCTTGTTGCTTCGGACTTCCAGCATCTGCAGTGTTTTGCCTTTGCACTAAAATCTTTCAGGAGACAAAGAAGGAAGAGAAGTGGCATATATTTTAAAAAAAACAAAACTGGAACAGGGAAGTTTGCTTTGCACTTTTGGAATCAAAATGATGTGTTTTTAATTAGATAATTGTTTCAACATTTCCCATTGCATTTTCTTGTGTGGTTTTCTGCCAAACTCTGCATTAGGAGTGAGACTCTGACTGTGTGGGGTGGACCCTGTAGGCGCAGGAAAAGTCTGCTTGTTGTAAATAATGGAGCCCTCTGAGGCAATGGCTGGATAAAATAACAGAAAGGCTCGCTCTCGGTGCCAAAGGAGTGGCCCGTTAATTTATGTAGCTCTAAATTATACCGAATTATTGGCTCGAGCACATGGAGGAATTAGGCTTGCAGTCAGACAATTATAAAGAAAACTATCATCTTCCCAGTTGGAGATGAGAATGGGAATTGCCGTGGGTCAGTATCATCTAGGCCCAGCTCTGCAGCAACACAGAGCAGCCTGGAATTGTCCGTTAGATCGTGGGCAATTTCTCTTGCCCAGAGTAAGCGGAATCGAGGACCAGAGGACATAGGGTTCAAGGTGAAGGGGAAAAGATTTTATAGGAATCTGAGGGGTAACTATTTCACACAAAGGGTGGTCGGTGCATGGAACAAGCTGCCAGAGGATGTAGTTGAGGCTGGGACTATCCCAACGTTTAAGAACCAGTTAGGCAGGTACATGGATGAGACAAGTTTGAAGGGATATGGACCAAACGCAGGCAGGTGGGACTGGTGTAGCTGTGACATGTTGGCAAGTTGGGCCAGAGGACCTGTTTCCATGCTGAATCACTCTATGACTCTATGACTCTGTAAAGAAATTTGCTTTTGCTGGTGAGTTGGACCCAGGGAAGAACAAGCTCTGATATTTAATGCCTAATTTGTGCCAATGATTCGAAGAGTTGGAGACAGACCAAGAAGACTCTCAATCAGCCACGGTCATATTGAATGGCTGTGCTGGCTCGAAGGGCCGAATGGCCTACTCCTGCTCCTATTTTCTATGTTTCTATCTTTCTAACCCCATGACCGTTCCCTGAGGTAAAAGGGGAGCTCTGCTGTAGGCTCCACGATCTCTGGGTGAGGGAAGGGAAAGCGAGTGAGTTTTCTGTTATTCCTGCTGGCAGGGCTCGTGTAAGGAAGGGTGAGGTCTGGACTGGAGTTGGTTGTGATGTCCTTTTTTTTTTAATCACCTCGTATTAATTAACTGTCGAGCTGAAAGCTGGAGGAAAAATCAGTTCCTCACTGTTGTCACACTCGGCAAGGTGCCAAGACCTTCGGGAAAGGATCGAGTGGAGAAAGTGATGCAACGGTTTACACATTAATTCAAGGAGGTCGTGAAATTAGTAAGTAGAGAGGATATGTTAGCGTTGTGGTTATGTTAATGCTCTCATGATCCATTGGCATGAGTTCAAATCCCAATACGATAGCTGTGGAATTTAAGTTCCATTAATAAAACGTTAATGGTGACCATTACCAACAATCAAACTGAAACTAATGGATTTCCCTAAAAAACATTTCTGATTCATTAACATGCTTTAGGGAAAGAAATCTGCCTCCTTAACTACTTTCGCGTGTGTGTGACTCCAGGATCACAATGGTTTGGTTGTGTAGCAAGCCACACAGTTGTTCCAAAACGTAACAATACCCTTAGAAGAACTGAATGGACTGTCTTACGATGTTTTAATTTTTATCAGGAGCACCTTTAGGCTGGTGGTTTTCTTCGTGTTTTGAGTCCCTTAAAGTCTATGGGTTTCAGCACTTAGGCTACAGAGAGAGGTTGAACAGGTTGGGTCTTTATTCTTTGGAGCGTAGAAGGTTGAGGGGGGACTTGATGGAGGTTTTTAAAATTTTGAGAGGGACGGACAGAGTTGACGTGGGTAGGCTTTTCCCTTTGAGAGTGGGGAAGATTCCAACAAGGGGACATAGCTTCAGAATTGAGGGACAAAGGTTTAGGGGTAACATGAGGGGGAACTTCTTTACTCAGAGGGTTGTGGCTGTATGGAATGGGCTTCCGGTGGAAGTGGTGGAGGCTGGCTCGATTTTATTATTTAAGAGTAAATTGGATAGGTATATGGATAGGAGGGGATTGGAGGGTTATGGTCTGAGTGCAGGTAGATGAGACTAGGTCAGGGAGAATGGTCGGCGTGGACTGGTAGGGCCGGACAGGCCTGTTTCCGTGCTGTAGTTGTTATATGTTATATGTTATATTTAATTTGATCTCACCAAATGGGCTTGGTAGAGTGACATTAGGTAATGAAGCATTTTGTTGAACTGGAAAATGTTGACAGCTCACTTGACCATTGACAAAAGCAATGGGCCAGGCAGCATCTGTGGAGGGAACAGATAGGCAACGTTTTAGGTCAAGACCCTACTTAGGTGTTGTCTGAATAAGGGTCCTGACCCGATAGATTGCCTATCCATTCCCACCACTGATGCTGCTGACCTGCTGAAATACATTGAAACATAGAAAATAGGTGCAGGAGTAGGCCATTCGGCCCCTTGAGCCAGCACCGCCATCCAATATGATCATGGCTGATCATCCAAAATCAGTAGCCCATTCCTGCATTTTCCCCATATCCCTTGATTCCTTTAGGCCTAAGAGCTAAATCTAACTCTCTATTGAAAACATCCAGTGAATTGAATACATTGAAACATAGAAAAATAGGTGCAGGAGGAGGCCATAGGACCCTTCGAACCAGCACCGCCATTCAGTATGATCATGACGGATCATCTAAAATCCCCTTCCTGCTTTTTCCCCACATCCATTGATTCCTTTAGCCCCAAGAGCTAAATCTAACACTCTCTTAAAAACATCCAGTGAATTGGCCTCCACTGTCTCAATGGTCTCAATAGTGTCAATGGATTATAGTGGTCTCAATAGTGTCAATGGAGACCAATGGATACTGCAGGGATCTGTGCCTGGACCTTTTTGTGATATATGTAAATGACTTGGACGTAAATATAGGTATCACAAAATGCTGGAGTAACTCAGCAGGTCAGGCAGCATCTAGGAGAGAGGGAATGGGTGACGTTTCAGGTCGAGACCCTTCTTCAGACTCGTCACCCATTCCCTCTCTCCTAGATGCTGCCTGACCTGCTGAGTTACTCCAGCATTTTGTGAGACCTTCGATTTGTACCAGCATTTGCAGTTATTTTCCTCCACAACTGGACGTAAATATAGATGGGTTGGTTAGTACATTTGCAGATGACACCTGGATTGCTGAGGTTGTGGACGACGAGGAAGGCTGACAAATGATACAATGGGAAATAGATCAGCCTCAGAAATGAGTGGAGAAATGGCAGATGAAGGTTAAGCGAGTGTGAGGTGTTGCACGTTGGGAGGTCAAATGTAAGAGGAAAGTATACATTCAATAACATGACCTGAAACAACATTGATGCACAGAGGAATCTTGGGACCTAAATCCATATCTCCCTGAAAGTGGCGATATGAGTAGATAGAGTGGTAAAAAAAAAGGCATATGGTACACTTGCCTTCATTAGTTGGGGCAGAAGGTATAAGGGTCAAGAAGTCATGATGCAACTTGATAGATTGAAAGATAGATCTTATCGAAACGTATAAGATTATTAAGGGGTTGGACACGTTAGAGGCAGGAAACATGTTCCCAATGTTGGGGGAGTCCAGAACAAGGGGCCACAGTTTAAGAATAAGGGGTAGGCCATTTAGAACTGAGATGAGGAAAACCTTTTTCAGTCAGAGAGTTGTGAATCTGTGGAATTCTCTGCCTCAGAAGGCAGTGGAGGCCAATTCTCTGAATGCATTCAAGAGAGAGCTAGATAGAGCTCTTAAGGATAGCAGAGTCAGGGGGTATGGGGAGAAGGCAGGAACGGGGTACTGATTGAGAATGATCAGCCATGATCACATTGAATGGCGGTGCTGGCTCGAAGGGCCGAATGGCCTCCTCCTGCACCTATTGTCCATTGTCTATTGTCTATTGATGCCCCAATTAGGGGGTATCAGTTACAGGGAGAGGCTACCAGAGACGTGGATCGTTTTCTCTGAAACGACGGAAGTTGTTGGGAGACCTGATAGATGTATATAAAATTATGAGAGGCATAGATGGAGTAGATTGTCAGAATCTTTCTCCGAGGATGGAAATATTAAATACTCAAGGACATACCTATAAGGTGAAAGAGACAAAGTTTAAAAGGGATGTGCGATGAAGTTTTGTACACGGAGAGTGGTAAGTGCCTGGAATTCAATGTTGGGAGGAGTGGTGGAGTCAGATATAATATGTATTGTCTTTCTGCCGACTGGTTGGCACACAACAAAAAAAAAATTCACATTACCTCGGTGACAATAAACAAAACTAAATTAAAACTAATATAAACTTAAGATAGAGGCGTTTAAGAGACGCTTGGATAGGCATAAAAACATAGAAAACAGGTGCAGGAGTAGGCCATTCGGCCCTTCGTGCCAACACCGCCATTCAATAAGATCATGGGTTGATCATCCAAAATCATTCCTGCTTTCTCCCCAAGAGCTAAATCTAACTCTCCCTTAAAAACATCCAATGAATTGACCTCCACTGCCTTCTGTGGCAGAGAATTCCACAGTTATACAGGCGAATGGATATGCAGCGAATGGAGAGATATGGGGGTTATAGAAAGGAAGATAAGAGTTGGTCTTGGCATCAGGTTCGGCACAGACGTGACCTGGAGGGCCTGATCCTGTCCTGTACTCTTCTACGGGGATTAAGCAGAAAGCAGGATTGAATATCCATATGATTCATCAATTGGAAAACGTTGGCAGAGTGGTTTAATTATTGGTATCCCAGCGGTTCTGACGCTTGAGATGGTAGTGTAGGAAAATAACTGCAGATGCGGTCTGAAGAAGGGTCTCGGCCCGAAACGTCACCCATTTCTTCTCTCCTGAGATGCTGCCTGACCTGCTGAGTTACTCCAGCATTTTGTGAATAAATACTTGAGATGTTAGCGTGAGTTTGAATCATAATGCAGCATCTGGAGAATTTAATTCAATTAAATAAATCTGGAAGTGAGAAATGAATATCAGAAATGGTAACTGTGAAGCCGATTGCATAAACTCATTTGATTCATGAATGCTTTTCATGGAAGGAAATCTGCTGACCGAGATGTGATCCTAGATCCATATCAGTACAGTTGACTGGACTGGTCTCCTGCTGGCTGAGTTAGCCCCTGAATTCAGTAGCTATTGGGAACGGGGAAATACATGTTGACTTTCCCAGCGACACTTCTAAGTTATGCATCAAAAAGGCGGCAAGGTGGTGCAGCGGTAGAGTTGCTGCCTTACAGCGCCAGAGACCCGGGGTCGATCCTGACTGTGAGTGCATGTTTGTACAGAGTTTGTACGTTCTCTGTAGGTTTGACCTCTGTGGGTTTTCTCCGGGAGCTCCGGATTCCTCCCACACACGCAGGTTTATAGGTGGATTGGCTTGATATAATTGTAAATTGTCCCTCGTGTGTGTAGGATACTGTTAGTGTACGGGGATCGCTGGGCGGCGCGGACCCAATGGGCCGATGGGCCTGTTTCCGCGCTGTATCTCTAAACTAAACTAAACCAAAATAAAGGATAAACGGTGAACTTTTAAGGCCGGTAACTCTGATGAGCTAACATATCGGTCAATCCTATTGATATATACTTTATTGTCACATGCACCGTGAAGGTTCAGTGAAATTCTTTGTTTTTTTACTTACACAGCACACAAAAGAATCGTCACAAGGCACCAACAAAGTTACAAAAGCACCCTGAATTATTGTTGGTCTCTTCGTCGTGTCCCCCTCCACCCCTCCCCACCACCGCTCTCTCTTGTTCTCGGTGAAAAGGAAATACCCTAAAGTGTTGGCAAGAGGCAGATGCAGTCAGAAAGTTCAAATGACATTTGAAAGATGGTCGGCATTCCTCTGTGGTGTCCTGGTATGCATAGCCCATCCTCCAGTGCCCTTGACTACATTTGAGCTCCCCAGTCCTTTGATGCTTAAGATAGACACAAAATGTTGGAGTAACTCAGCGGGACAGGCAGCATCTCTGGAGAGAAGGAATGGGTGACGTTTCGGGTCGAGACCCTTCTTCGAGCCGAGACCCTTCTTCGGGCTTTGATACTTAAGATAGGTGGAGGACCTGGAAAAAAAAAAGTGAAGTTTGATGTCTGTCGATTTTCTTTCTTTACCTTTGGGGCAAACGCAAAAAACACTTATTGGAGGAGATTAGCAATTTTGGATGCGATTTGGTTTTATCTAGTTGCAGTTGTAAAATGACATATGGCAGCGTATAAATTAAGTAAGTGCTAGTTCTTTGAATTTGATGCAAATTTCCATCGACTTAAAGAGAAGCTTCAGTTTGATGCTGGAGTTTCTCTGACTTTAAATTAAACCCAGAGCTGCCTTTAGGCTTTGAAATTGAAATTTACGAGTTGTCCTACAGGAGAGGTGCTGGAGGACTGGAGGGTGGCAAATGTTGTGCCTCTTTTCAAGAAGGACTGCAAGGAAAATGCTGGGAACATCTGTAGTTGGTAATTTACTGGAGAGTATTCTGAGGGATAGGTTATACAGGCATTTGGATGGGCAAGGGCTGATTAGGGATAGTCAGTATTGTTCTGTACATGGGAGGTCATGTCTCACAAATCTGATTGATTTTTTTGAAGTTGTGACCAAAAAGGTTGATGAGGGCAGAGCTATAGATGTTATGTACATGGACATCAGTAAGGCGTTCGACAAGGTTCCGCCTGGTAGGCTGCGTTGGAAGGTTAGATCTCATGGGATCCAGGAGAGATAGCTGAATGGATAGCAAATTGGCTCCATGGAAGAAAGCAGAGGGTGATGGTGGAAGGTTGCTTCTCAGAACGGGTGCCTATGACTAGTGGTGTGCCTCAGGGTTCGGTGCTGGGCCCGTTACTGTTTGTCATCTACATCAATGATTTGGACGAGAACATACAGGGCAAGATTAGCAAGTTTGCTGATGATACAAAAGTTAGTAGTTTAGCAGATAGTGAAGATGGTTGGGTCGATTGCAGCAGGATCTGGATCGATTGGCCAGGTGGGTGGAGGAATGGTTGATGGAATTTAATACAGAGAAGTGTGAGGTGTTACCTTTTGGAACTTCTAACAAGGGCAGGACCTACATAGTAAATGGTAGGCCTCTGGGTAGTGTTGTAGAGCAGAGGGATCTAGGAGTGCAGGTGCATGGTTCGTTGAAGGTCGAGTCACAGGTAGATAAGGTGGTCAAAAAGCCTTTTCCACTTTGGCCTTCATCAGTCAGAGTATTGAGTATAGAAGTTGGGAGGTCATGTTGCAGTTGTACAAGACATTGGTGAGACTGCATTTAGAATATTGTGTTCAGTTCTGGGCACCATATTATCGGAAAGATATTGTCAAGCTTGAAAGGGTTCAGAAAAGATTTACGAGGATGTTGCCAGGACTAGAGGGTGTGAGCTACAGGGAGAGGTCGAGTGGACTGGGTCTCTATTCCATAGAGTGCAGGAGGATGAGGGGAGACCTTATAGAGGTATACAAAATCATGAGAGGAAAAGATCGGGTAGATGCACAGAGTCTTTTGCCCAGAGTAGGGAAATCGAGGACCAGAAGACATAGGTTCAAGGTGAAGGGGAAAAGATTTAATAGGAATCCGAGGGGTAACTTTTTCACACAAAGGGTTGTGGGTGTATGGAACAAGCTGCCAGAGGAGATATTTGAGATTGTTTAAGAAACAGTTAGACAGGTACATGGATAGGACAGGTTTGGAGGGATATGGACCAAGCGCAGGCAAGTGGGACTAGTGTAGCTGGGACATTGTTGGCCGGTGTGTGCGAGTTGGGCTGAAGGGCCTGTTTCCATACTGTATCACTCTATGACTATGATTCTGTCTCTATGACTCTAAGTTTGGATTCAATCAGTATCTCATTAGTCTTTCTCAGGCAACATAGGATTTTTCAGGCAACATAGGAAGTTTAGCTTCAGATTTCTTTGACAGAGTTTCAGTTTATAGTTTAAATAAAGATATACATGGATAGGACAGGTTTGGAGGGATATGGGCCAAACGCAGGCAGGTAGGACTAGTTTAGCTGGGGACATGATGGTCAGTAAAGGGCAAGTTGGGCCAAAGGGTCTGTTTCCACACTGTATCACTCTATGACTGTGTTGTTTGAGAGCATGAATCTGAAGATCACCTTGAAGAAGGGTCCCGACCTGAAACGTCACCGATCCGTGTTCTCCAGAGATGCTGCCTGAACCACTGAGCTACTCCAGCACTTTGTGCCTTTTTTTGTAAACCAGCATCTGCAGTTCTTTGCTTCTACTTTTCACTCCAGCTTTTTCTGCATTCCCTCTCTCCCTCATCACCACCAATGCCAGAGAGTCTCGTCATCTCTTTACCCTCTGGAATGCCACTATGGTGCCACACATGCCATTTAAGGCAAGCTTTTTAAGGCAGAGATAGATGGATTCTTGATTAGTGCAGGTGTCAGAGGTTATGGAGAGAAGGCAGGAGAATGGGGTTAGGAGGGAGGGATAGATCAGCCATGATTGAATGGCGGAGTAGACTTGATGGGCCGAATGGCCTAATTCTGCTCCTATTCCTTCTGACCTTATGACCTAATGCCATTCATCCTAGTTCCACCTATCCACCTTCTCCACACCAAATCCCTCCCTTTCATCACTAGCTGGTGAAAGGACGGTTCAGTTGCCTGATAACAGCTGGGCAGAAATTATCCCTGAATTTGGAGGTGTAAGAAAATAACTGCAGATGCTGGCACAAATCGAAGGTATTTATTCAGAAAATGCTGGAGTAATTCAGCAGGTCAGGCAGCATCTCAGACTGAAGAAGGGTCTCGACCCGAAACGTCACCCATTCCTTCTCTCCTGAGATGCTGCCTGACCTGCTGAGTTACTCCAGCATTTTGTCAATAAATACCTGAATTTGGAGGTGTGCATTTCAGATTTCTGTAGCTCCTGCCTGATGGGAGAGGGGAGAAGAGGAAGTGGCTGGTTATACGGGTGAGACGGGTGAGACGGGTGAGACTGGTTCTTGATTATGCTGCTGGCCTTGCCAAATAACTAGTATAAATGGGGGCATGTTGGGCCGAAGGGCCTGTTTCCACCCTGCATGACTCTATGACCATGGGAATACTTGTTCCCCATCCTGCCCATTTGAGGTTCCAGGCATCTGTACCTCCTACCAGAAAAATAGTGATTTCAGCAACAGGTGAGAAAAATCAGACTGTACTGGTGTAGAAATTGTGTGGAAAATTTATTTTAGTTTCTGCACTTTGTTTGCTGGAACGGATTTAGACTGAAATTTGCTGACAGTTGAACTAGCAAACACCGCAAACTTAAATTGAGCATAACCTACGTGGAAACCCATAGAAACTAATGGGGCTTGAGTAGAACACACACTATTTTCCTTCCTTAAATCCTACTTCAACATACTAATATTATTGAAATTCATGTTTTTAAACATCAGACCATCACACGGGGCGGCACGGTAGCGCAGCGGTAGAGTTGCTGCTTTACAGTGAATGCAGCGCCGGAGACTCAGGTTCGATCCTGACTACGGGTGCTGCACTGTAAGGAGTTTGTACGTTCTCCCCGTGACCTGCGTGGGTTTTCTCCGAGATCTTCGGTTTCCTCCCACACTCCAAAGACGTACAGGTATGTAGGTTAATTGGCTGGGTAAATGTTAAAAAAAAAATTTGTCCCTAGTGGGTGTAGGATAGTGTTAATGTACGGGGATCGCTGGGCGGCACGGACTTGGAGGGCCGAAAAGGCCTGTTTCCGGCTGTATATATATGATATGATATGATATACAAGCACATCTGGCACAGTGTTGGCAATTTCACAGTTTTGCTTGAAAATGGTCAATAAGATTGGAGAAATTTGGATGGAAGCTACTTCAACTGGAGATTAATTTTCCATGACCTTGCTTACCAAATTGGTCTGGCCCATGAAACCAACCACACCCCAGATCAAATAAATTATGCAGGTGAGTTACTACTAGCTATGCCTGGTTGGCAGCCTTTCAAGAGGTTCTTAAAGTGCCAAAAGTGAACCAAAAGTATTTTCTGGAAGTTTTTTAGGAAGTTTAAATGTTACTAAAATATGCCCCAGCATAACTGATAAATTGTCTCAATAACTTTAGAAAGCTTTTTTCCCCCCATTGTTTAAATATGACTTGTGACCATAAGTAGGAAGATGGCAGATCAGGTTAAAGAACGAGGATGGTCAATTAATAGGTGGGAGAAAAGAACTGGCAGACATGGTTTTGTTTAGTTTAGAGATACAGCGCGGAAAAAGGCCCTTCAGCCCACCGAGTCCACGCCGACCAGCGATCCCCGCACACTCGCTATCCTGCGCACACTAGGGAGAATTGTACACTTTAGAGTGTGGGAGTAAACCGGAACTCCCCGGGAAAATCCACGTAAGTCACGGGGAGAACATGCAAACTTCGTACAGACAAGCACCTGTAGTCAATAGACAATAGACAATAGGTGCAGGAGTAGGCCATTCGGCCCTTCATCAGGATCGTACCCGGGTCTCTGGCGCTGTAAGGCAGCAACTCTAAAGCTGAGCCACCGTGCTGTTGAATAAATGTTTTTCATCAGTCTCTTTGCTAACATCCCTGAAATATCAGGCAGGCTACTTTCTAATAAAATGGCGGAACTTACAAAAATTCCAATTACAGGGGATACACATACAGTACACATGCATTAATGTGCCCAAGTTGAGATGGTTGAAAGCTTCATATTGCTAGGAGTAAATATCATCAGCAATTTACCCTGGACAAGGTACAAGGAAGCAATGGTTAAGAAAGCACACCAACGACTCTACTTCCTTTAGGATGTTCTGCGTGTCCCAACTCACCAACTTCTAAAGGTGCGCCGTAGAATTTTTTTTATCCGGATGCATCACAGAGTTGTTGGGATCAACTCCATCCAAAACTGCTAGAAATGTGGACGTAGCCGAGACCATCACACCTTGCCACGCTGCCTAGGCAAGGCCACCAGCATAATCTAGGATGAGTCTCATTCTGGTCACTCCCTCTCTCATCAGGCGGGAGGTATAGAAGTCTGAACCGTCTCCACTCCTCCACATTCAGAGGCAGTTGCTTCCTAGCCGTTATCAAGCAACAGGACCAATCTATCAACAGCCTACAATCCTACAATCTAACTCAATCTACAGTCTATCTTCAATCGGACGTTATTGGATTTATTTATCTTGCACTAAATGCAGTTCCCTTTATCATGTATCCATCCGTACACTGTGGACGGCTCGATTGTAATCATGTATTGTCTTTCCGCTGACTGGTCAGCACGCAACAAAATAGCTATCCACTGTACGATACGATACGATACGATAAACTTTATTCATCCCCGGAGGGAAACTGGTCTGCCAACTGTCACAACACACAAGGTACACAAAAACTTGAAATTAAAAGTGAAAAAAAAAGTTGACACATTTGTTGATTTTTTTCAAGACTTAAAGAATAAATATGACTTAATTTTTTTTTTTAAAAGAAGAAAGGCAGTAGGCGGGGAACTACAGGTCAGTTAGCTTATCAGCCATTATTGGTCGGATGACAAGATCAATAATCAAAGAGGAAATACAACATTGATCATAAGAACACAGAACAGTACAGCACAGGAACAGGCCCTTGGGGCCACAATGTCTGTGCCGAACATGATGCCTAGTTAGACTGATCTCATCTGCCTGGACATGATCCATGTCCCCATAGTCCCTGCACTTCCACGTGCCTATCCGAAAGCCTCTAAAATGCCACTGTCGTATCTGCTTCCACCACCATCCCTGGCAATGAGTTCCAGGCCCCAGCGACCTCTGTGTAAAAAAGTGTCCCGCACATCTCCATTGAACTTTCCCTCTCTCACTTTATAGCTGTGCCCTCCAGTGTTGGACATTTCCACTCTGGGAAGAAGGTTCTGACTGTCTACCCTATCTCTGCCTCTCATAATTTTATATATCTTTATCAAGTCTCCGCTCAACCTCAGACGTTCCGGAGAAAACAATCCAAGTCTATCCAACCTCCCCCAGCAGCTGAAACCCTCTAATCCAGGCAGCCTTCTGGTAAGTCTCCTCTGCACCCTTTCCAAAGCCTCCGCACCATTCCTGCAATGGGGCGATCAGAACTGCACGCAATACTCCAAATGCAGCCTCACCAAATTCCTACAGAGCTGCATCTTGACTTCCTGACTCTTATATTCAATGCACATAGCAATGAAGGCAGACATACCATACGCCTTTTTTTACTACCCTAACTACTTGTGCTGAGCTATGAACTTGGACGCTAAGATCCCTCTGCACATCAATGATGTTAACCTTATACTCCCTCCTTACATTCAAACTCCCAATGGTGTCACCTCAAACAATGGTACAAACAAATGGTGTCACCTCAGTCTGAAGAAGGGTCCCGACCCTAAACGTCACCCATTCCTTCTCTCCCGAGATGCTGCCTGACCCGCTGAGTTACTCCAGCATTTTGTGAATAGATCACCTCAAACATGCTTGGGTTAAACTTCAGCTGTCATTTCTTCGCCCATTTCTGCAGCTGGTTTATATATCCCGCTGTATCTTTTGACAGCCTTCCTCATTGTCTGCATCTCCTCCAATCTTGATGTTGTCAGCAAAGTTACTCGCCAACCCATCTACATTTATATCTAAGGTAGACACAAAATGCTGGAGTAACTCAGCGGGTCAGGCAGCATCTCACCTACATTTACAGTATGTCTCGGTCAGATATATAAATTATAAACAGCAGAGTTCCCAGCAAATATTCCCGTGGCAGTCCACAGTTCACAGACCTCCAGCCAGAATATCTGCCTTCCACCAGAATCCTCTGTCTGCTATGAATAAACCAGTTCTGAATCCATACGATCAAGTCATTGTGAATCCCATACATCTTAATCTTCTGGGTCAGTCTACCACGAGGGACCTTATCAAAAGCCTTCCTAAAATCTCTGTGTACAACATCTACTGCACTACCTTCATCAATTTCCTTCATCACCTTCTCAAAAAACTCCATCAAGTTAGTGAGACATGACCGGTAGCGCAGCGGTAGAGTTGCTGCTTTACAGTGAATGCAGCGCCGGAGACTCAGGTTCGATCCTGACTACGGGTGCTGCACTGTAAGGAGTTTGTTCGTTCTCCCCGTGACCTGCGTGGGTTTTCTCCGAGATCTTCGGTTTCCTCCCACACTCCAAAGACGTACAGGTATGTAGGTTAATTGGCTGGGTAAAATGTAAAAATTGTCCCTAGTGGGTGTAGGATAGTGTTAATGTACGGGGATCGCTGGGCGGCATGGACTTGGTGGGCCGAAAAGGCCTGTTTCCGGCTGTATATATATGATGATATGATATGACCTGACACTTACAAAACCATGCTGGCTGTCCCTAATTAGCCCATTCCCTTCCATATGGGATTAAATCCTACCTTGAAGAATTCTCTCCAACAGGTTCCCTCCACTGTTGTGATTAGAAACATAGATATATAGATACATAGACAATAGGAGTAGGCCCTTCGGCCCTTCGAGCCAGCACCGCCATTCAATGTGATCATGGCTGATCATCCACAATCAGTACCCCATTCCTGCCTTCTCCCCATCCTCCTTGATTCCGCTAGGCCTAAGAGCCCTATCTAACTCTCTTTTGAATGCATCTAGTGAATCGGCCTCCACTGTATTCTGAGGCAGAGAATTCCACAGATTCACAACCCTCTGTGTGAAAGTTTTTCCTCATCTCAGTTCTAAATGGCCTACCCCTTATTCTTAAACTGTGGCCCCTGGTTCAAGACTCCCCCAACGTTGGGAACATGTTTCCTGCATCTAGAGTGTCCAATCCCTTAATAATTTTTTATGTTTCGATAAGATCCCCTCTCATCCTTCTAAACTCCAGTCTATAGTTCCCTAGATTCTCTCCACTTCTTTTCTGAGACAAAGGAGCAACAGTGGCCTCTCTCCAGTCCACCGGGACCTTGCTAGAGAAGAAACAAAGATCCTCGTCAAGGCCTCTGCATTCTTCTCTCTTGCCTCCCTCAATAACCTGGGATAGACCCAATCATGCCCTGGGGACCTATCCACCTTAATGTTCTTCAAGAGCCTCAGAACCACCTCCATCTCAATCTCAAACTGCCCGAGCATATTTGTACTTGGATATTTTTAAGGCAGAGATAGATAGATTCCCCTACATCCTCCAACTCCCAAGCATAGAGTCCCTCTTTTATTTTTGAACGGCCCTTCATTCTCCCCCTTACTTTTAACATATATATAAAAAGCCTCTAAAAGATTCTCCTTTATCCGACTCATCAATTACATTTCATTGCCCCCTTTGGCCCTTCTATCCACCTGCTTGAGTTTTTTCCTACTTGCTTTATATTCCTCATATGCCACCTTCTTAAACCTGACATTGGCTTCCTTTTTCTTCCTGATCATGCTTACAACATCCCTGATTCCCTTCCCTTGCCGTCTTTATCCCTCCTCTTTACTGGAACATGCTGATCCTGCATTTTGATCAGCTAGCCTTTAAACGAGTCCCACATTGATTTGTGGAATTAGCCAATGGCAACTGCTCCTAATCTACTCTCCTCACCTCCCATCTAATGGCATTGTATTCTGCCTTGCCCCAATTAAGATCACGAGGTCATAAGGGAGAGGAGATGAATTAGGCCATTCGGCCCATCAAGTCTACTCCGCCATTCAATCATGGATGATCAATCTCTCCCTCCTAACTCCATTCTCCTGCATTCTCCCCATAACCTCTGAAACCCATACCTTAAGTGTCTTCCTCCAACATCTAGACCTGTCCTTATTCAAAACAATATTAAAATTAATGGAGGTGTGATCACTATCTCCAAATTCTTCTACCACCGCAACACCTGTTACTTGGCCAAGCTTGTTTCCCAATACAAGGTCCAGTATGGTCCCTCCTTGAGTTGGACTGTCCACATACTGTTTAAGGAAACCCTTCTTAGACACAACCAAAAATACTAGAGGAGCAAGATGAACCACTCCGTCGAAATCGCCTATATTGAAGTGTAGTACGCAAAGGAGCGTAACGTCTGCCATTTTAGTAAGCAAAACCCACCATTCGCTATGCCTCTCAAAGTGTAATCAGTGCTTTGGGGGAACAGTATGTGTGATGATACCATAAAATTGCAGAATATATCTCATCTATCAATTCACAGACTTTTGTTATTTTTCTTTTTAAATGTTTCTGCAAGTTTCTGCCTATTAAAATGGCGCCGTGACATACTATGGTTTTTAGGGTCGAGTGGTCTATCTTGCTCCTCTAGTATCTTTGGACACAACTAACAAATTCTGCCCCGTCTAATCCTCTTGTCCTGAGTTAGTGCCAGTCAATATTGGGGAAGTTAATGTCACACATTAGAACAACACTGTGGTTCTTGCATCCTTCTGTAATCTGTCTACAGATCTGATCCTCTATCTCCTGCTGGCTAATGGGTAGCCTATAATATCATTTGCTTGATTTCTTTGAGGATGTAACAGGGAGAGTAGCCTATAATATCATTTGGTTAATGGGTAGCCTATAATATCATTTGCTTGATTTCTTTGAGGATGTAACAGGGAGAGTTGACAGGGAGATCTTATAGGTGTAGGGAATTTAGGTTTCCAAAAGGCATTTGACAAGGCTCCAAATGGGAGGCTGGAGCACATATTACAAGGCCCTGGTATCAGAGGAAGTGTGTTAGAATGGGTTGAAAACTGGCTGCCTCAAAAAACAGAGTTGGAGTGAATGGGTCATTTTCGGACTGGAAGGAGGCCACCGGTAGGGTGACCCAGGGCTCAGTTCTTGGCCTGCAATTGTTCACCTTTTACAATGAATACATGGAGGAAGGAACAGTAGACAATGTCTCCAATTTTGCCGATGAAACAAAAATGGGAGGAAGTCAAGTTGTGATAAGGCTACTATGATACGACAATAGGATAGAGAGTCATAGAGGCATGGAGCATGGAAACAGGCCCTTTGATCCAACTTGTCCATGCCAACCAAGATGCCCCATCTAAGGTAGTCTCACTTGCCTACATGTGGCCCATTTCCCTCTAAACCTTTCCTATCCATGTACCTGGCCAAGTGTATTTTAAATTGTACCTACCTCAACTACCTCATCTGGCTGCTCATTCCATATACCCACCACCCTCTGAGTGAAATAAAATCCACCTCAGGTTCCTATTAAATCTTTCCCTTCTAACCTGAAACCCATGTCCTCTGGTTCTTGATTCCCCTACCCTGGGTAAATGACTTTGTGCTTTCACTTTATCAATTCCCCTCATGATATTATACACCTCTATAAGACCATCTCTTAGCCTTGTGTTCCAAGGATTGAAGCCCTAGGTTTCCCAATCTCTCCCTAAAGTCCAGGCCTTGAGTCCTGGCAACATAAATCTTCTCTGCACACTTTCCAGCTTAATGACATCCTTCCTATAGCAGGGTGACCAAAACTGAACACAATACTCCAAATGCAGCATTACCTACATCTTTTATGATTGTCGCAGAACGTCCCAACTTCTGCACTCAATACTCTGACTGATGAAGGCCAAAAGCCTTATTTATCACATAACCTACCGAGGGCCAAATGGCTTGTTCTTGTGCTGAACATGCTCCAGAAAATAGAACATAGAAAAGAACAGCACAGAAACAGGCCCTTCGGCCCACAACGCCTATGCCAAATATAATGCCCAGATGAACTAATCTCATCATCCTGTATATGATTTATTGCCATTGCCAGCATGGATATGTGCCTATCTATAAGCCTCTAAAATGCCACTAAAATGCCACTTCTGCCTCCACCACCACTCCTGGCAAGCACATTCCAGCCACCCTCTACTCTCTGTGTGAAAAAACTTGCTCTTTAAACTTTGCCCCTCTTAAACCAAAGCAATCCCCTCAAGCCTTTTACATTTACACCCTAGGAAAAAAAAGCTTTTGACTGTCAGCCCTATCTAAGCCTCGTGATTTTTTTAATATGCTTCTTTTTTTTTTCGCCCAGAGAGTTGTGAATCTGTGGAATTCTCTGCCACAGAAGGCAGTGGAGGCCAATTCGCTGGATGTTTTCAAGGGAGAGTTAGATTTAGCTCTTAGCCCTAGGAGCTAAATGTAACTCTCTCTTGAAAACATCCAATGAATTGGCCTCCACTGCCTTCTGCGGCAGAGAATTCCATCAAGGAGTCAAGGAATATGGGGAGAAAGCAGGAACGGGGAACTGATTTAGAATGATCAGCCATGAACACATTGAACGGCGGTGCTGGTTCGAAGGGCCGAATGGCCTCCTCCTGCACCTATTTTTTCAATGTTACTATCAGGCCTCCCCTCAACCTCGAGTGTTCCAGAGAAAACAATCCAAGTTTGCGGCAGCGTCTTCGCCCGCCCCGGATCGCGGGGCTTGGGTCGGCCCGCTGCGGACCTTTCACCGTCCGGCGCGGCCTGGAACGTGGCAACTCCAAAAGCCTGACCGCGGGAGAAGACGGCAGGGGAAGAGAAAAGACATTCTGGCCTTCCATCACAGTGAGGAGGTGACTGGAGGAGACTCACTGTGATGGATGTTTCTTTTTGTTTGATTGTGTGTGTTATTGCTAATTTTTATTGCTCTTGTTGTTGGACTGTGGGTAATCTTTCATTTCACTGCGCATTTATGTGTATGTGACAAATAAACTTGACTTGAAGTTTGTCCAACCTCTCCTTGTAGCTAACAGACCTAGTCCAGACAGCATTCTGGTTTAAAAAAACCCCCAAAAGCTTGGCTCAAGGGATGACTTTCAGTATATGGCAGCCAGGGAAATGCTCTGCTACTTACGAAGCCCTGAGCCAGGGGTTCCTGATTAATGGTGTTCCTGCTTATTCCTCTGTATAGTCAGATAACACAAACTAGATAAAACAAGGGTATAAGTTCAGGGATGATATTGTAAATGTTAGACTATCTGGGAACATGCAAAGGTTACAGGAAGTAGTCTCAATGATAATACTACAGCTGTGCATATTTGCTCTGTTAACTGCAATGTTACTTTTGTTAGCTGTTCATTAAAGCTGTCATTCATGCTACACTTGCCACCAATCAGCGGACTTACAATATATTGCAGTGAATAAAAACCTGCTACCAAAGGATCTTGTTAGCCCCATAAAACATTTTCCCCCTTGCTTCCCAAACAGTGCCAAGTGCCTGTGTCCATGTGGGTGTGTTCGCGCGGGGGCATCCATGTGTGGGGCTGGCTGGGAAAGGAGAGGTACTGGGACTTGCAGTGCTTTCTCCTGGCTTTCTCCTGGCTTTCTCCTGGCTTTCTGTCAGGTTGTGTTTAGCTGCCGTTCCTCCATAATATTTCCCCTCTGCTATTCTTTCCTGGCTGTAAACAGCGATACAGTTGCAGATCCCACGCATCGGGCCTGTCAGCGAGCTAGCTGTAACTAACGTAAGCTCAACATTCACACTATTTATGGGGCATCTGACTGAGGCGGCACCTGGAAAGGACAACAAGCCAAAAATGCCAGGCTAAAAATAAAATAAAAGTCCTTTCGACCAGAATCTCTGCTTTACTGCTTAGAGCGCTGCACTGTGGCACTGGAACACTGCAATGGGGGGGGCATTGTAGGATAAACAGTTTAAGCCAGGATATATATAACGGGTTTAAAGAAATACTGTAAATGGCAGCCACCATGCACGTCCATTTTGGATAAATACGCTGCCACCCGGGAGCCAGGGACATCACAGCTCATATCCCCAACCCATTCCAACCTCAACCCTTCCACTTCCACTTTAATCCTTCCCCATCCTGCTTCGAGTTTAGTCCAACCTGTCCCCATGCGCCTGACCAGAACTGCTTCCTTCCGACCCTCCATTCCCCCTATCGTCATTAGTAGAGCCAGGATTTTGCCATAAGTGCCTTTTTATGCCTTTTTTTGATGATTTCATGGGGTATGGGAGAAGGCAGGAACGGGGTACTGATTGAGAATGATCAGCCATGATCACATTGAATGGTGGTGCTGGCTCGAAGGGACGAATGGCCTACTCCTGCTCCTATTGTCTGTTGTCTATTGTCTATTCAGCAAGATAATGCCTTTTTCACGATTGATTGCCTAAATCAGCCTTTTTTTGCCATCTTAACGTAACTTACAAGAAATTTTACACCACCGGGGCGAAGCTGGGTGCGCCACCACCCATCGGTCATCCATTCATGGGTAGTGGACGAGGCCCCAGTCTTTTGCAGTCAGGCTGCAAGTGGGTGTTAAGTGATGATTGGAGAGGGGTGGGTGGGGAAGAGTCCAGTCGTTTCAGGCTGGAGTCAGGCTGTGGGTACGTGTGAAGTGTTGTTTGGGGAGGGGGGGGGGAGGGGGTAATAGGGTTAAGTTTCTGTTTATCGAACCTGCAGTAGAACTCGTTCAGGTCGTTGGTCAGCTGCCGATTGTCCAAGGAGCGGGGGGGGGGGGGGGGTTTCCTCTTGTACCTTGTGATTTCTTGCAAGCCCTTCCAAACTGAAGAGGGGTCATTAGCTGAGAACTTCCTCCTCAACTTCTCAGAGTACCTTTTCTTGGCAGCTCTGATTCCTCTTCTCAGCTTATACTTGGCCTGCCTGTAGGGGTCTGCATTCCCCCCCCCCCCCCCTCCTGTAGGATCTACCCTTGCAAGCATCAAAATGCCTAAAGTCAAGTCAACGCCTTATAAAAAACGGAGCGATTTGGTGAGAGTGTACTGGAGTGATATATTCTCTACAGCCAACTGTGTGCTGTTTTGCAAAGCATGTGAGAAAGCAGCGAATCATGATAAGAAGTATTTCGTCTCCCAGCATGTACAGACAGCTAAGCACAAGTCGGCGGCAGAGAAACTGAAGGTGGGAAATAAGCAAGCTTGTCTCCTACTGGCGGCTCCAGTCGCAAATCTGAGTTTTCGAGTGATCTGTACAAGGCATTCATTGATGCTGGAATTCCATTGTGGAAATTTGAAAACAAATCTCTCAGAGGTTTTTTAGAGAAACGCACAGAGGAACATATACCGAGCGAGTCATCATTACGGAAACATTATGTTGACAGCAACTTCAACATTGTTCTGCAGAAAATTAGAGATGGAGTTGCACGCAACAAAATATGGATCTCCATAGATGAGACAACCTATGCTGTGGGGAGATATGTTGCCAATGTGGTCATCGGCACACTGGAGGCAGGTTAACAATCAAAGGAGTATATCCACATGAATATAGAGTCTGCAGCTTGTTTTGGGTATGCACCAGTGACCTCAGCTAGGGTAGAAAGAAGTTTCTCAGAACTGAAGCATATTCTGTCTGGCAGACGGCATAGTTTAATACCACATAATTTGAAAAAAATGCTAGTAATTTGGTGCAACCAGGCAATTTTGGTCATTTAATGTAGTATACCTTTATATTATCATTTTTAACCATATTTTGGTGGTGGAAATACATGCCTTTTATGCCTTTTTTGTGTCAATAAATGCCTATTTATTATGCCTATTTGCCTGCCTATTTCAGAGATTTTTAGTGCCTAAACATCCTGGCTCTAGTCATTAGCATGCTCCATTAATGTGCCACCCTTCATCATGACTACAATGCATCTACAACCTCATAATTTCTCCGAGGCCCTGGACCACGCTATAGTGCCCAGGTTCAGAGCCATATCTTGGTTAGAACTGTGTGTCGGAAGAAACTGCAGATGCTGGTTTATACCGAAGATTTGGTGTTATGGTGTTGATGGTTGAGTACATTCACCCAGAGAGTTGTGACTCTGTGGAACCACCCAGAGAGCTGAGAATCTGTGGAATTCTCTGCCACAGAAGGCAATGGGGGCCAATTCACTGGATGTATTCAAGAGAGAGTTAGATTTAGCTATTGGGGCTAACGGAATCAAGGGATATGGGGAGAAAGCAGGAATGGGGTACAGATTTCGGATGATCAGCCATGATCACATTGAATGGCGGTGCTGGCTGGAAGGGCCGAATGGCCTACTCCTGCACCTATTTTCGCCGATCACTTATCTGTTAACAATCTAGTCATCTATCATTCACGAGTCTGGTATGCCAATTACAAATGGGAAGTTCTATGTTTCTCTGTCAATGAAAAAAAGTCCTGACATAGGTGTTCTTATTGGCAAGGCGATCCAGAGTGGAATGTGTAGAAAGGAACTGCAGATGCTGGTATATACCAAAGATAGACAAAAAGTGCTGGAGCAACTCAGCGGGTCAGGCAGCATCTTTCAGTCTGGAGAAGGGTTCTGATCCGAAACATCACCCATCCTTTTTCTCCAGAGATGCTGCCTGGCCCACTGAGTTACTCCAGCACTTTATGTCTATCTTGGTTGTAACTGCCTAACTTTTTATCCTAGTAGAGCCACAGAGTTCACTGAGCCATCGAGTTGTGCAGCACCAAAACTCTTCAGCCCAACTCATCCTTGTTGTGTAACAGAGTTAGTCACACTTGCCTGCACATGGTCCACATTCCTCCCAACCTTTCCTATTACTGCCCCTTTTAAGTTTATTTTAAATGTCCTAATTGCACCTGCCTCTGCCACCACCACTCCTTCTGGCAGCTCATTCCATACATTCACCAGCTACTATGCGAAGGAGTGGCTGATGGTTTGTGTGGACGCGGTGGGCCTGTTTCTGTGTTGTGTCTCTCTATGGATCTTGGAAGTATTTATTTTGGTCCCCCCCCCGGGTTAAATTGTGGAGCTCCGGGCACACGAGGATCAATTTTACAACAGCCGATCAACACACAGACCCGCACGTCTTTGGGGTATGGGATGAAACTGGAGCACCTGAAGGAAACTCACATGGTCGGGGGCAGGGGGAGACCGCGCAAACTCTGCACAGACAGCAAGCATAGTCGGGATGGAAGCAGGGTTGCTGTGCTGCGAGGCAGCAGCTCTATACACTTTGCCACCGCAAGGGAGATTTATTTAGTCTCCGTGCCCTGCGCTCTGACGCAGATCGCCACCTGGCACGCTCCTCCATTCAAATCACAAAAATCGGACGATGGCGTTCCACCTATAAACAAACTCAGCAAAAGATGGCTCAGAGTCCAAGGTTAGTTGTGATTCAAACGAAAGGAAGGCCATCCATGTCACACTCAAGGACAACAAACAAACGTTGGGTAATAATAATCTCTGCATACACGAGTCATCCTCAGGCAACGCTGGATGTAATCTGATTCAAGGCGGCTCTGCTTTACGTGGGATCAGTGTGTCGAAATGTACGGAGCAGGGTGAAAAGCACGGGAGTTCAGAGCAGACTTTAAAACTTGAAAAGTCGGAATTGTTTCAGAGTCAACACAATTAAACTCGCACCAATAATATCATTTTTGCCATTCGCAGACCGAATTCTGGAAATGCCTGCCTTCCAGCCACTCATTATCTGGAATCACCACGTGCCATTAAGTTGTGCGGTGCATATTAATAATTCATTGTTTTCCAGGCTAACGATGCAGGAAGTCATTTTCTCTTTTGAAAAAGCTTTGTGAAAATATAATTATTGCCATTGCAAACATGTTTATGAACTGTGGGCGACTGTGTGACTGAGCGAAGCTGCCTCACCATAATGGACTCCAATACTGGGCGGCAGGTCAACCGTGGGAGTAGCCGTCAGCAATGATTAACTGTTATTATCAAACCATGCGGCTGATGGATGATGTGGCCTCGGCACTGACATGTACTTGGAAGACTAATAATTATTTTAACTGCTCGCCGATCACTTATCTGTTAACAATCAAGTCATCTATCATTCACGAGTCTGGTACGCCAATTACAAATGGGAAGCTTGGCAACATAACAATGATGTGCCACAAGTTGAGTCCAAGAATTTAGTAGCATTCATGCCTAGATGCAGGCAGAAGGTGGGCGAGAGTTAGATTATTTAGGCATTGGTCTCTTCACTCAGTAGGTGTCCTTTGGCATTTTCGGCGGAAATTTAAAAACTCACCTCTTGGTTACGAATGGGAACAAAAATCAGTCACCATTTTAATTTAGTTTAGTTTAGAGATACAGCATGGAAACAGGCTTTTTGCCACACCGACCAGCAATCCCCGCGCATTCAAGAGAGAGCTAGTTCAAGCTCTTAAGGATAGCGGAGTCAGGGGGTATGGGGAGAAGGCAGGAACAGGGTACTGATTGAGAATGATCAGCCATGATCACATTGAATGGTGGTGCTGGCTCGAAGGGCCGAATGGCCTACTCCTGCACCTATTGTCTATTGTCTATTAACACTTTCCTATGCACTCTAGGGACAATTTACACTTATACCAAGCCAATTAACCAACAAACCTGTACGCCTTTGGAGTGTGGAAGGAAACCGAAGATCTCAGAGAAAACCCACGCAGTCACGGGGAGAACGTACAAATTCTGTACAGACAGCACCCATAGTCGGGATCGAACCCGGGTCTTAAATTAGGCAGCAACTCTACCGCTGCGCCACCGTGACGCCCTTAGATTTAAGGTGAAGGGGGCAAAGATTTAATAGGAACCCGTGGGGTCACTTTTTCACACAAAGGGTGGTGGGTGTATGGAACGAGCTGCCGGAGGAGGTAGTTGAGGCAGGTTCTATCACAAAGTTTAAGGAGCATTTAGACTGGTACATGGATAGGACAGGTTTAGAGGAAAATGGGCCAAACGCGGGCAGGTGGAGCTGGTGTAGATGGGACATGTTGATCAGTGTGGGCAAGTTGGGATGAAGGATCTCGTTCCACACTGTCTGACTCTATGACTCTATGACACGACCATCTTGGGCCACATCACAGACAACATTGAGACGGCCTACAGAGAGGAGGTAAAGGCACTAAACAGTTGGTGCCAGGCAAATAACCTCTCTCTCAATGTCAGCAAAACTAGAGAGATGATGGTGGACTACAGGAGACAGTGGGGGAGTGGACACCTTCCCATCCACATCGGTGATGCTGAGGTTGAAATGGTCAGCAGCTTTAAGTTCCTCGATGTGCACATCACTGAGGACCTTTCTTGAACATTGCACACGGACACAATAACAAAGAAGGCCCGCCAGCGGCTCTTTTTCCTGAGAAGACTGAGGGAGTTTGGCATGAACGCCAGCATCCTCACAAACTTCTACAGATGCACCATCGAGAGCCTGCTGACGGGCTGCATTACGGTCTGGTACAGGAACTGCTCTGCCCACAGCCACAAATCACTACAGAGAGTGGTGAAGACGGCACAGCACATCACTGGCAACTGTCTCCCGGCTATTCAGGACATTTTCTACCGGCGGTGCCTGTGGAAGGCACGCAGCATCATCAAGGACCACAGCCACCCAGCACGCAGGCTGTTCTCCTTGTTACCGTCAGGCAGACGATACAGGAGTATGGCTGCGCGTAAGTAGGCCATTCAGCCCATCGAGCCTACTCCACCATTCAATCATTGCTGATCTATTTTTCCCTCTCAACCGTGCAGAATATACACCGATGAGCCAAAACATTATGACCGCCTGCCTAATATGCTGTTAGTCCTCCGTGTGCTGCCAAAACAGTGCCAACCTGTCAAGGCATGGACCCTACAAGATCCCTGAAGGTGTCCTGTGGTATCGTGCACCAAAACATTAGCGGCAGATCCTTTAGCAGCACCCCACAAGCCTTGCCATTTTAGAGATGCTCTGACCCAGTCGTCTGGCCATAACAATTTGGCCCTTGTCAAAGTCGCTCTGGTCTTTACTCTTGCCCATTTCTCCTGCATCCAACACATCAACTTCAAGAACTGACTGTTCACTTGCTGCCTAATATATCCCACCCCTTGACAGGTGCCATTGTAACAAGATAATCAATGTTATTCAATTCACCTGTCAGTGGTCATAATGTTTTGGCTCATCAGTGTAGTTCTCAGCAATATAGGGCATCAGTCCCATAGGCAAAGTCCAATGTCTGCAGTGGGGTAGAGGTGAGTTGGACAGTGCCCTAGCTAACGGAAGGAAGATTCAAAAGCCTGATGACAGAGGGGAAGAAGCTGTTCCTGACTTTCTTCCCAGCTGTTATCAGGCAACTGAACGATCATACCAACAACTAGAGAGCAGTCCTGCGCTGCTATCTACCTCATTGGTGACCCCCCGACTATCTTTGATTGGACTTGCATTAAATGTTATTCACGTTATTCCCTTTATGATGTGACTGTGAATAGTTCAATTGTAAGGCAGTGTCTCTGGGCCAGAGTAGGTGAATCGAGGACCAGAGGGCAGAGGTTTAAGGTGAAGGGGAAAAGATTTCATAGGAGTCGGAGGGGTAACTTTTTTACACAAAGGGTGGTGGGTGTATGGAACAAGCTGCCAAGTCGAGACCCTTCTTCAGACCCTTCCATTGATCCCTTTTACACCTCGCGCTGCCTCGGCAAGGCCAGCAGCATAATCAAGGACAGGTCCCACCCCGGCCACTCCCTCTTCTCCCCTCTCCCATCAGGCAAAAGGTACAGAAGTGTAAAAACGCACACCTCCAAATTCAGGGACAGTTTCTTCCCAGCTGTTATCAGGCAACTGAACCATCCTACCGCAACCAGAGAGCAGTTCTGAACTACTATCAGACTATCTCATATCTGACTTTACTGGCTTTACCTTGCACTATACGTTGTTCCCTTATCATGATTCAGTACACTGTAAATGGCGTAATTGTAATCATGTATTGTCTTTCCGCTGGCTGGTTAGCACGTAACAAAAGCTTTTCACTGTAGCTTCACACGTGATAATAAACTGAACTGAACTGAATGAAACAGGACTATTCCACTATCTGCCTACAGAACTAGGACCGACCATTATTTATGGCTGTCATCGCCATAGAATCATAGAACATAGAACTTGGGAACATAGGAACATGGATAGAGTGGATGTGGGGAGGATGCTTCCACTAGTGGGAGAGTTTAGGACCAGAGGACATAGCCTCAGAATTAAAGGATGTTCCTTTAGGAAAGAGATTGTGATGTTTGATGGACAGTGTGGGGTGGGAGGACCCGTTGCTCCTCCCGTGCAGCAGGTGGTGCTGCACAGGACAAAGGGAGATGTTTTTGTACATAGTTATCTTGGCTGTACACAGTGTGGAGTGCACAGTCAGATTATGGGGTTGCAGCCATTTTAGTTGTCTTGCTGCCAGCATTGATTTACTGTAATAAAGATTTCTGTTGTACCTTGGAGACTCTCAACTTTCATACAGACATAGAACAAGCACACGAAAGAAATGAGCAAGAATTTCTTTAGTCAGAGGTTGGTGAATCTGTGGAATTCATTGCCACAGAAGGCTGTGCAGGCCAAGTCAATGGATATTTTAAAGACAGAGACAGATAGATTCTTGATTCGTATGGGTGTCAGGGGTTATGGGGAGAAGGCAGCAGAATGGGGTTAAGAGGGAAAGATGGATCAGCCATGATTGAATTGCTGTGTAGACTTGTTGGGCTGAATAGCCTAATACTGCTCCTATCACTTATGACCTTATGAACATAGAACATAGAACAGTAGGGCACATCAACATGCCTTTTGGCCCAAAATGTCTGTGCCAAACATGATGCCAAGGCCATCTCTTATCTACCTGCATATAATCCATATCCCTTCATATCCATGTGCCTATCCAAACATCTTTTTAATGCCACCATGCTGAACCACCACCCCCAACCACCTCCCCCAGCAGCACATTCCAGGCACTCACCACCCTCTGTGTAAATAAATTGCCCGACATAGAGTCAGTCATACGGCACAGAAACAGGCCCTTTGGCCCAACTCATCCATCCTGACCAAGATGCACCGTCTAAGCGTCCCATTTGGCCACATTTGGCCCATATCCTTCTAACCCTTTCCTATCCATGTACCTGTCCAAGTGCCTTATAAATGCTGTTTCTTCCTCAACGATCTTCTCTGGCAGCTCGTTCCATATACCCACGATCCTGTGAGAGAAAAAGTTGACCCCTAGGTTCGTATTAAGTCTTACCCCACTCACCTGAAATATATTTCCTCTTGTTTTTGAAATCTCTACCCTGGGTAAAACTCTCTGTGCACTCTACATAATATACAATTATATATATATATATAAGATCAGTCCCTCAGCTTCCTGTGCTCTAAGAATAAAGTCCGAGCCTACACGACCTTGAGCCCTGGCAACATCCTCGTAAATCTTCTCTGCACCTTTTCCAGCTTAATGACATCCTTTCTTTAGCAGGATGAGCAAAAGTGAACACAGTACTCCAAATGTGGCCTCACCAGTGTTTTCTGCAACTGTAACATAATGCCCCAACTTCTATACTCTTTGCTATGCCGGTTGCTAAACACTTTAACTCCCCCTCCAATTTCCACACCGACATTTCTGTCCTGGGCCTTCTCCATTGGTAGAGTGAGGCCCAGCGCAAATTGGAGGAACAGCACGAAGGAACATATTTCACTTGGGCAGCTTCCACCCCAGCGGTATGAACATTGGCTTCTCTAACTTCTCTAAAGTACAGGGCCTTGGTGAGACCGCACCTGGAGTATTGTGTGCAATTTTGGTCTCCTAATTTGAGGAAGGACATTATTGCGAGTGAGGGAGTGCAGCGTAGGTTCACCAGGTTAATTCCCGGGACTGACATATGATGAGTAGGCCATTTAGGACTGAGATGAGGAAAAGCATTTTCACCCAAAGAGTTGTGAATCTGTGGAATTCTCTGCCACAGAAGGCAGTGGAGGCCAATTCACTAGATGTTTTCAAGAGGGAGTTAGATTTTGCTCTTAGGGCTAGAGGAATCAAGGTATATGGGGAAAAAGCAGGAACGGGGTACTGATTTTAGATGATCAGCCATGATCACGTTGAATGGCGGTGCTGGTTCGAAGGGCCAAATGGCCTACTCCTGCACCTATTTTTCTGTGTTTCTATGTTCTATGTTTCTAATAACCCTTGTTTCCCCTTTCTCTCCATCCCTTCCCCTTTCCAGTTCTCTGACCAGTCTGACTGTCCCCAATTACATTTTATCACTGTTTCCTTTGTTGTCACCTTCTCCCAGCTAACAATGATATATTCTGCGTTGCATCTCTTTTGATGTCTCGTTTTCACACCTTACCCTTCCTTATCTCTGTGTCTCCCTCTCCCCTGACTCTCTCAGTCTGAAGAAGGGTCTCGACCCGAAACGTCACCCATTCCTTCTATCCAGAGATGCTGCCTGTCCCGCTGAGTTACTCCAGCATTTTGCAGTTCCTTCCTCCACACTTCTTTCTATCCTCTTCATTCAGAGGGCGGTGGGCATATGGAACAAGCTGCCAGAGGAGGTAGTTGAGACAGAAATTACAACAGCATTTAAAAATGCACTTGGACTGTTTCACGGACAGGAAAGGTTTAGAGGGATACGGGCTGAAGGCAGACAAATAGGAATAGCTTAGATGGGACATCTTGATCGTCATGGACGAGTGAGACTGAATGGACTGTTTGTGCTGAATGACTGTATGACTCTAGGCACACCATGTTCAACAGAAACAAAACAATTAAACAAGGTTTGTTTGTTTATGGCACGGGGCAAAGCAACTTGCTTCTGACCATGGAAAGGAAAACCCCAAGTTAAGGGCAAAGGGCAAGAGGGTAAGTAAACAAGCGTCTAATTGAGGCCTGGTGTGTAAAGAGTGTGAAGAGCGTAGATGTTGCCAGTGTTGGGGGCCCTGCCCCCAGGGAGGTTTTAGTTACAGAGGGACTGTAACGCATTGTGTCTTCGAGCATGCCGACCACTATGCTGATGATCTGAGTCTTAGTAAAAAAGAAAGCAACTTTACATTGGCAAGGTGTTTATGGTGAATGACAGTCATAATCTAGCTGGCCGCTCACTGCACATATCATCTGCTGTTGTCAGGAACGGCGTGTCTGGAATCTGGTTGGAAACGGTGGCGCAGCGGTAGACCTGCTGGCATACGGCGGCACTGAGTTCGTATGTTCTCCCCGAGAAATGCATGGGTTTTCTCCGGGTGCTCCGGTTTCCTCCCATGCTCCAAAGATGTACAGGTTTGTAGGTCAATTGGCTTTGGTAAAATTGTAAATTGTCCCTAGTGTGTAGGATAGCACTAGTCTATGGGGCTCGCTGGTCGTCGCGGACACGGTGGGCCAAAGGGCCTGTTTCCGCGCTGTATCTCTAAACTAAAGGAAACTAAGCTGAAAGCTAAGCTAAGATAAAATACCAGATGGATGGTTTAGTTTAGTTTATTGTCACGTTTACCGAGGTACAGTGAAAAGCTTTTGTTGCGTGCTAACCCATCAGCGGAAAGACAATACATGATTGCAATCGAGCCAACCATTGTGTAAAGATAGAGGATAAAGGGTAGAACGTGAATAACCTTTCGTGCAAGATAAAGCCAGTACAGTCTGATCAAAGATAATCCGAGGGTCTCCAATGAGGTACGTCATAGTTCAGGACTGCTCTCTAGTTGTTGGTAGAATAGTTCAGTTGCCGAATAATAAAAAGATGGTTAGGATAGGATAGGATAGATGGATCATAGAGAACAGAAACAGGGCCTTTGGCCAATAGTGAACATGATTTCCTTCATTCGGGTAGAAACAGTTTTTGAACTGTTCACAATTTGACCCCTGATCTGTGGCCCGGAATTAAACAAATTTATTTAGTCAAATAAATCATGGAGTTGCATAATTTTACAGTGCAAACAAAGAGCCGTCAGACCATAGGATCTCTGAATGATGAACTGATTCACTCAGTCACATTCCTTGCCCTTTCCCACACTTTAACATTTTGTTTTAGATACTTAGGCCGGCGCAGGCTTCGTTTCTATTGCTTTCCTTGTCGTAATGTTTCTGAATGTAAATTTTTCTTTTTTATCCCTATCCTGTAATTTAGTTTATTCGGTGATGAGATGAAGTCAGATTTGTAGGGATTGCAGCTGGACAATATCCATTGCCTTAAAAATATCCATTGACTTGGCCTCCACAGCCTTCTGTGGCAAAGAATTCCACAGATTCACCATCCTCTGACTGAAGAAATTCTTCATCATCTCCTTCCTAAAGGAATGTCCTTTAATTCTGAGGCGATGACCTCTGGTCCTAGACTCTCCCACTAGTGGAAACATCCTCTCCACATCCACCAGCACTTTCACTATTCGATGACTGGAAGACAATAGACAATAGACTATTGTGGTAGACAATAGACTAAGACAGGTGCAGGAGTAGGCCATTCGGCCCTTCGAGCCAGCACCGCCATTCAATGTGATCATGGCTGATCATTCTCAATCAGTAACCCGTTCCTGCCTTCTCCCCGTACCCCCAGACTCCGCTATCCTTAAGAGCTCTATCTAGCTCGCTCTTGAATGCATTCAGAGAATTGGCCTGCACTGCCTTCTGAGGCAGATAATTCCACAGATTTACAACTCTCTGACTGAAAACGTGTTTCCTCACCTCCGTTCTAAATGGCCTACCGCTTATTCTTAAACTGTGGCCCCTGGTTTTGGACTCCCCCAACATTGGGAACATGTTTCCTGCCTCTAACGTGTCTGACCCCTTAATAATCTTATATGTTTCGGTAAGATCCCCTCTCATCCTTCTAAATTCCAGTGTCTACTAGCCTAGTCGCTCCACAAGACCACAAGTGTAACCCATACTGATGCATCCCCTCAGGCCCTGGATGACCATGAGTGTAACCAACACCATCACACCCCCTGGGGCCAGGACGTACCATGATTTAGTGCTCACTGTTGCTTGTTTATGACTGTCAAATATAATAATAAGTACTTTATTCGTCCCACAACGGGGAAATTTGCAAATATAAGCTTTGCTGGACCAAATAGAGACAACACCAGGAAGAGACTGAAACTTCCCAACAAGCGAAATAAAATTGGAGCACTGCTTTTAACCATAGGCAACTTGAGCGCCTCGCAAAGCCCGCTTCAGGCCAGTGATGGAATATTACAGTCCTGTTTGGCAGACAGTGAAGAACACCCATTTCGTGTGTTAGACAGATTCCCAAACTAACACAGAGCAGATGTTTTGAACATATCACCGCCGAATTATGAAGTAAACTGAACGCTGCCTAAGATAGGCCTTAGTTTGTTGCAAACACCCAAATATGATACGACTGGCAAGGTAAGTGTGACTAAACTAAAGTGTGAGCCAACCAGATTGATTCCTGGGATGGCAGGACTTTCATATGAAGAAAGATTGGATAGACTCGGCTTGTACTCGCTGGAATTTAGAAGATTGAGGGGGGATCTTCTAGAAACTTACAAAATTCATAAGGGGTTGGACAGGCTAGATGCAGGAAGATTGTTCCCGATGTTGGGGAAGTCCAGAACAAGGGGTCACAGTTTAAGGATAAGGGGGAAGTCTTTTAGGACCGCGATGAGAAATATTTTTTTCACACAGAGTGGTGAATCTGTGGAATTCTCTGCCACAGAAGGTAGTTGAGGCCAGTTCATTGGCTATATTTAAGAGGGAGTTAGATGTAGCCCTTGTGGCTAAAGGGATCAGGGGGTATGGAGAGAAGGCAGGTACAGGATACTGAGTTGGATGATCAGCCATGATCATATTGAATGGCGGTGCAGGCTCGAAGGGCCGAATGGCCTACTCCTGCCCCTATTTTCTATGTTTCTATGTTTCTAAAACTGATTGTGAATTGTGAATTGGGAGCTGTAGATGTGTATGTGGATGAAGGTCTGGACCGGAGAGCCAAAGACAGAAAGAGCTGCCGTGCTGCTTCTGAATGGGTTTTATACAATGAAATGAGAGGATTTTGAGTTATGGACGCAGATGGCTGTGGGATGAGCTCTTCAGTACACATTATAGGAAAGGATTACACGCTTTGTGTACATAACACCCGCGTGAAACCTCCACTGAAATTTTATTGGCATTGTTGCACATTTGAAGTGCAGTAGGCCAATAACCAGTTATCATTTTACAATACTGCCTTTGCAATGGAGCGTAGGACAGCTCCAGTAGTGATTTACAGTAGGTGGCTCATTCTCTGCAAGCCTAACGCTGCTAAGATCGGAGCTCCATCTACGGCAAGCATCTCATCAATCACTGCAAATTGCTCCCAGACTGTCCCCTGGAGAGTAATTAAAATCTTTATTTTGTAAATGCCTCTCCCCAAAGCACAAATCTTTTGCAAATAACGGAAACAGCAAATAACGGGAAAAAAAAGGTTTAATGTGTGATGGAGTGGCATCTCGTTCACTCTTGCTGTTGTTTAACCAACTTGACCTCCAATTCTCCTTAAATAGACTTGGTGCAATACAATGGCCCGGAGAAACAATGTGGCCACTGGACCTGAAACAGATTACTTGAATTATGTATCAGAAAATGGTCATTGAGTCATAGAGTCATAGATTGATACAGTTTGGAAACAGGCCATTCAACCCAACTTGCCCACACCGGCCAACAATGTCCCAACTACGCTAGTCCCACCTGCCTGCGTTTGGTCCATATCCCTCCAAGCCTGTCGTATCCATGTACCTGTCTAACTGTTTCTTAAACGTTGGGATAGTCCCTGCCTCAACTACCTCCTCTGGCAGCTTGTTCCATACACCCACCGCCCTTTGTGTGAAAAAGTTACCCCTCAGGTTCCTATTAAATCTTTATCCCCTCACCTTAAACCAATGTCCTCTGGTCCATGATTTACTTACTCTGGGCAAGAGACTCTGAGCATCTACCCGATCTATCCCTCTCATGATTTTATACACCACAATAAGATCCCCCCTCCACCTTGTGCGCTCCAAGAAATAGAGTCCCAGCCTACTCAACCTCTCCCTATAGCTCAGACCATCTAGCTCTGGCAACATCCTTGTAAATCTTCTCTGTACCCTTTCCAGCTTGACAGCATCTTTCCTATAACACGGTGCCCAGAACTGAACACAATACTCTAAATGTGGCTTCACCAACGTCTTATACAACTGCAACATGACCCCCCGGCTTCTATGCTCAATGGTCTTCACTAAGCCAAGATGGATATTTGGCCCAACATCTTTGCTGCTTCTTTTAAGTGTCTAACCTTCACATTCATTGGTTTTGTTTAGCATAAACCAATTCCATAATAGCTAGCAATTACAGGACATAGCAGCCAGAGGTTCTGCAATATTAAACCAAAAAATGCAGTTCATATCCCAGTCTGGGAGTGGGGGGAATTAAATTCAAGTTATTGAATACATTTGGAATTTAAAGGAAAAGCATTTATCAGTAACAGCAAAAGACACAAAATGCCGGAGTAACTCAACGGGTCAGACTGCATCTCTGGAGAATATGGATGGGCGACATTTCAGGTCGGGACCCTTCTTCAACATTGTAGGGGTGGGGGGGTGGGGGGAGAAGCAAGCTGGGGGGAGGGGTGGGGAGGGGCAGTGCAGGACTAAGCCTGACAGGTAATCGGTTGAGTAGGTTGAGTCTGAAGAAGGGTCTCCACCCAAAATGTCACCCATTCCTTCTCCCCAGAGATACTGCTTGTCACGCTGAGTTACTCCAGCTTCTTGTGTCTATTTTCAGGTAATAGGTAGATACAGGTGAGGGGGAGGGTATTGATAGGTAGATGGTCAGACAAAGGCCAAACATGAAAAGACGGAAGGTGCGAGACAAAAGGATTGAAGCGTTGCGTTGTGTTAAGCTAGAGGAAGCAATGTAGGTGGAAGGGGAAGGGATGGGGAGAAATATGTGCGAGTCCAGGTGGGGCCCTGGCGAGGGGCCGGGGGGAAGAAGGGAGGATTGTAGGGGAATAAACAAGAGGAGTTGAGTATAGGAGCAAAGAGGTCCTTCTGCAGTTGTACAGGGCCTTAGTGAGACCGCACCTGGAGTACTGTGTGCAGTTTTGGTCTCCAAATTTGAGGAAGGATATTCTTGCTATTGAGGGCGTACAGCCTAGGTTTACTAGGTTAATTACCGGAATGGTGGGACTGTCATATGTTGAAAGACTGGAGCGACTAGGCTTGTATACACTGGAATTTAGAAGGATGAGAGGGGATCTTATCGAAACAAATAAGATTATTAAGGGGTTGGACACATTAGAGGCAGGAAACATGTTCCCAATGTTGGGGGAGTCCAGAACCAGGGGCCACAGTTTAAGAATAAGGGGTAGGCCATTTAGAACAGAGATGAGGAAAAACGTTTTCAGTCAGAGAGTTGTGAATCTGTGGAATTCTCTGCCTCAGAAGGCAGTGGAGGCCAATTCTCTGAATGCATTCGAGAGAGCTAGATAGAGCTCTTAAGGATAGCGGAGTCAGGGGGTATGGGGAGAAGGCAGGAACGGGGTACTGATTGAGAATGATCAGCCATGATCACATTGAATGGCGGTGCTGGCTCGAAGGGCCGAATGGCCTACTCCTGCACCTATTGTCTATCTATCTATAAAGGAAAGGGCAGGTTTTGTAGTAACCGCAGCCATTGATATAATAGAATCAATGAACAGTGCTGGAGTAACTCAGGGGGTCAGGCAGCATCCCTGAAGAACATAGGTAGACACAAAATGCTGGAGTGACCCAGCGGGACAGGCAGCATCTCTGGAGAGAAAGAATGGGTGACGTTTCGGGTCGAGACCCTTCTTCGGTCTTCAGTCTCTGGCAGCAACTCTACCGCAGCGCCCACAGTGCCGCCCCATACGATTCTTCCATACAAGTTGATACTAGTTCTTCCACGCGCTTTGAAACTAGCCTGTCAGATATCTATGGGAACAACCTCTCCCTTAAGTTCAGTCCCTCGAGTTCTGGCAACATCCTTGTAAATCTTCTCTGCACCATTTGTGGGTGCAACTCACTGCGTGGAGAGCAGGAGATATCCAGGACCGCTACACCCGAGCACCGTGAGGAGTTCATTGGGAAGCAGCATGGTTTCACTCCCGCCCTAGGTCTGGGCTGAAACGACACAAAAGCTTTCCCACCCTCCTTTCTCCCTGCGATGAAATGCTCCAAAAATAAATCTCACCGCGGTGTTTCCATAACCAAATAAATATTCTTTGCTTTTGTGTTGGGTTAATGAAGTGGATTATTTTTCCATTCTTGGGCAATTTTAGACAGGTTTAACACGGCACCAAGTAGTTGGTGTTTGTGATGAGCCGAACACACGGTGTGGTTCCTCCCTTACAGCCTGTGATTCCAGTTCTGCGGCGCTGGGAGGGAACGATCAGATCCCTACATCCAGGTTATATAAGAAAATAACTGCAGATGCTGGTACAAATTGATTTATTCACAAAATGCTGGAGTAACTCAGTTTATTGTCACGTGTACCGGGGTACAGTAAAAGGCTTTTGTTGCGCGCTAACCAGTCAGCAGAAACAGAAACCAGCATCGTCCACACCTTCCTACACTCTGTGCTTTTCTACGTACTATGTTCTCTCATTCCTTGGAATGAGAGGGTTATCCTCTCACTAGTGGTGAACAAAAAGAGATCTGTATTCATTGGAGTTTAAGAGAATGCCAGTTACAGAGTCATAGAGTCACAGAGTGATACAGTGTGGAAACAGGCCCTTCGGCCCAACCTTCCCACACCGGCCAACATGTCCCAGCTACACTAGTCCCACCTGCCTGCGCTTGGTCCATATCCCTCCAAACCTGTCCTATCCATGTTCTTGTGAACTTGAACTTGTGAATGAATTTGTAAACTTGTGATTGTTGTTCTCAAGGAAACGCATGAGATCTTGAGGGGGGGCTGCAAGGTAGATATCAAGATGTTTCCACCAGAATCTCAAACAAGGGGGCGCTGATGGACGATAAGAGAGTAGTTTTTAAAACTGAGAGGCATCAGAATTCCTCTCGCAGGTAGTACTGAATCTCTGGAATTTGCTGGCCTGGAGGGTCGTGGAGGCTAAATCTTTGGGGATGTGAAAAAGAAAGTAGAGAAAGACCACGCAATTGATGGCTATGGGGAACCAGGAGAGATGTGGAAATGAGGCCTAGCTGCAGATCAGCCATGATCATGATGTGTAGAGGGATCTTGGGGTCCTTAACTCCCTGAAAGTGGCGATACAAGTAGTTGGTGTTAAAGGAGGTATATGGTATGCTTGCCCTCGAGGCTTTGAGTATAAGAAACCGGAAGTCATGATGATGCTCTATAAGTTTCAGTTCCAGTTTAGTTTATCGTCACGTGTACCGACCGAGGTACAGTGAAAAGCTTTTGTTGCGTGCTAACCTAACCAGTCAGCAGAAAGACAATACATGATTACAATCGAGCCATCTGCAGTGTGTGGATACATGATAAGGGGATAACGTTCAGTGCAAGGTAAAGCCAGCTAAGTCCCGATCAAAGCTAGTCCGAGGGTCACCATTGAGGTAGATAGTAGTTCGGCACTGCTCGCTGGTTGTGGTAGGATGGTTCAGTTGCCTGATAACAGCTGGGAAGAAACTGTACCTGAATCTGGAGGTGTGCGTTTTCACATTTCTATATCTTTTGCCTGATGGGAGAGGGGAGAGGAGGGAGTGGCCAGGATGTGACTCGTCCTAGATTATGCTGCTGGCCTTCAGATGAGTTGAGCATAGTGTTGTTCCTTCCTTGCAGCCTGTGATTCTAGTTTAGATTTAGATTTAGAGATACAGCGCGGGAACAGGCCCTTCGGCCCACCGAGTCCGCGCCGCCCAGCGATCCCCGCACATTAACACTATCCTACACACACTAGGGACAATTTTTACCCAGTCAATTAACCTACATACCTGTACGTCTTTGGATTGTGGGAGGAAACCGAAGATCTCGGAGAAAACCCACGCAGTTCATGGGGAGAACGTACAAACTCCGTACAGACGGCGCCCGTACAGTTCTGCAGTGCTGGGAGAGAACAATCATATTCCTACATGACAGACATTCTGCAGACTCCGTTAACCTGTTGGCTCTTCCAATTGATCTGAAGTGCCTGTCCTTAAAAAAACTGTTAAAAACCTTAATATATGAGACTCAATTCTCCTAAAATTTCCAGAGTGTGAAATCCAGCTTGTGTTTCAGAACCAGAGCCCATTTCATGAGCAGTTTTTAGTGCCAGGTTTTAATGACTGGTCCCATTGCCAGTTTTTATGACTTGGTCTATAAATATCATGAATCACCTTTGTACCTGTAGCCTGCTAGACTGCAGTTTGTCCAGAAATACAGAAGACTTTGTCAGGAGGTTGAGGTGAAGCTAATAAAGCTCGACTTGTAGTTAAGCATGAGTTGCCTGTTTCGTTTTGCCTGACTCCTGTATCCATTTCAGTCGTGACCCATGTAACAAGAGTTGAGGTTTTATGCTGTCGCTGGTGCAGCCACTTAACAGCATCAGTGCCAAAACGCAAAAGACCTTATGGCGTACCGTGACGTTATCTTTGATTACTGATATCTCGGCAGAGGGAATGGAGGCAGTAACATTGTAGATGCCGTAACAAGGCCCCGCTGGCACTTATGTTTTCTGATGTTCATTTCAGTGGAAAGCCCTCATCCGCTGAAAGAAGTGAACTGTTTCAGCAACTGGATTGTCATCATCTGCAATTTGCTCAGAAACCTTCATTTCCCCTGCCTCCGGGGCTCAGCAACACTGAAAGGGAAAATTGCACTAATGTGCATCCGAACTTTCCAGCATCTGAGGCCAGTTTTAAGGCCATTGCGAATCATTTTGCCCTATTCGTCAAGCCATCTCGGAGCCTGCATGGCACGAGGGGCATCAATCAAAACCTTGGTTCCCAAGGGTTTCGTTGACAGGGTTAATTTTTAATTTTGTTTGGAAGTGTCATGACTGGTGAAGGAATGGCACGGTGGCGCAGCGGTAGAGTTGCTGCCTTACAGCGAATGCAGCGCCGGAGACTCAGGTTCGATCCTGACTACGGGCGCCGTCTGTACGGAGTTTGTACGTTCTCCCCGTGACCTGCGTGGGTTTTCTCCGAGATCTTCGGTTTCCTCCCACACTCCAAAGACGTACAGGTATGTCGGTTAATTGGCTGGGCAAATGTTCAAAAAAATAAAAATTGTCCCTAGTGTGTGTAGGATAGTGTTAATGTGCGGCGATCGCTGGGCGGCGCGGACCCGGTGGGCCGAAAGGCCTGTTTCTGCGCTGTATCTCTAAATCTAAATCTAAATCTAATGGACTCGTGGAATTTTCTATGTGAAGATAGATTATTATTTTTCCCCCCCCGATGTTTAGCTGCAGTGCCAAGAGCCGTAGTGAAAAGGGAGCCCAAGGAAGTTTCAGCTTCCATTCATAGCCAATGCTGACATAACTAGTCTCGACCAGATTGAGAGTAGACTTTGCTGCGTTGTTTCTCTGGAACTGTGAGCCTAGCACCAGGCAGCAGAGGTTTCAAAGGACTCACGCAATTAAAAAAAAATTAAAGTTTGACATCAGCAGGATGAGCTACAAGGGCTTTATCTGTGTCATAAATTTCTATGACCTTTACGCAGAGTATCTGTATTATTAAGAGAAAGAGCGCAATTCAGAAGCAGTTGTTCTTAAAGCATTTTGGGATGTGCTGAGATTGCAAAAAGGAATTCCACAAACTCTTAATTTAGTGGAGATTTAGTTTAGTCTAGTCTGGAGATACAACGCGGAAACAGGCCCTTCGGTCCGCTGAGTCAGCGCCGGTCAGCGGTCCCCGCACACACTAACGCTATCCTACGCACACGAGGGACAATTTACAATTACAACAAGCAAATCAGCCTACTAACGTGTACGTCTTTGGCATGTGGGAACAATAGACAATAGACAATAGACAATAGGTGCAGGAGAAGGCCATTTGGCCCTTCGAGCCAGCACCGCCATTCAATGTGATCATGGCTGATCATTCTCAATCAGTACCCCGTTCCTGCCTTCTCCCCATACCCCCTGACTCCGCTATCCTTAATTCAAGAGATTCAAGATTCAAGATAGCTTTATTGTCATGCAAATTGGACGAAATTCAGTCACCCACAGTCCAACAACAAAAGCATCAAAATAGGCATTAAAATTACACAACCCCCAAAACACACAAAAGAAACATCCATCAAGAAAACATCCATCACAGTGAGTCTCCTCCAGTCCTCTCCTCACTGTGATGGAAGGCCACAATGTCTTTTCCCTTCTCCTGCTGTCCCATCCAGCTCTCCCTTGAATGCATTCAGAGAATTGGCCTCCACTGCCTTCTGTGGCAGAGAATTCCACAGATTCACAACTCTCTGACTGAAAAAGTTTTTCCTCATCTCTGTTCTAAATGGCCTACCCCTTATTCTTAAACCGTGGCCTCTGGTTCTGGACTCCCCCCAACAAATCGGAGATCCCGGAGAAAACCCACACAGGTCACGGGGAGAACGTGCAAACTCCGTACAGACAGCACCCGCAGCCTGGATCGAGCCCGGGTCTCTGGCGCTTCAAAACAGCAACTCTACCGCTGCGCCGTCCAGATGTGGAGTAGTAGGCATCAAAACTAGTCAGTGGTTTGTCTATCCTTGGAAAAAGAAACAGGAAATGAATTTGAATAATTTGGAATTTAAAAAAAACTATTTATTAGCAACGTTATCATAGATCTGCCAGATTGTTGAAAGAGCACATCTGTTTCACTCATGTTCTTTTGGGAGGAAATGTTGTTGGCTGGTCTACATGTGGCTCCAGAGCAGCTGATGTGGTTGATTCAGCAATGGTCAATCTAGGGGGTTGAAGATGACCAACACTCCTACCCTGACACTCCTGATGCTATTACTGGGGAATGTTGGGGGAGTCCAGTACCAGGGGCCACAGTTTAAGAATAAGCGGTAGGGCATTGAGAACGGAGATGAGGAAAAACTTTTCCAGTCAGAGAGTTGTGAATCTGTGGAATTCTCTGCCTCAGAAGGCAGTGGAGGCCAATTCTCTGGATGCTTACAAGAGAGAGCTAGATAGAGCTCTTAAAGATAGCGGAGTCAGGGGGTATGGGGAGAAGGCAGGAACAGGGTACTGATTGAGAATGATCAATAAACAATAAACAATAGGTGCAGGAGTAGGCCATTCGGCCCTTCGAGCCAGCACAACCATTCAATGTGATCATGGCTGATCATTCTCAATCAGTACCCCGTTCCTGCCTTCTCCCCGTACCCCCTGACTCCGCTATCCTTAAGAGCTCTTAAGAGCTCTATCAGCCATGATTACATTGAATGGCAGTGCTGGCTCGAAGGGCCGAATGGCCTACTCCTGCACCTATTGTCTATTGTCTATTGTCTACTGCCTCTTCCTATCAGTTTACTGCCATTTCCCACTCTGACCAGCTAACGATGGGATTTAGAAGCTGCCAAGTGGCCACCATGACATTCTGTGAAGCCACCAGTCTGAAGAAGGGTCCCAACCCAAAACGTCACCCATCCTTCTTTTGCCGGAGATGCTGCCTGACCCGCTGAGATACTCCAGCACTTTGTGTCCAGCTTTGGTAGTTCTGTGTTAAAGTCAGGAGAGATGGTGGAGTCAATTTGATATAGACACAAGGAACTGCAGATGCTGGTTTACTCAAAGGGACACAAACTGCTGGAGCATCTCAGCGGGTCTGGCAGCATCTCTGGAGAACATGGATAGGCAAGGTTTCGGATCAGACTGATTGTAGTAAGGGGGGGGGGATTAAGCTGGAAGAGAGGTTGGGGCAGGATAAAGCCTGGGACGTGGTAGGTGGATACAGG